>NC_133064.1:10914090-11217121 GCF_048771995.1 Taeniopygia guttata
TACATAACTGGAAAAAAGAAAGCAAATTAAAATGACACAAAAGATCCTACACAGAATTTGATGAAAATTGTGATCCCAGTGCTTTCCATTTTGTATTTCAACGGCCTAAAGAAAAATGCCTTTTCAGTTTGGCCAGTCGCTCCTGTAACTATAGCATAATCATCCCCTATGGGCATCAAGGCTGTATTTAGAACCGAGTATGTTGCCCCAGTATCAACCAGGAATTTTACTTCTTTCTCCATTTCCCCCAGCTTCAGATTTACAACCAGAGGCCCTGCTGGAGTAGTGTCCTCCGGTCCCCCCTAATTCTCCTGCACATGGGCAACCACCCCTCTCCTTTGATTCCCTTGACCATTCAGTTTGCGTTCTGGACAGTCCTTCTTCCAGTGGCCCTGTTTCTTACAGTTTGCACATTGATTTCTGCCTAACCGAGGAAGGCCTTGCTTGGATGGCCCCTGCCTGCTTTCATGTTTATCTCTCTGCTCCTCCTGCACTATTGCTATTAAGTTTTTCATCCCTCGTTTATACCCTTCTTCCCTGTTGCTAAAGACCCTCCAAGCCTCCCCCAATAAAGTTTCTCAATTCTGTGCATCTCCTCAGATTTTTTTTTGAGTTTGTGCCTAATGTCCCCTGTGGACTGTCCCAAAAATAGATTAATTAGTTGTTGTATCCCCACTTCAGATGCAGGGTTCAGTGCTGTATAGCGTCGCATTGCGTTTCTCAGGCGGTCTAGGAACTCTGTGGGGGACTCTGAGGGTCCCTGTTTAATAGCTTATAAAGCTGACCAATTTATAGTTTTAGGCATTGCTCTTTCCACTCCCTATATAATCCAATCCTGATATTTTTTTAGCTTCTGTCTTTCTTCTGGTTGGTTTGGGTTCCAGCCTGGGTCCTGAAGTGGAAAGTGTTCCCTTAGATCCACTTGTTGTCTATAGTGGTCTGCTACCAGATCCCCTACTGTTTTTAAAACCAGCTGTTTTTCTGTTTCAGTGAATGCATCTAATAACAGCTGAATATCACCCCAGTCTGGATTGTGCTGCTTCATAATGTATCGTAGACATTTAGCAGTGTTTACTGGGTCATTTCGGTAATCTCCCTGTTACAGCATTTTTGAGAGAAAGAGGGCATGAATTGTGAAAGTTGAGCTACTCCAGGCTAGGCCTCAGATTGAGGCCTGGTGGGGCCCTCAAAGCCTCTGACGCAGTTAGAAATTCAGGGTTGTGGCGCAGGTAGAAAATAGTCTTAAAGTACTGTGGGGACCACTGAGTTGTCTGGGTGTGAATTAGTATAGGTTTTATGGTGTAAAGTGTAGGCCGTTTTAAGGGAAAGGTAAACAATGTTAGCCTACCAATTAGAGTGTCTTTGTTTCTGTAAACTATGTGGAAGCTTATATAAACTACCACCTTATCTTGAATAAAGGGAGAACGTTGCATTAATCATATTGATTGGATGTGCGTTTGTCTTGTCCAGCTTTCCGTTTTTCTGAGATTCCCTGGCTTTAAGTGGCGCCCGCACAGGGACTCAGGAGGCTCCGAGAAGGCTGCCAAATTACTTTTAGAGTAACGGGCAGTCAGGTTTGAGTCGCGCGACAGGAATTCAGGTCCAAATCGCCTCATGGTGACGGGACCGGGATCCCAAATTCACTTTTTGTGAACGGGGATCAGGTGGAACGGAGCAGAAGTCTCCAAACTCCGAATTGGGCCGTTTCCCAACGGGAGGAAAAAGACTCTTCGCATTGTTGTTTGTTTGCGAGAGTCCGTTGGAGCAGTGGGAAGACCTCGGCGTTCACAAAGGGACCCGAACGGCGGGTGTGGATGTGGCCGGGGCCGGAGAGCTGGAGCGGGGGTGCTGCCTTGCCGAAGAAAAGCGAGCGGAGCAACCCGCAGAGGTTGGAGGTAAGCCGCGAAGGGAAAGAAAGGGGACGTATTAAGAACGTCTGAGGAAGAGCACCGCGGTTTCTTTCACATATCCTCTCTGAGAGAGGGAAAAAGATAAAAAGAGTCCGATCTTATGCAAGCAATTGACTCGGGGGGCAGAAAAGACAAGAAAACACTATTAGAGCTTGGAGGTGTTTGGAAGAAAGTTTTATATACCTTACAGAGCAGGGCCGCGGACAAAAAGCAGCGGAAGCTGCAGTTCAAGCATCTGAGCAGTTCACATCAGAACAGATAGAAGTTCGGAAGCCATCTCGGGTTGAAAAATTTTTTAATGTTTGTAATATGCGGCCAGTGCGAGGGCAGGAAGCTCCAGTCAGCCCCTCTGTCAGAGATTTTGTCGCTCGTTTGGAGGGAAGAACAGAGCAGGCAGAGCGGGGCCGGCCGGAGCGGGGCCAGCCGGCACCAAGCCTGAGGCGGCCCCGGGGCGGAGCGGACATCGGCCGAGACACAGAAGGTTCCTTGTTGCCGAGCAACAGCGCAAGGGTGGAGACGGGCATTCCCCGGGGCTCGGCCGCGCTGGAGTCGGAGCAGGCGGGGCGCGGCCGCATCAGGAGCGTCTCCTCGCCCGTCCCCACAGTGACGCAGCAAGGACGGGAGCGAGACGGCACCGTCCCGTTCCCCCCCCCACCCACCCCCCCCCCCCCCGCAGCGCCCAGCAATGGTGGCGGAGGCGCTGCACAGCCTGGTTGCCATGGTAACAACGACGCCGAGAGCAGCAGTGCCACCGATGGCGAGATGGCAACACTACAGCAAAAATGTCAACAGAATTTTTTTTTCAACTCCTTGCAGGAGACAAAAGACGTAATGAAAAAGTATAGCAGTACTGAGTGTTTTCCAAGAAACCAAGAGGGATGGACATTATGCAAATTAAAGTTATTTCAAATACAATGTGGATGAAAATTACTGTAAAACAAAAAAGGATAGAAATGTTATGAATGCTTGACAAGATTGTTTTAAACTATTTTAAACATTTCTTGTTAATAGGTTGATCATATAATGTAAGTTGTCTGATTTTTGTGATAAGAATTATTATTAAGATGTTAAGGTATTGAGGTGTTGTTTTAATATTTACAGTCAGTTTTCATATGTTTTATGGGGTTTTTTTTTTTAGGTGATTGATTGTGAGATGTATTTTTCAGGATCCTGTGTGCTTGATTTTTTAACTACTCATGTGTTTTCTTTATTCAATTTCCTATGCAGCTGCAGTTCATCTTTTAAAAATTTATAGTCCAAGTTCTGGTTCAAGATTTCAGACTTCAAATTCTCAGATTTTTGAAGAAAAGGTTTGTTGTATTTAGAGAATTTTTGTCTTGAAACAAATTTTAGACAGGTTCAATCATTTGATGTTTTGATAAATTGTTAATAATAAGGTTTTTCACTTATAACTGTTATTTTTAAGACTTTTGTTTTAAACATATCCTCCAATTAGAGTTCGAGCTCTGGCCAAGCTCTGGCTCTACGTGGATGATGTGATTGATCCAGGTGTTTTCTGCATCAAAAAGGTATTCAAGTCCTTTTGGCTTGACAATTTGACCATACAGGACAGCTGAACCTCAAAGGAGGTTTTGGAGAGACATGATCCGGACATGTTTTATCCAAATCTCTGTTGTTTTAAGGTTTTTCAGCTGCTGCAGACTCTGGGATGACAATTTGATAGTGTAGCACTTGGTAACTGTGATTTTATATGTAATATTGATTGTGTATTATTTGATTGATTTTTATTTGTTGTTAGTTTCTTTACTATATGCATTGTTTTGTTCTTAATGTTTTTCATGTTTATAACAAAGATGTTGATATTTCCATTTCTTCATGCAAGTTTTAGAGAACAGAATTGAGAGAGGACCCTCCAGTCCCTGTGGGAGTGTTGGGTTTGTTTGTGTTTTAACAGGTGCAGAATCTGGATGGATTTCAGTGAAGACTGTGGAACTTCTCAATTGCAAGAGGGCACTGATCTCTCCACAAGTGGATCAGAGAATGCACAGCAAAAGTGGATTGTGCAAAGATTTGTGTTTCACCCACAGAAGATCGTGGCCTTTGAGTTTTTTTTTATAAGTGTGTTTTTAATGATGTTATAGAATTTTTTTTGCTAAGTTTTTATTAAGTTTTAGTAATGCCTGTGATTTTTCTGTTCATCTTGCCATTGTCTTTCAATGGCAAAAGAAAAAGAGGGAGGTCCCAACGGGGATCAGCAGAAATTTTACTTGAGTGAGTGTTTTTACCCATCCAACCAAGAAGTCGTGTGATGGACAGGACAGATGCTCTTGCTGCATTGATACGAAAAGGCAGAAACAGAATTTTAAAAATAGATGAAACAGAAAAATAAGTTGAAATATCATAAGTGTGAAGTTAGATTTATCAGAAGTTAGTTTATTAGAAGTTATAGTTTATGTTTAGAATTAAGATTGTTTCTTTCATGTTAGACAGGGCATTCAAGAACCTGAGAAGAATGTGGTGGGCCTCAATGTTTTTATTTCGCACTTGTTTAATTTTTGGAGTCTCGTTGGGTCCCATGGCAGAGTTCAAGACTTGGACCTGAGCTCAAATAAGTTTAAATAGCACTCTGGGAGCGCAAGCTGTTGCATTTGTGCAAAACCTTAAATTTATTGATGATAGTTTTCAAGAATTTGGTCTTTTGGGTTCTGTCCCAGGAAATTACTGTTTGATATTTGGATCTTATGCTACCAAACCAACTCAAGAAAATGGAAAATTGACAGATGACAACACTTGATTGTCTCCCAGATCACCATTGTATTACAACTATTTAGAATATTGTAACAATTCTACTCAATCTGTGACACCGCCAAGAGGTAGTGCAGGAAAACTGCCCCCAGGAACCTTCCTCATTTGTGGGGACCGAGCCTGGTCAGCAGTCCCTCAAAATGCTAGGGGAGGCCCATGTTATATCGGTAGGTTGATGCTTTTTGCTCCCACCATACATCAGGTTCTCGAATTGCCTCAGAAGACTCAACGAGCCAAACGCAGTGTTCTCCAAATGGACACTTCATTTGATAACTGGCTCAATTCTTCAGGTTTTTCTGGCTGGGTCAAAGACAGTGTGTGCAAAAATTAGTTCATTGAGCCTTCACTCCAGCCTGAGTAGCTCAAAAGAAAAAGAGGGAATTGTTACAGCATTTTTGAGAGAAAGAGGGCATGAATTGTGAAAGTTGAGCTACTCCAGGCTAGGCCTCAGATTGAGGCCTGGTGGGGCCCTCAAAGCCTCTGACGCAGTTAGAAATTCAGGGTTGTGGCGCAGGTAGAAAATAGTCTTAAAGTACTGTGGGGACCACTGAGTTGTCTGGGTGTGAATTAGTATAGGTTTTATGGTGTAAAGTGTAGGCCGTTTTAAGGGAAAGGTAAACAATGTTAGCCTACCAATTAGAGTGTCTTTGTTTCTGTAAACTATGTGGAAGCTTATATAAACTACCACCTTATCTTGAATAAAGGGAGAACGTTGCATTAATCATATTGATTGGATGTGCGTTTGTCTTGTCCAGCTTTCCGTTTTTCTGAGATTCCCTGGCTTTATCTCCCGCAACCCTTTCCCATGCTTCCAAATCAAGGGTGGAGAAGGGCACCTTAACTAATATCTTTTCCCCGCCTGGTATTACTGTCTCCCATAGAGGAGCCTGCAATATTTGTCCCCTGGCTCGGGATGCAGTTGGGCTACTCGGAGGGCATGGAGCAGGTGTCTTCCCCAAAGGAGGAGAAGGAGTAGGAGTAGATGGAATAGATGGGATAGGTGGAACAGATGGGATGGGGGGTGCAGGTGTTGTAGGTGGAATAGGTGGAATGGGGGGTGCAGGTGGGATAGGTGGAATGGGAGGTGCAGGTGGTGCTGATGCCCTTCCCAAGTCTCCACCCCTCCCCCCCTGCTCTCCCAAGTGAGGGCTAAATAGGTTGCCTAGATCTTGTTCCTGTTCCTCTAGTGCTGTGCGATAAACCTTATCTGTTCTGGTGCACCTCTGTCTTATGCTACAGGCTGAGCAGCACCGTTTGAGTTCTCCCATTTTGCTTCTGTTTTCTTTTTCAAGAGCCAGAACGAGGGGGTCAGAGGGGGCCCTGATGCCGCAGTCTCTTTGCCAATCAGGGTTATTTCGGAGGGAGAAGAACATATCACAATAAGAAACCTCCTTCCATTTCCCCTCCCTCCGTAGGAATAACATTAGCTGTAACAAAGTATTGTATTCCAATGTACCTGTAGGAGGCCATCTGGCCCCCTCCTCTAGGCGATAGAGTGGCTATCAATGGGAGCAATATTTGATTAAACTTTTTTTATTTTCTACGCCCCCTTTTCCTACTATTTCTTTCCACTGTGCTAAGACACATCCCAGTGGGCTGGCCTGAGGTACTTCCTTACTCTGTTTTGCTCCTATTATGTCCTTTAGAGCAAACTTAACTTATTCAGTTCTGAGTGTTCAAATATGTGTCACAGATAAAAGGGAAAAAAAACCCCCTTTTCTTTCCGTTAAATATTCAAATTAACATATTAATAAAAAATTATAGTTATTCAAATAACCAAATCAAAATATTAATAGCCAAATTAATAACACTTTTAATATTAAGATATTATTGTATTAATTAATTTACCATCAATTGTTGTTAATTTTGTTGTTTGCAGAGTCCCACATAAATTTACTAACTCTTAAGGGTTCAATCCAAACCAGTGGGGAGGAAGTAAAAGGAAAAAGAAGGAAAAAAACCTTTCCTTAGTTCTTCCTTTTAATACTGAGGCTGTGCCACTTCTTTATCCTTTCCCAATCTTCTTCAAACACTTCCCAGGTTTCAGGGACTAGGTGGCTTTTCTCACAGATTAAATTCACTATTTCACACTTTGCTTGTTCAACCTCTGGATTCTAGTATCTCGGTAATTCGGGGGTTCATGCACGACACGTAGATCTCCGTCTATATGAAACACAATACCACCTCCTCTGTCACTAAATATCGGAGGAGAACCCAAGCTGTGTACCAGTCTGGCTTCCAGCAAGAGGTTGTCAATCCGCACACGAAACAGGGAATCACCCCTTCCAAACCCCACCTCAAGGGGTTTCTAAAGTGCCCGTTCAACTGGCGGTTGTTCCCAGTCAAAGGCGAAATAGCAACTGGTTGAACTTTGGAATATCCCTCCTAAGAACACTCTGTCTCTCCCTCTGTCCTCCCCTTCTATGACTACCCGGTCCCCTCATGGATGAAGAGACTGACTTGGTTCAAGCTGAAACCACCTGTGTAGAGCTTGTCTCGGAGGCTGGGCCCTCTCGGCCTGGGCTTGAAGTTCTGCAGCCACTGTGGGCAGATCGCCTCTCACTTATAACAAGAACCGAGCAGCAAACCTCGTAATGCTAAGGATCTCCTAACACTAAAGTGCAGTGTTATCGCACAACAAACACTTAACTCTTAGCCCAGCCTGGCTTGTTGGCTGCTTACTAGCGATGTGGTGCCTGCAAATCTTAACTTGTCGCAAAAAGCTTGTGCTTGCGCCCACTAGCCACTTTAAGTCTCGGTTTAACACCCCCGTCCCACCCCCGGCTCCGCACTGCGCTGATGCCACCGCTCGGCGCCGCAGCCCGGGGCCACCCTGGGCTCTCCCGTGCTGCGCAGGCGCGCTGCCCGTTACTAACTAGCGACGCTGGTAAGTCTGGACTTGTACCCCGCCCTTAGTAGCTGCGCTATCAGCTACCAGCATTTCTGCACTCCTGCTGCACTATCAGCAAGCTGCGCTTTAGGACACCTTTGCAAGCCCCAACTTAAGCGGTGTTTGTAAGTCTTAACTTGCATCACACCATTACTAACTGCGCTATCAGCCAGCGGCGTTAAAATAACTCTAACCACGGATTGTGTCCGCTCTCCTGCTGCACAATCAGCAGGCTGTGTTTAAAGCACTTTTGCAAGTTTCGACTTAAGTTCCGCGCCTCTCTCTCTGCACTCGCCAGAGACAGCCCGTGCTGCGCATGTGCACTGCCTGCTCTGTCACTGTGCCTTCCCAAGTCTTGATAGCAGTAGTAGCTTTGCCGGGATTCGAACCCAGGTCGCCGGCGTGGCAGGCGAGAATTCTACCACTGAGCCACCAGGGCTGTTGCTATGTAACCAAGTCTCGGCTAGCCCAGAACCTTTAGCACTGCGGCAGCAAAGGCCACTCTCATGTGCCGCTGTGGGCACGACGTGTGGCCTGGAGGAAGTCGAAGCCACCAGACTGAAAGACACGCAGAGCGACTTTGACAAAAGCAAGGAGCCGTCCTTCGGGAGGTATCAGAATTCCGAGTTTATTGGCTCGAAAGAGATAAGCTCCAAAAGGCGACGGGCACCGTGTGCCCTGCTTCTTAAAGGGGGGTGGTAACAAGGGGAGGAAACAGCAGCCAACCAATGGAATAACACCTGGGGGTGGTAACAGGGGTGACACGCAGGGGAAACTTCCAATGAGGTAGGAGGGAGGGAGGGGGCCCCAGAGACCAGCTTATCACTCTAAGCCCTGGATGGAACTTTCTAGGTGGAAGGGAGAGGTCTCTGAGAGACAAGCAGAGTCTGGGGTGTGGCTGGGGGGGGATAACTCAGCAGGAATACAATGAACTGGGTGGAGGGAGGAATGACAGGCAGACAGAGGAGGGAGGAGAAGGAAGGCTGGACCCTTTTACAAAAAGAGGGGGACAGGGAGTAACCATAACTGGAGGGAAACTTAAAACACACTCCAACACTGCTCTATCAAGCAAATGTGCCTGTCTGCTCTATCAGACGTGCCCACGCTTTCCGGCACTGCTGCAATACCGCTCCTAGCAACGCCGCTCCCAGCAACGCCGCGCTGCTTGCGCTTTCCAGCAATGTCGCACCGCTGCGCCGCGCTCCACTGTTTTATTCACACGGACACACACACACACAACTGGACGTTAACAGACGCACCACACCTAAATTGGGACACACCACGCTGAAATCGCGATTTCCTCCTTCCCCAAGCTGCGCTATCAGCTCGGGGGTTCCCCCACCGCTGGTCTCAGCCCCGGCGGGGGCTGCTTTCAAGCCCCTGGACAAACCTGCACGCAAAAACATCTTAATGCGACTAATCAGTGCCAACCTTAAAAAAGAAATTAATACATACCGCTTTCATCCACTGCCGACGGGCCGTGGTCTACTCCCCGTGGTGTACAGCCGAGACGCAGAGTCCCTCCAGAAAGAAAAACCTCTGGGGCACCCGAGGGTGTCTGCTCTCAAGCGGACCTGCGGGTGAGCAGAGACGTCCCTTCGTGGTCACCAATTGAAGCGATACGCGGAATAAATAGACTCCACAACTTGGGGTAATTATAAAGTGGGTATGTATTGTCAGCACCCGACACAAGTGAAGTATTTCTCAAAGACTTGTGCCCCGAGCTCTGATCTGAGCCACATCTTTATTTACAAAGGTGTTCCATATTCAATATATTGCACAATTTTTCTATGCATATTCAACCCCTGGCCCCGCCTGCCCTCGCCTCCCATGCTAATTAGGTCCCCGCCTTTCTGAGCATGTGCGGTTTTGCTGTAGTGGTCGTACGGGGGGTCACTGGTGGTCTCTGGGCTGAGAGCTGCGGGTCTTCCTCACGTCTGAACTTTTGAACCCTTCCTCTCTGCGCATGTGCTTTCGGTCTCTTGGTGCTTATCTGTGCATCTCTGACAGCTGGAAACCATAGGAGTGTTCTTATCTGGGTTTCTTGCATTCCTGGGTACTGTTTATTTATGTAAGAAGCTTCAAAAAAGTGCATTTCCTTTGGCCTTTGACCCATGGTAGAGATTTCTTACTTAAAATGTTAAAATTCAGCACATAACCCTACAAGCTAAAATATAAATGCTTAAGTGAACTCCAAAAATCTCTATTTCAATAGGATCACAGCTACTTCAACATCTACTTACTTTTAGCATTGAGGCCTTTGCTAGATATATATACAATTTGAACAAGTAATCTCCCCATACTTTCAATGCATTATAGGGAAAAAGAGTCTGATGCATCAATTACATCCTTCTCCATAACTTTACAAGAGGATTTCAGCCCCAAGATCAAGGCATCTCCTCATCCCTCCCACCTGGGACTTGACTCTTTCTTCACTGCCCTTAGTGTCTTCATTTTGTTTCTTCATGTAACTGCACTTTATCATTTTCTCTCACTCCAGGGAGGATTGAGGCACTGAAAGAGTTAACATCTCGCCCGGGGCCTGCAGATGGTCCTGGTGTAATGAACAAAACAGCCTTACTGAGACACTTGGGCTAAGGCTAAGTACTGACATTGAAATGTTAATTAGCTAATTGCTCCTGGGAATCACCTACACCCCCACCCACACTGCCATTATAGGACTGGGATGCAAATAGAGGAACCTGTGGAATCATGGGAGGGGGTTTTGGGGATGAAAACACCCCTAAATGGAAGGCTGGGCACAGTGGAGGGGGCTGGATGGGTGTGCTGGTTGGGGAAAAGGGAACCTCATCCCTAGTCTATGTCTAACCTGTCACCATAGCCTCCAGAGGACTAGACTGTACTGGGCTGTGGGAAGCAGGAACAAAGGAGAAACTCTTCCTGGTGTTACCAGGAGGGAAGGAGAGGATGTAGCTGCTTCAGGCTTTGCACATCCCCTCACCCTTTGGCTACCAGTGTGCCAGGAGGGAAGGAGAGAGGATGGTCTACTGATCAGACTGCAGATACAGACTGCACACCTCTTCACCTCTGGCTACCAGTGTGCCACAGAGACTTCAGGGACAGACTCTGCACGCCTTCTCCCCCTTTGGCTACCGGGAAAGCTACAACAGCGGGGGCGAACTCTGTGTCGAGCCCCCTGCCCAGCTGATCTTTTTAATAAAGAGCTGAACATTAATAAAGGCATAAGCCCTGTTTATTACAATGGGACCCAGGTCGGCCTCAGTAACTTGCAGCCGAAGCTGTTTTACGATGGAGGTTTCTGCAGCGGCCATCCTGGGGGGAGGGCCAGAATCTCGGCAGCCAGGCTTGGACACAGCAGGAGTGTGGCCAGGGGCTGATGGCTTCTCCTCCCCCCTGCCCAGTAGTTGCGAGCAAATCTCAAGGGTGGTAAAATGTTGGCTGAGACCATCTGGCCCAGGGCTGCATTCTGAATGGGCTGCAGAGCCACCTCTGTTTTTTTCCGGCGGCTGCACCAGGCAGGAGGGGGGGGGGGGCAGCAAGCAGCTAGGATCTCAGCCAGGCTTGGCTGCATCCGCCAGGGCCCGGCCCGGCCTGGGCCCCACGGCCTTCCCTCCCCCTGCCTGGCAGCTGATGGGGCCAAACCCGCCCTGGCCCGGCCTGGGCCCCACGGCCTCCCCTCCCCCTGCCTGGCAGCTGATGGGGCCAAACCCTCAGCATGCGTCGCCTGTCCCGGCCAAGACAGGGTCCAGGCCAGCCTTGTTACCTCTTTTGCCAGCCAGAAGAGAAAGGGCCCTCCAAGGCTTTTTTTCGTCTTTAACATGTGCCTTTACAGAGGTGTGTACAGTTTCCTTAGTGGTTCAACATATTGTCAATTCTCAAAGCTAATAATTGATTGGTTTTTTTGTTAGACAGAGGAAACTGCTAGCAGCTTCTCATAAAAGATCACTTCCATGATGCAAAACCAGGACATGAAGAAAAAGATAAAGGGAATTAAATACTCAAGTTGCTCAGGAGAATAACAGAATCACAGAATCACTAGGTTGGAAGGGACCTTCAAGATCATCGAGTCCAACCCATGCACTAACACCTCAAACCATGACACCGAGTGCCACATCCAGTCTTTTTTTAAACACATATGTTATAAATGAAAATTTGTCTAGCCAAATTAATATGAAAAATAAATTATTTATTTTGCAATTAAATTTTATCTAGCCAGCCACAAGGAAAGAACAGAGCCGAGCCCGGGGTCGGCTGTGGTAAGATAGGGACAGGCGAAGCGGAAGATTACCGGAATGTCACGGAAAGATAGACCCCTTCCCCCCTCTCTCTCCCCTGCTTATCTGCTAACCCCAGGAGTCAGAAAAGAATGTAGCCACACCTGTCCTGGTAAAATTCCACTACCCACTATCCTCCCAGACCCCAAACCCCCCTCTGACGTAGCAAAGACTCCTAAACCTATATAAACCCACGAAATAGGATAATAAACGCTTTTCAACCGTCTGCCATATTGGTATCTGCGTGTGTTGATTAGCCCGAGTGGCTTGGACGAGACCAGGCCGCCGTGCTGCCTTATCTGAACCAGGCTCCTGGTTGTCTTTCATAAAGACAACATACTGGTGCCGGAAACCCGGGACAAAAGAAGAAAAATTTGCCCGGCTGACGGGTCTCACCTGGACAGAAGCAGCGGCCAGGACGGCGGGACCGTACCCAGGCGTAAGGGGAGACGTCCCCCTAGGATCCGCGGGCGTCATGGACGCAATGGCAAGGATCGTGAGTGCTATTTATTCGCAGTGGGGTATTGGGTGTAAGCTCAAGGATTTTCATCTTGCCATGGCGAGATTGCTTGAGCTAGGGGCAATCGAGCGTCCCGTGGATGTATTACATCCGGAAATATGGGACAAATGCACTGCCGCGCTAGCCGAGGACACTAAATCCTCCGGCAGCGGCAGAAATCTTAAAGCATGGGGCAGAGTAGAACAAGCCCTACGCAAAGCGATAGAGGAGCAGGAGACATGGAGCGCGGCTCGCACGTGTTTATTAGTTACTCCTAAACTCGGGGTGGGGGCGGGGACGCAGACTGCCCCTGAGAGCGATCTGCCCGGCAGCGGGGACCCAGGGGGGCTCAGCGCGACACCCGCTCCCCCAGATCAGAGCCCACCCCCCCCCCCGCAGGAACCCCCCGCGACACCCCCGCCGCCGAAAATCCCCAAAAACCCCCCCCCGCTCATATCCCCCGAGAGACCGCAAATTCCTCCGAGCCGCCGCCGCCACCCGCCCGCGATCCGATACCGGAGACGCAAGAGCACGCGGAGCGCTTCTGGCAAGGGCTGCTAAAAGAAGCCAGAGCCGCCGAAACGGCGGTTTGGGAAGACGGCGTGGCCACGCCGCCTCCCTACCCGTTTGAAAATGGCGCCGCGAGCGGCGGGGAGGGGCGGGGCTCGGGCGGTCCCGGCGCGAACACCCGAGGGGGGGAGCGCGATCTCGGGAATGCGCGCGCGCGGGAGAAAGGGGCGGAGAGCGGCTCGGGGCACAGAGCCAATCGGCAGCTGCGCCGGGAGCCGCCACCGTATAAGGGAAAAACCACCTCCCGCGAGGGGCGCGGCGAGCCGGGGGGGCGGGAACGGCCCCTCCCCCGAGGGGGGGAGCGAGCCCGGGGCCGAACAAAACGGCAGGGAGCCCCGGAAGTACGCTGGCACTCGTCTTCCGGCTCAGAGTCCAGCAACAGCCCCAGCAGCTCAGGGGAGCTGACGGAAGCTAGCGATGGCTCCGATTCAGACGAAACGGAACCGCACGGCTTGAAACAAAGCCGGGTAAAGCTCTAAGCCGCGCCGAAAAACAAATACAATACGAATCAGCCCAGTTTACTGACTGGGGGAAAATAAAGATAGCTTGTGCGGAATGGTCCCCAGCGGCAGCTATACAAGCCTTCCCAGTCCGGCTTACCGGTCCGGAAGGGAACCAACAAAGGGTCTATACCCCGATAAACCCAAAAGATATACAGTCAATTGTCAAAGCCATTGCGGAAAAGGGGATCAACTCGGCTATAGTTACTACGTTGATCGATGGTCTTTTTAGCAATGATGACTTGCTTCCCTTTGATATCGAACGGATAGGGCGTATGTTATTAGACGGAGCGGGAATGATCGTCTTTAGGCAGGAGTGGGAGGATAATTGCAGAAAGCAGCTAGCCCAGGCGTCCGGCGCGCGGCAGCCTCTACACAGATCGAGCTTATCCAGACTGATAGGAAAGCATGATGATATGATCACACCACAGCAGCAAGCCGCACAGATGCAGGCTGAGGAGGTCAGAGCGACCACTCGGGCTGCTAGAGAGGCAATTCGTGCCGCCTCCCGAGTCGTGGCTAAGCCGGCACCATGGTCCACCGTGAGGCAGGCAGAGAGCGAAAGCTTCACACAGTTTGTGGATCGCCTGCAGGCAGCGATAGATTCCTCTACCCTGCCGGCAGAGGCAAGGGGCCCCGTGGTGGCCGACTGCCTGCGTCAGCAGTGCAACTCCGTCACTAAGGATATCTTACGTTCCCTGCCAGCCGGGGCTAGCCTGGCGGACATGATCAGACATGTAGTGAGGGAGGAACACCTGACGCCCATTCAGGCAGCTGTCCACACCCTGACCAATGCCATGGCGTGTTTCAAGTGCAGGGAGGCGGGTCACATCGCGGTGAGCTGCCCACAGCCGGCACGGCGGCCCGCCGCAGCGCCTCCGCCCCAAACGCGCCCGCGGGGATCCTGCTGGGGTTGCGGGAGGAAGGGACATCTGGCTAGGGAATGCAGGTCCCGGGCCCAGGGAAACGGAAAGGGGAGAGGGCCAGCGGGCCGCACCCAGCCCCCTCCCGCTGCGAATATGAGGCGGCCCATCCATGCCAACCCCCAATGGGGCGGGGAGCCCTCGTACCCCATTCTCCCACAGGAAGCAACCAACTTCATACCCCTGCCAGCGAGTATCACGGCACAGCCTGCGGCGCCTTCGTACCCACCGCCACCGCAAGCAGCGCCTGTGCCACAGGGTCAGCAGGGGGCGCCTCAGAACAGGACAACCCCTGGGTGGCCCTGGCCCTAAAAATAGGGAGGGAACCCCCGAAAATCTGGGGGACATGCCGCCTTTATGACAGTCAGGACCCTCATGTAATAGGACTTCAGTTTTGGGCAGACACAGGAGCAGACTGCACAATCCTACCCCAAGCCCTGTGGCCCCGACACTGGCCGTACAAGGAAGTATCCCCAGTGAACGGGGTGGGGGGGCTGTCCCGGGCTTGGAAAAGCACCCAATTGGTAGCTATAACGCTCCATACAAAGAAAGGACCAGAACAAACAGTAGCAATCCACCCCTATATCTTGCAAAACTCCCCACCCCTGATAGGAAGGGACGTTCTCGCCATGCTAGGAGTCAGGATTACAAATTTATGATGAGGGCCACTGCTGTGCACCCACCGCTGCCAATCAAACTCACTTGGAAATCACCAGACCCCGTATGGGTCGAGCAGTGGCCCCTGTCAAAGCCTCGAATGACAGCCTTGCTGGAACTGGTCGACCGCGAGCTACAAAAGGGCCACATCGAACCCTCCACCAGCCCGTGGAACACCCCTGTGTTTGTAATCCCCAAGAGATCAGGAGAAGGCTACCGCCTCGTCCACGACCTGAGAGAGGTAAACAAAACAATTCAGCCCATGGGTCCAGTTCAGACACTACTGCCCGCGAACTCAGCCATCCCCGAAGGGCAGCCGTGCGCAGTGCTGGACATCAAAGACTGCTTCTTTTCAATACCCCTGCATGCCGAGGACAAAGAACGGTTCGCCTTCTCCATCGTGTTCCCGAACGGCGAGCGACCTAACCTCCGCTTCCAATGGAAGGTGCTACCTCAAGGCCTTGTGGACAGCCCGACCATATGCCAGATCACCGTGGACAGGGCACTGATGCCAGTCCGACACTCCCACCCTGCTGCGACCATCATTCAGTACATGGACGACATCCTCGTCGCCGCACCATCGGCAGGCCAAGTGGATCACCTAGTGTCCACGATCACGGAAACCCTCCAGGCCAACGGCTTCGAGATCGCGAACACGAAGATCAAGAGAGGACCGTGCGTGACCTTCCTGGGAGTGGGGATCACAAACTCCTACGTGACCCCACCCAAGATAAAAGTCCGCCGAGACATCAAGACCCTCCACGACATGCAGCGACTCGTAGGATCTCTGCAGTGGCTCCGCAACATCATCCTAGTTCCGCCAGAGGTCATGGACCCCCTGTATGACCTCCTGAAAGGAAAACACCCGTGGGACCCCAAGGAGCTGACGCCGCAAGCAACGAAATCCCTCGACTTCATCGAACGTCAGATGTCCACCAGCCTGCTTGCCAGGTGGAACCCGGGCGTACCACTGGACTTATACGTCCACTTCACGCAGAAGGGAGGAGTGGGAGCACTTGCCCAAGGACCTTCCGAAAAATCCCAGCCGATCCAGTGGGTGGTCCTCGGAAGACCGACTCACGCATTCTCCCCAGGAGTTGAGTGCATTGCTAACCTCATCACGAAAGGCAGGAGACTCGCCCTGAGACACCTGGGAACCGAGCCGGCAAGGATCCACCTCCCCTTTCGCAAGCGACCGACCACGGAGTCAACTGCAATATCGGAACACCTGGCCCTCGCTCTCACCGGCTTCGGAGGAGAAATCTCCTACGCCGCCAAACCACCCTGGACCCAGCTACTGACCATCGTCGACATAGATGTGCCACCGAAGGTCATGGACCGACCGCAACCAGGACCAACGGTCTTTACAGACGCCTCCTCCATGACTTCTACTGCAGCAGCAGTGTGGCAGGCAGGAGAAACATGGCATTGTGTCAAAACGTGTGACCCCACGCTGTCAGTGCAACAGCTGGAAGCAGCAGCAGTGGTCTTGGCGTGCGGACTTTTCCAGGACGAACACCTCAACATCGTGACCGACTCTATATTCGTGGCAAAGCTCTGCCTAGCCATGTCAAGACCAGGTGTGTCAACATCCACGACGGCCTCCATGCTTGAAGAGGCACTCTCCTCACGCCAGGGCACCGTGTCCGTCATCCACGTCAACAGCCATAACCCAGTCAAGGGCTTCTTCCAGACTGGCAACGAAAAAGCAGATGCCGCAGCGAAGGGAGTGTGGACACTGCAAGAAGCTCGTCAGCTGCACGAGTCACTCCACATAGGGGCCAAAGCACTGGCAAAAAGATGCGGGATCTCGACAGCAGACGCGAGGCACGTAGTGGCCACCTGCCCTCACTGCCAGAAGTCACCCCTATGGACCGGTGGAGTCAACCCGAGATGTGGAATTGTGTTATTATATGTTCTATTATGTGTAAGGTCATTCCATGTATCCCCCCGCACTCTGTAAGTGACCCCCCGGGTTCTCCCATTTCCCCCCGCGGTCTGCCTTCCCGAGGAAGTGCTTAGTCACTTTGTTTACGTCTCTTAGACCATCTGTCAGGCATGCGGCGGGGTCGAGAGACGACCGGGCACCCTTCCATCTGTCCATCTCCCATTGGACCCCTGCACCCCACTATCCCCAAGTCCCCCCGTGGCGTTATCTCATTGGCCACCCCGGGTTTCCCCTATCCCGTACTTATAGAACGGGTTTGGGGACGCCCCGGTGCTTTTTCTCCCGCCCGGCCCCCGACTGCTGCTGCTGCCCGACCCGCGGGCTTTTTCTCCCGCCTGGCCCCGACTGCCGCTGCTGCCCGGCCCGCCGCCTCCTCTCCCGCCGGATCCCTGCGTGCTGCCGCGGCTCTCTCTCTCGCCCGGCCCCTGACTGCCGCAACCGCCGCTGCCTCGGGCGACCGCGGCAGCCTCGGACTGCACCGCGATCGCTGCCTCGGCCGAACCGCAGCCGCCGCCGCTTCCGGGATCGCCGCGGCTCCTGCACGTGCCGGCAGCAGCGCCGCGGCTCTGCACACAGCGTCTCTTGGATCGCGGCCAGCGCCGGAGCGCACCGCCCCGCCCCTGAATCGGCCAGGCGGCACGGACAAACTCGAACTTAGCACGCAGCAGCTTCTCGGTTTTTTCCTCCCCAACCAAGCCATAATAAACCGAGATATCGCCCGCGGGGGAAAAAGTCTCTCTCCTTTGTTCGCCTCGGGACTCGCCTAAGCTCCCAGACCCACGCAGCACCGGCCGACACCCGCGAGGGTTCGCCGGAAAACACGGAAGTTGCCAGCGCTCCCCCCCCCTCACAGAGCTAGCTGGGACGAAAAGGGGGACAAGAGAGAGCGCTAAGGCAGTTGTGGCGACCAACGCGTTGCTTGGGAGCTCCAAGCACACGGACTGAGGACCACCGAGCCCCGAAAAGCTCGTTGATTTACCTCGTGGACGTTACAACACCCTCGCAAGCCGTGGTTCCGTTTTAAGGAGCCAGGGCTTCCAGAGGGGTGGGGCCGGCACCTTTGGCTCGCACCGCCGAAGCTCGGCCCCCCCACGGCGAAAACTTCGCAGCTGGACTTTTCGTTTCGCCTTCGGACGTCGCCGGACCCGTGGTGAGTTACCGGGGTCCCCCTGGGCTGGGTACGCCTTGCTCCCTTTGGGGTGAGTTTCTCTTTCCCCCACAAGAGGGCGTAAGAGCCCACATTTTGACTCCCGCTTCAGGGATTTTGTAAGGGAGGGCTTTCCAGTCTCCAACAGGCGTCTTTTTTTTTCTTTTGATATTTTACCAGCCGCGAGGGTTGTGACACGCCTTAACATCGACATAATGGGTGCAAAAATGTCTGTGTCACAGGAGAGAATTTATGTTCAAACCCTAGGAATTTTAGTGGGGGGAGGGAAGAAATGTAAAAAATCAGACGTGAAGCGTTTTGCACGGTGGCTTCTGCAGTCTTTCCAGGACCTGTCGCAGGAAAATTTGTACAAAGTCCAATTCTGGGACCGAGTGGAAAAAGAAATTGCCCAAAAAGAGGATCAGTCCCTCTCAATTTTTATCCACCTGGCAATCCAATTAAAGAATATTGTTAAAGATAACTGCGAAGGGAAGCCAGAGCCACCACAGGGCGAACGCTGCCTCCCAAGCCCCCCAAATCCCCCAAAAACCCTCTCCTATCCCTCTCTCCCTAGCCCGGGGATTCTCAGACAGGCATCCCGGCAAAACGAGCCGCAGGCAGATTCTGGCCTCTCTGTTAACCCCCAGGCTCCATTGCAGGACGATGCTGGCATCGCCCTGCACCCTTCCCCTCCCCAAACCTCCTCTCGTTACAAAGTTGTGAGTTTTAAAACCCCAGATCCCTGCCCCAGGGCACAAGATGGAGGCGACCACATGGCATACCCCTCCCCCTCCCTGCGTTCTTTGTCTCCTAACGACCCCCTCCGCCCTACAGCCAACCCCTCCCACTCTCGAGACTTCCCCACCCACCCCTCCCCTCCACCCCCTTCTGGCACCTCCCCTAATGAATCATTCATCAGTCCTCCCTCCGACCCCGCCCCTAGGGGTCAGATAACACCAGCCACACCCCCTAGCCCTGGTCCTGCCTCCGCCCTCCGTTCCCGCGACCCGCCCTCTGGTTCCCAGGCTTTGGTTCCCGAGGGAGGGGGGGGGGCGGAGGAGGAGGGAGGGGGGGAGGGGGGAAGCCACGACCTGCTGCAACCCCTGCTTGCCTTTTCTGCCGCACCAGTCACCTACACCCCGCGGCAGAGGGGCAGACCCTTGGCACAGTGGACCCCTATCCCACAGGCTGTGATTAGAGATGTTTGCAAAGCCCAAAAAGACTTTGGTCGGGAAAGTGAATACTTTCGAGGACTTTTAAAAGTCACACTTTCCTCCAACGAGTACGTCCCTGCTGACATCCGCGCTCTGTTTTTGTGCTTGCTTAGTCAGGCTGAGTTTTTGGTATGGGAATCCGCATGGAGGCGGGAGGTACGGGATGCATTACCGCAACTTTGGGCAAAAGCCGAGACCTCCTCTGACACCGATGGAGGCATGCTAACCATTGACCACCTGTGCGGGATAGGGGATTGGGATGTAGCAACAACACAGGCTGAAAAGATTCCAAGGGGGGCATTGGCAGCAACTGCCAATGCGGCAGAAAAAGCATTTTTTAAGCTAAAACCCCGTGGTCCTGTTGTTAACTGTTTTTCTATTAAGCAGGAGACACAGGAATCTTTCGTTAGCTTCGTAGACAGGTTGTACAGGGCAGCTGAATCGCAGGTGCCAGAGGACGGATTGAGGCAGGGCATGGTGAAGCAGATTGCCCTGCAGAATGCCAACGAGGCCTGCCGACAGGCGATGCTGAGCCTGCCCCTCGACCCAGAGCCAACGCTCCAGGACATGCTGGACGTGTGCGCTCGAAGGGTCACCCTGCCTTCAAAGGACCCTCAGGGGACACCCCAAACGCCATCACGGAGAGTCTCCTTTGCCGAAGCCCACGCGCCATCCGCGGCCCCAGCTCCTGCACGCCGCTTCACTGGGCCACCACCCAAAGGCTACCATCCAGGACGGCCCTGCAACCTGTGCAACAAGAAAGGACACTGGGCATCTCACTGCCCCCTCAAAGAGGACTTCTTGCGCTTTAAAAAACAGCAGCAAGGGCAAGGTGCCTCCAACTCAGGGGGACATCCAAAAAACTGATTTCCCAGCGCAGTCCCTCCCTGCGTGAGGACAAAAATTTGGTGGGAAACATGACATCAGGGGGCAGGAGGGACAACACAGTAGCATACCCACCTGAGGATAATACCAAACATGACATTTCTGGAGTGCACAATAGGGGAACAAGAGCTGGTGAACCAGCCTGCGTGGGAGGAGTTGGGAATTTCATCTCACAGGCATGGCTTGGTCGGGACCCCGACCATCCCAGGCCCATCCTTAACACCCAGTCCAACTTCTCTCCATACAGGTTGGCCCTAACCGAACCCCTACTGCTCAGGGACAGCAATTGGCACTTTGTCACAGTGGACACACAGGACCCAGGGACCTGGAGAAAACTCCACAGTAAGTACATCGTCCTTGGGGACACAAAATACACGCCACTCGACATCACTATCGCACCCAATTTGACACCTGCAAACCCTAAACATCTGGTGCTGTGGCTGCACTGTGCTCACCCGCCAGTCTACCTTCCCAAAGGGCAAATCATCGCCCAGGCCATACCTGTATCTGGGGCCCCTGTCTACCCAGAAGACCTGTGGAGGAAATCCACAAAGCAGATCTACGAGGTGTGTCAGGCCCAGGTGATTGGGAAGGATAGACCCAAAATTGAGTGTTACATGTGGAACGGCGGTGAGCACAAGTGGCTTAACGGCCTCTTGGACACAGGGGCAGACGTCACAGTCATTCCCTCACGGGATTGGCCGTCACGTTGGGAGTTGCAGGACGTGGCTGGACACATTCAAGGTGTCGGAGGGGCACAATTGGCAAAACAGTCAAAAAACATCATCAAATTTGAGGGGCCAAACAGACAGACAGCTTACCTGCGTCCGTTTGTTCTGGATTACACGGAGCCCCTGTGGGGAAGGGACCTGATGGCCCAGTGGGGGGTCTCATTGACCATTCCTACCCCCCAGGTTTTTCGGGCAGCGGTCACTGAGGAGCGTCCTACCCAAAAGTTAAATTGGCTCTCTGATGTTCCAATCTGGGTAGAGCAGTGGCCGCTCAATAAACAAAAATTAAAAGCGCTCCAAGAACTCGTGGCAGAACAACTTGCCAAGGGACATATCCAAGAAACAACATCTCCTTGGAATTCCCCCGTCTTTGTCCTGAAAAAACCAGGCAAAGACGAATGGCGGTTGCTCCACGACCTCCGTGCCATCAACAATGTGATCGAAAATATGGGTCCACTCCAACCAGGGATGCCGTCCCCCACAATGTTACCCAAAGATTGGGAATTGGCTGTGATTGACATCAAAAATTGCTTCTTTCATATCCCCCTCCACCCAGACGATGCACCACGTTTTGCCTTCTCTGTTCCGTCCCTTAACCGAGAAGCCCCAATGAAGTGGTACCATTGGCGAGTATTGCCACAGGGCCTCAAATGCTCGCCCACCATCTGCCAGCGGTACGTAGCTTCATTGCTGACCCCAGTCCGTACAGCCACCGAGGGCGTGATCATCCAGCATTATATGGATGATATCTTGATTTGTGCCCCCAATGACGATCTCCTTACACACGCGCTTAACCTGACAACCGATGCGTTGGTTGCTGCAGGGTTCGAGCTGCGAGAAGATAAGATTCAAAAGATGCCACCCTGGAAGTACCTGGGCTTGGAAATTACCAAGCGGACTATTACTCCGCAAAAATTGGCCATCAAAAACAAAATTCGGACCCTAGCAGACGTCCAGCAGCTGTGCGGTTCTTTGAACTGGGTGAGGCCATGGCTAGGCATTACGAACAGAGACCTAGCCCCTCTTTTCGATTTATTGAAAGGGGGGGAGGAGCCGAGTTCTCCCAGGGAACTCACCCCAGAGGCCCAAGCAGCTTTGATTAGGGTCCAGGAGACAATGTCTGCCAGACAGGCCCACCGGTATGATCCGGACCTGCCTTTTAAATTCATCATATTGGGCAGACTGCCACACCTCCATGGTGTGATATTTCAATGGACAGACACCCCAAGGAAGGGCAAGGACCAAGACCGAAGGGACCCACTCTCCATCATAGAATGGGTCTTCCTAAGTCACCATCGGTCCAAGAGAATGACAAGGCCACAGGAGTTAGTAGCGGAACTGATCCGCAAAGCGAGAGCTCGGATCAGAGAGTTAGCTGGATGTGACTTCGAATGCATTCACATTCCCATCAAATTGGAATCAGGCCAATTCACCAAGGCCATGCTAGAACATCTGTTACAGGAAAATGAATCCCTGCAGTTCTCTCTAGACAGCTACACAGGCAAAATTTCAGTTTTGAGACCAGCCCACAAAATTTTTGAATCAGAAATTCAATTCGCATTGTCCATCAAACAAATTCAGAGCAAAAAGCCACTCAAAGCCTTGACAGTTTTCACAGACGCGTCCGGGAGTTCCCACAAGTCTGTAATAACTTGGAAAGACCCCCAGACGCAGCAGTGGGAGACAGACATTGTGGAAGTGGAAGGCTCCCCTCAAATAGCTGAGTTGGCTGCCGTCGTCAGGGCCTTTGAGCGATTCTCTGAACCCTTTAATTTAGTAACTGATTCGGCATATGTAGCTGGTGTAGTATCTAGAGCACAGGATGCTGTCCTGCAGGGTGTGTCCAACGAAGCCCTGCACAAGTTGCTCTCGAAACTGATTAAGCTAGTCTCCCACCGAGAGCAACCCTTTTATGTGATGCATATCAGGTCACATACCAACTTGCCAGGGTTTTTGGCAGAGGGCAATCGGCGTGCCGATTCTCTCGCTGCCGCCCCGGCTCAGGTAGCTCCGCTCCCAGATAAGTTCCAGCAGGCTAAGATCAGCCACCAGTTTTACCACCAGAATGCGCCCGGGCTGGTCCGGCAATTCCACCTCACTCGTGACCAAGCCAGAGCCATTGTGGCCACCTGCCCGTCCTGCAAGTCGCTCCCCCTACCATCGGTGAGCTCAGGGGCAAACCCTAGGGGTCTGAGGTCCTGCGAGGTATGGCAGATGGACGTTACTCACATCCATTCCTTTGGGAGGATGAAGTACGTCCATGTCTCCGTGGACACTTTCTCTGGGGCAGTCTTTGCTTCTGCCCACGCAGGGGAGAAGGCCAAAGACATTGAAAAGCATCTGATACAGGCCTTCGCTATGCTGGGCGTCCCTAAATTGATAAAAACAGATAATGCCCCCGGGTACACATCCAAGGGATTTGCCAGCTTCCTGCAGCAATGGGGAATAGAGCACAAAACTGGCATCGCATATTCCCCGACAGGTCAAGCAGTGGTGGAACGGACTCATCAGAGTCTCAAACGCATGCTGAAACAGCAAACACCAACTATGAAGGTGGAGTCCCCCCAAGTTCGGCTCGCGCGTGCCCTCTTTACACTGAATTTCCTAAATTGTTCTTTTGAAAACCTCAACCCACCAGTCACCAGGCACTTTAACAACCACGAGCTGAGCAAGGTTAGGGAAAAACCACCAGTGATCATCAAAAATCCAGAGACTTGGCAGCTGGAGGGGCCCCATGAGTTAGTTACCTGGGGACGGGGATACGCTTGCGTGTCCACGCCCTCAGGCCTGAGATGGGTCCCGTCCAAATTTGTCCGGCCATATGTCCCCAAACACCAGACGGATAAGAAAAAGGATCCTCAGGTGAAGCATGCAGCCCTCCGCCGACGGAGAAAGTCTCCCCCCTTCCTTTTTGACTCAGCACCTTCTCTTTCAGAGCCTTCCCTTACACCATACAGTTCCTTGGACTCACCTTTCCCTTTTGATTTAAACCTCCCCTCCCCAGAATGCTGAATTATGTTGCTGTTAACATTCATTGTTCTTATTATGAGTTTTAGTAATGTTTAAAGGTTTAAAGGTCATCAATTCCACCGCGCACATCGACCACGCAGTCTTCACCGCCCCATCAGAGCTGACATCTGCTCAACACAGACAGCCAGAGAAGAACCGAGCAGACATTGGGTTCAACGATGGGGAAAAGGACTGTAAAACCTCCCATTTAAGTTATTTTCCGTTCTTTTCTTTTGAAAAACAGAAGAGGGAGTTGTGGAATTGTGTTATTATATGTTCTATTATGTGTAAGGTCATTCCATGTATCCCCCCGCACTCTGTAAGTGACCCCCCGGGTTCTCCCATTTCCCCCCGCGGTCTGCCTTCCCGAGGAAGTGCTTAGTCACTTTGTTTACGTCTCTTAGACCATCTGTCAGGCATGCGGCGGGGTCGAGAGACGACCGGGCACCCTTCCATCTGTCCATCTCCCATTGGACCCCTGCACCCCACTATCCCCAAGTCCCCCCGTGGCGTTATCTCATTGGCCACCCCGGGTTTCCCCTATCCCGTACTTATAGAACGGGTTTGGGGACGCCCCGGTGCTTTTTCTCCCGCCCGGCCCCCGACTGCTGCTGCTGCCCGACCCGCGGGCTTTTTCTCCCGCCTGGCCCCGACTGCCGCTGCTGCCCGGCCCGCCGCCTCCTCTCCCGCCGGATCCCTGCGTGCTGCCGCGGCTCTCTCTCTCGCCCGGCCCCTGACTGCCGCAACCGCCGCTGCCTCGGGCGACCGCGGCAGCCTCGGACTGCACCGCGATCGCTGCCTCGGCCGAACCGCAGCCGCCGCCGCTTCCGGGATCGCCGCGGCTCCTGCACGTGCCGGCAGCAGCGCCGCGGCTCTGCACACAGCGTCTCTTGGATCGCGGCCAGCGCCGGAGCGCACCGCCCCGCCCCTGAATCGGCCAGGCGGCACGGACAAACTCGAACTTAGCACGCAGCAGCTTCTCGGTTTTTTCCTCCCCAACCAAGCCATAATAAACCGAGATATCGCCCGCGGGGGAAAAAGTCTCTCTCCTTTGTTCGCCTCGGGACTCGCCTAAGCTCCCAGACCCACGCAGCACCGGCCGACACCCGCGAGGGTTCGCCGGAAAACACGGAAGTTGCCAGCGCTCCCCCCCCCTCACAGAGCTAGCTGGGACGAAAAGGGGGACAAGAGAGAGCGCTAAGGCACCGAGAGGCCTCAAGGCATCAGAAATCTGGCAGTCAGACTTCACCCTCTGCGAACTGCTGAAGCCCCGAGCATGGCTTGCAGTGACAGTGGACACCTACAGCGGAGTGATCATAGCGACACAGCATCTCAAACCCAACTCGAAGGCCACGATCCAGCACTGGCTGACAGTTATGGCATGGCTTGGTATCCCCAAGCAAATTAAAACTGACAATGCTTCCAATTTTATCTCTAAATCAGTGCGAGAATTCGCCTCAGTGTGGGGTATCACCCTAGCACAGGGAATCCCATATAACAGCACCGGACAGGCCATTGTCGAGCGAGCAAATCAGACCCTAAAAGCCAAGTTAGAAGTGTTGGCAAAGGCAGAGGGCTTTGCCAATTCCATCCCCTCAGGAGACCAGACACGCATGCTAGCAACCGCGCTGCTAGCACTGAACCAATTCCCTAGGGGAGATGAAGCAAACAGTCCCATTCGAAAACACTGGGCCACCCAGACACTAGAAGAGGGCCCACAGGTCATGGTCAAAAACGAGCTAGGCGAGTGGGAACGGGGCTGGAGACTGGTGCTTACGGGACGGGGATACGCGGCAGTTAAAAAGGAGGGCAAGATTAGGTGGTGTCCACTCAGGTCGATCAAACCTGACCTTAAGAATGAAACTAATGGAAAACTGTGAGTTTTCGTTCGCAGGACACGCTCGTGGACCGTCCCCGCGACACACGCACACCTGCTCCAGAGGGAGACAACGGACCACCAAGCCACCAGACAGAGCCTGAGCGTCCCACGGCGGTGAGACCCAGACTCGCACAGTGTCTCTGTGCAATCCTGCTGATAGGGTTTGTGGCCGGGGGGCAAGCCGACCCAGGCCACTACCCTCACCAGCCGTTCAGATGGGTCATGCAACATCTCTCAAGCGACAAGGTGTTCAAAGAGGTCACCACCGCAAACGCTCCATCCTTCGTATTCCACATAGCCGATCTGTTTCCAGGGCAACTGAAAACACGGCCCATAAACCCACGTATCGTACTCATGTACATATCCTATTGGTGCCCAGCGTCCAACCCAGGGAAAAGGTACTGTGACTACCCGGGATGGGGACATTGTGGGTATTGGGGTTGCGAAACCATTGTTACAGATGCCAGACCATGGGCAGACGGGTGGCAACCACAGGAGCCCGACAAATTCTTACAGTTCACCTGGGCACCCTTTGGCTGCGGAGACCACACTGCACAGCCTAGACAACGGGCATGCGTAAGTTATAACATGACTGCCCTACAGCCAGATCACCCTAGCTGGGCCACGGGTAGAACATGGACAGTGGTCCTCAAAGGACCGAGGAGGTGGGTGAATGTGAGAATTATCAGGCTCCAGCCGCCAACGCCTCGACCAGTGGGACCCAACAAAATTATCAGGAATGTGCTGGGAGGGAAAAACACAACCCACCTCAAAACCCTGACCCCAAAAGCCACTGACACCCCGACCGGCCTTGCAGATACCCCCCAGATAGGCCGCATGGCTGAGTCAGACCCAAACCCAATCTTTCGTATGCTAGAAGCTACCTTTTTAACCCTAAACGAAACCAAACCGAACCTAACTAACCCCTGTTGGCTTTGCTATGATATCAAACCCCCTTTTTATGAAGGCATTGCTTTGGATACCCCCTTCAGTTACTCCTCGGCCAGCGCCCCTCACCAGTGCAGGTGGGACACTCCCCGCAGAGGAATCACCCTGAGTCAAATCACAGGACAGGGCAGATGTTTTGGGAGTGCAACCTTAGCGAAGCAGAAAGGCAACTTCTGCACTAAAGTTGTCAAACCTAACAGAAAAACTAGCAAGTGGGTGATCCCATCTGCGTCTGGGATGTGGGTTTGCCAAAGGTCCGGAGTGAGTCCTTGTGTGTTCCTTGACAAATTCAATGATTCTACTGATTTCTGTGTCCAAGTTCTGATTGTCCCCAGGGTCTTGTACCACTCAGATGAAGAAATATACCATCTTCTCGAAGAACCTAACAGACTCCACAAAAGGGAAATCATCACAGGTATAACTATCGCAATGCTGCTCGGCCTGGGAGCAGCTGGCACCGCCACGGGCGTCTCAGCCATCGCAACCCAGCAACACGGACTCTCCCAGCTGCAAATGACCATCGACGAGGACCTGCAGAGGATCGAGAAATCCATCTCCTATCTGGAGAAGTCAGTCTCTTCACTTTCAGAAGTAGTTTTACAAAATAGGCGAGGACTTGACCTTTTATTTATGCAGCAGGGAGGATTGTGTGCAGCTTTGAAGGAGGAATGCTGCTTTTATGCAGATCATACAGGAGTCGTTAAAGACTCCATGGCAGAACTCCGAGACAGACTGGCTCAGAGAAAGAGAGAAAGGGAGACCCAGCAGAGCTGGTTTGAATCCTGGTTCAATCAATCACCTTGGCTCACCACTTTAATTTCTGCCCTGGTAGGTCCACTGGCAATACTGCTTTTGGCTATTACCATAGGACCATGCCTGCTGAACAAACTAGTCTCGTTTGTTCAAGCCCGTCTGGAAAGGGCAAACATTCTGTTCGTAGGCCACCAACAAATGCTATAAACCAAAAAACTGCAAACACAGTCAGTAGCTAAAGCCTTCAGCACCTGCCTTAAAAAATCTACCCTGATCTACTAAACCACCCTTTCCTTAACAAGTTACAAGTCTGTACCTCACTCCAATGCCTCTATCTACAACTACCTCATTTTGTATGTGATAAGGAGGGGGGAGATGTGGTAAGATAGGGACAGGCGAAGCGGAAGATTACCGGAATGTCACGGAAAGATAGACCCCTTCCCCCCCTCTCTCTCCCCTGCTTATCTGCTAACCCCAGGAGTCAGAAAAGAATGTAGCCACACCTGTCCTGGTAAAATTCCACTACCCACTATCCTCCCAGACCCCAAACCCCCCTCTGACGTAGCAAAGACTCCTAAACCTATATAAACCCACGAAATAGGATAATAAACGCTTTTCAACCGTCTGCCATATTGGTATCTGCGTGTGTTGATTAGCCCGAGTGGCTTGGACGAGACCAGGCCGCCGTGCTGCCTTATCTGAACCAGGCTCCTGGTTGTCTTTCATAAAGACAACAGTCGGCCCTGGGTGTACAACAAGGAGTCAGCCTCAGCAGAGGTTTTCCTCTATGCCCACACCTCCATCCTGGCACAAGCGAGAGTTTTATAGGGAAAATTCCGCCTGAGGCCAAGATTTTTGCAATCAGTCCTTTCTTCTATTCAGAGTCCATATGTTAATAATTCAGTGTCCGGAGTTGTTGAATCCCGTGATGAAATTTACGGGACGCTGCATTCACATGTATCTGTCCGGGGATCTCAAAGATATCCATCTCGGGTCGTTCACGCGATGATCAGCGCCTGGGGTCTCCCGCAGCTTTCCAGACATGGCCCATCTCCTGGCGAGCAGTATCTTCTTACTTGTAAATTAGTTTTCAACATACACACGGTCTCGGAGGGGAGAAGGGGGGGGGAGGCTAGTACAAACTAGGTATAATCTAACAAGTATTTAACATTATATATTCTATACAAGGAATGGCACAAATTATGTTTATTACCCATAACACATCCATGGATGGTGACTCCACCACCTCCCTGGGCAGACAATTCCAATACTTTATCCCTCTTTCCGTGAAAAACTTTTTCCTAATATCCAACCTATATTTCCCTTGGTGCAGCTTGAGACTGTGTCCTCTCATTCTGTCACTTGCTGCCTGGAGAAAGAGACCAACCCCCACCTGACTACAACTACCTTTCAGGAAGTTGTAGAGAGTGATAAGATCACCTCAGAGTCTCCTTTTCTCCAGGCTAAACAACCCCAGCTCCCTCAGTCATTCCTTATAGGGCTTGTGTTCCAAACCCCTCGCCAGCCTTGTTGCCCTCTTCTGGATGCGCTCAAGTGTCTCAATGTCCTCCCCAAACTGAGGGGCCCAGAACTGGACGCAGTACTCAAGGCGCAGCTTCACCAGTGACAAGTACAGGGGAAGAATAACCTCCCTGGTCCTGCTGGCCGCACTATTCCTGATACAGGCCAGGATGCTGTTGGCCTTCTTGGCCACCAGGGCACACTGCTGGCTCATGTTCAGTTGGCTGTCGACCAGTACCCCCACGTCCCTTTCTGCCTAGGCACTGTCCAGCCACACCTTCCCCAGCCTATAATGTTGCAGCAGGTTATTGCGGCCAAAATGCAGGACTCGGCACTTGGACTTATTAAACGTCTTCCTATTGGACTCTGCCCACCCATCCAACCGATCTAAGTCTGTCTGCAGAGCCCTTCTACCTTCCAACAGATTGACACATGCTCCCAGCTTAGTGGAAGCTGCACATTTACTAATGAAAGACTCAGTACCCTCATTCATGTCGTCATGAAACAGGGTAAAAATTTAACAGGGTAGAAATCCATTTGGATTTAGGTGAAATATGCAGCTTTGAGCTTGCTAGCATAAGTAAATTATGCTGTTTAGTCTAGTAATTCTGCAGCACTAGTAAAACTGCCCCAGCTAAGGAGAAATAATGTGAATTTCCAAGCTGAAGAGATAAGAGATAAGAGATAAGAGAAGTCACACGAACTTTGAAGTAGACAGTGCAGGGTGACCCAGGAGTTCTTTCTGTAATTTCTGATAAAAAACTGGTGTCCTAGTTTAGGGCAAATTTGGGAGAAAAACCTCTGGAAGGAGCCCCCAGAAAACAAATCCCCATGGCCCCTCCCTACCCACCTTGTTTGGGAAAAAATTTTCTCGGAGAGAAGTGGAAAAGAACCTGTTTATTTAACAAACAAAACACTCCCAAGTACAAAAAAAAAAAAAATTAACAACACCAGATTACAACAAGACTCTTTCACCACTCTTAAGAGATGACAGATCCAGAAAGTCTTTCCTGGGAGTGGTCGCCTGGGTCTGGACGCTGGGGATTGCTCTCCGGCACTGGGGATGGCTGATGCAGATCAGAAAGCGCAGGCTCTCGGTGTTTCTCAGTGTTTCCCAAGTTCCAGTCCAGAGCAGGTTGGAGTGATATTCAGGAAAGGGAAAGGAACAAAAACAGTCCAAGGAAAGAATTGGACTGTTTAGCTAAACTAACTAACAAGCAAAAGCAAAGGTAAAAGCAGAAGCAAGAGCAAGCAAGCAAAGCAAAGCAAGCAAGCGAAAGCCAGCAAGCAAAGTAAAGCAATCCAGCCAGCACTAGCCTCTTCTAGACAACAGCCCATGGGGGGAGGTGAACTGGGTGATAACAAGACAAAACAAACCTTCACTTTCAGAATCAGTTCTGAAAGCACAGAACATAATATCAAACATGACGTCACCCCATGACAACTGGCTAGAAGTGTAACTAGCTGAAAGTGTAACGTGAAATCAGTAGAATGAATATGCATGAACCTATTCTGAAATTCTATGCATATGTAAACTAGTAAGGGGTAATAAAAAAGGATCAGGAGTCCTCAGGGGCACACATGTCCTTTGAAGGGGAACGATCCCCCACATGCGTCCAGTGATGTAATAAACATACCATCCCTATAAATCTTTATAGGAATTGTGGGGTTTTTATTTTTCGTCTGTGTTTCAGTCAATAAAAATATTAAACAGAACTGGCCTCAGCACAGACCCCTGAGGGACACCACTGGTGACTGGCTGCCAGGTGGATGCAGCACCATTCACCACCAATCTCTGGGCCCGACCATCCATCCAGTTCTTAACTCAGCAAAGAGGAGCGCTCCTATCCAAGCCATGGGCTTTCAGCTTTTCCAGGAGTATGCTGTGGGAGAAAGTGTCAAAGCCCTTGCTGAAGTCCAGATAGACAACATCCACAGCCTTTCCTGTATCCACCAGGCAGATGACCTGGTCATAAAAGGAGACCAGGTTGGTCAAACATGACCTACCCCTCCTAAACCCATTCTGTCTGGGTCTGATATCCTGGCCATCCTGCTGTGTGATGACACTCAATATAAACTGTCCAATAACCTTACCGGGTAAATTACCAGGATCCTTCTTCCCACCCTTTTTGAGAATGGGCATCACACTGGCCAGCTTATAGTCATCTGGAAACTTACCAGTGAGCCCGGACTTGTTGGTAAATGATGGAGAGCGGTGTTTGCAAGCTTGTCTGCCAGCTCCCTCATTACCCTGGGATAGATCCCATCTGGTCCCATAGATTTATGAATATCCAAGTGGCTCAGTAGTTCTCTGACTGCCTCCTCCTGGAAAGCAGGGGGACTATTCTGCTTCCTGGCACCATCTACCAGCCCAGGAGGACAGCTGTCTTGAGGACAAGCCATCTTCCCACTAAAGACTGAGAGAAAGAAGGCATTAAGCACTTTTGCCTTCTCCCCATCTGCAGTTATTAAGTTCCCTCCCGCATCCAGTAGAGAACAAAGGTTGGTCTTACTCTTCCTTTTGCCGTTAATATAGTTGTAAAAACATTTTTTATTCTCTTTCACAAAAGTTGCCAATTTAAGGTAAAACTGAGCTTTGTCCTCCCTAATTTTCTTCCTACATGCCCTAGCAACCCCCTTAAAGATCTCCTGAGAGACCTGACCCTCCTTCCAAAGATGATACATCCTCTTTTTATTCCTAAGTTCCTTCAAAACATCCTTGCTCATCCAGACTGGACATTTGTCTCATTGACTCATGTTTCGATACACAGGGACAGTCTGTTCCTGTGCCCTCAAGATCTCTGCTTTGAAAGACACCCATCTCTCCTGGACTCCTTTGTTTTTAAGGGCTGCTTCCCAAGGAACTGTCTGAATAAGTTTCCTAAGTAGGCTAAAGTCTGCCCTCCAGAAGTCCAGTGTAAGAGTCTTATTGGTGTTCCTCCTCATTTTACCAAATATCGAGAACTCTGTAATTTTATGATCGCTATGCCCCAAGCAGCCTCCAACCACCACATCTCCCACTAGCCCATCTTTATTTGCAAACAACAGGTCTAACATAGTTCCTCCCCTGCTGGACTCAGTCACCAGCTGCGACAAAAAGTTGTCCTTCACACACTCTAAGAACTTCCTGGACTGCCTCTTTTCTGCTGTACTAAGCTGCCAGCAGATGTCTGGTAGGTTGAAGTCACCTGAAAGAACAAGGGGTGATGATCCTGAAACATTCTCCAGCTGCTTATAGAATAAGTTGTCCACCTCTTCTTCCTCGTTGGGTGGACAATAATAGACCCCCAGTAGGATGTCAGCCTTGTTGGCCTTCCCCTTAATTCTTACACATAGGCATTAAACTTCATTGTCATTAGTTTCAATACCCATGGCATCAAAAGCCTCCCTAATATAAAGGGCCACCCCTCCACCTCCTCTCTCTTTCCTGTCTCTTCTGAAGAGCTTGTAGCCATCCAGTGCAGCTCTCCAGCTGTGTGAGTCATCCTACCACATTTCCCTGATGGCGACTACATCATAGCTTTGCTGTTGCATCATGGCTTCAATCTTTTCTTGTTTGTTACCCATGCTGTGTGCATTAGTATACATGTTCTCTTCATAGTTTAGTTAGACAAAACAATCCGTTTTCAGCCTGAGAACCATGGTCACTGTTGCAGCTTCAGGCCCAAAAAGTCTAAACAACAGTGAATTGAGGAGAGCAATCTGGGAGGATGGGATTTCATAACCTGAAGCTGTAATTAGACAATTAACCTCAATATGTAAATGGACCAAAATTTATAAAAGTGTGAAAACTCATGACAGGCTGTCCATCTTGGGTGGAGCCATGGCCATGTTCTTGTACTGCCCAAGGTATATCCTTTGAAGGGCTTTTAATAAATACCTACTTTATTCCTTTAACACTGTCTAGCCTCTGTTCTAGGTAGACTCTTTAGGCATCAACATGACCTCCATTTCTAAAATGAGAAGTCAGTGCAACTTAAGGTGACCATGAACATCCTTCTGACACCCTCATACTGGATAAGGAAGGTGCAGGACTCCTGTCCATCCTACAAATCCAACAAGTATCTTAGGCACTCAAGAGGTCTAGATCTGAATATCCTGAGTGGAGCCTGACGGTGAGAAGACTGCCTCAGTGGAGCAAAGGTGGGCAACTGCTTTCTGCCAAACTGCCTAGTTCTCCAAAATTAACTGACATGCATACAGTTACGGGCAGATATCTACACTTACATGTAAATCTATAAGCTGAACACCACTCTGTCTTCATGCTGTTTTGCAAGCTGACAGTCTGTTTCCTTTTGGACTGAAATGTATTTTCTCATTTAGAAAAAAAACCTTTTGTGCTGTCGTATTCTATCTTACTGCACTCATTTTCCCTGCATAAATGATTTGGGGTGTTTATGGCTTTCTCAGGAAGTTCGTTAGAAGCTCCTTTTGCTTTTCTCCCTATCAAGCCTCTGAAATTGCAAGCTCTAGAAAGTATTTGACTTGTGTTACATAGTCTGCCAATAGGATGCATGTACTGAATAAGTAATATGCTTTCAAGTTGGGCTATTTAAAGGACATATTAGGAAACTCTAATTTTGACTTAATCCTTATTTTGACTATTAAGAGTCAGGGACATCTGATTCTACAATTGGTGTACAGATACTGTGCAGAAAAAGTCTGGTGGGTCTGCAGGAGGAAGATTTGATGAGGTATGCATATGACAAAATAGCAGGGAAATCTGCCAATGTAAACCACTACTGAACTGAGAGACTTTATGTGTTATCAACTCATCTGGAAGCTCTCAATGAACAGTCTTTATATAAAATATTTTCCTGTATTGCTATATGACATACTGCTCTGCTGAAAACCAAAGCTAAGTACTAATGTCTTTCACTTTGTCCAGACAGACCCTGCCCAACCCTGGACCCAAGTTTGTCTGTGCTGGCTTTAGGCTTTGCTGTTGTTTTCCTGCACATATTTTCCTGTTTTAACATGGAAATCTTGCTTTGGGAGGAAGACTTTCACCTTGTTCTATCTGGTAGAATTCATTTAGAAGGGTAGAAGAGGAGGTAAGGAATAGTTACACTATGTCTGCATGAAAAAGAGAATATGCTCCTACAGAGATGCTACAACATGTGCAATCTCCAGGTGCTGGGGATGCATGGAGGGACACTTTTTTTGCCTCTGCACAGTTATCTCACTACACTTCCCAGGCTGCATGCCTCCTTGAAGGGCTGAAACTATTTGGCAAAATCCAGTCCAATATGAAGAGAAACTAGAAACACTTGATGCAGCACAGGTGCTTGTACTTTTCTTTCATTCTTTTCTCACTCTCCAAACAACTTCACCTAGATGCCCCAAACAAGCAAGAGCCACTGTTAGTTTTAAAACACAGCTTTGCACATTTAAAATAAGGCACATGGAGGCCTGGTGTTTCTCCCTTCCCTGGGATACACAGATACAGTGAGGCTTCATCTCACAGACAAATTGAAATGGCCACAGGCTATGCTGAGAAGTCACACAGGATTGATATGATGCTAGAAATAGCTTCTGAGGCAAAAAGAGAAATCTCTACCAAAAATATACATTTCCTAGGGTGGCTTAGAGTAGGCTGAAGGACCCACTCCAGTACTGTGATGTTGAACAAGGAGGTGAGTCCAGGTAGATCAGACCATTTGGAAGTTCTCCATCGATCCCCTAACTTTATACTGGACAGCTCTGTTATGGCTGAAGTTCTAAAATCTTTTTTTTTGCCTGTCATTCTCAACCCCTTCAGAGTTGCCTAAGGCCACTTGGAGGAATATGGCACAGAGAAAACTGCTCAAGAGCTGGGCTCAGTTTGTCAACTTGGTTAGAATGGAGGAATTTTCAGAGCTCCCTAGTAATTACAGGAACCCCATAGACTGTCCTGCTTACCCATTAACACAGTTTCTTTCCATTTTCGTCTACATTATTTCAACATCTGTTCTACAGATAAACAAATAATTTAACTTGACTTCTGAAAATGGAAAGAATGAACTGTGCAGTCAAGCATAATCTTTCATCCTGAAACTGATCATAAAATATTTGTGTGCTTTCATTTTCCACTGCTTTAAAAATGTGTCCTTAGTTTATATATAAGAAAGTATTAAAGACTAAACAGACAATCCTGATTTTTTATTATAAAAATTATCTTTATAGAGGCTACTTTATAGCATGGAACCCTTGTTTTCATTATTTCTTCAGGAAATGAGAAAGAAATCAGAAACAGCACTTTAAATTGAATAATTAAATATGCAATCACTACATAACAGTGTGTGCTGGTTTTGGCATCAGCCAGAAATTAAACTCCAAATAATCCACTCCCCTTCCCTTGCTCCCTCCAGTAAGGGAGTGTTGCAGTACAAGCTGACTTGTACTGAGCATTAATCTGGTTATAAATAAGAAACCCAGACCAGTTCCATAAACCGGCCTCTGGGCTAGCTGACAGAGGTTGCAACCAATAACATCTCTCCTAAAGTACAAGCATTTCACTGGTTCAGAGTCTAGGGGGCATAAAGATTAGACCAATGGACTGTCTAGACCCGGGAGTTTTGGATTGCCTGTAAAAGTAAGCACCGAACAATACAACAGGCTGTTTTGCTGATCAACCAAAGTTTGCGGAGTGTGCTGTCTCACATGCTTTACCACCACATGTCAGGGGAGGGACATAAATCAGAGTACTTTTTGCCAGTGGATCAGGACAGACCATTCTCCCTGTCTGCAGTGTAGAGCACATTCTTCACATCTTGCCTTATTCTGACTGGCACAAGGGATACTGTGTGGGCAATCTCCTGTTTAATTTGTTCAAAAGCTTGTTGTTCAGGACCCCACTTAAAATCATTCTTCTTCCAGGTCACACAATAGAGAGGATTTACAATCTGACAGTAATCTGGAATATGCATCCTCCAAAAACCAACAGCACCTAAAAAAATGAGTGTTTCCTTCTTGTTGGTTGGTGGGGACATAGCTGCTATTTTGTTGACCACGTCCATTGGAATCTGACAACATCCATCTTACCATTTTACTCTGAAAAACTGAATTTCCTAATCAGGTCCCTTGACCTTGCTTTATGGCAAAACCATACTTCAAGATGATGTGGATTATCTTCTCCCCTTTCTCAAAAACTTCCTCTGCTGTGTTGCCCCACACGATGATGTCATTGATGTACTGTAAGTGTTCTGGAGCCTCACCCTTTTCCAGTGCAGTCTGTATTAGTCCATGGCAAATGGTAGAGCTGTGTTTCTATCCTGGGGCAGTCGGTTCCAGGTGTACTGGACACCCCTCCAAGGGAAAGCAAACTGTGGCCTGCACTCCTTTTCTAAAGGAAATAGGGCCAGCTACTCCCCGACGCAGAACCTAAACAAGATCAACATCATGGTGCTGCAGGATCCTGCAAGAATCTTTGAACTGGTGGAACTTGTGGGCAATGGTACCTACTGGCAGCAGTTTTTCTTCTAGTCAGAGAAGAAGAGGTGAGAATATGAGGCAAACAACATGGGGACACCAAAGTCAGTGGAGAATGAGGGGGAGGAGGTGCTCCAAGTGCCAGAGCCAAAATTCCTCTGCAGACCATGGAGAGGACTATGGTGAAGCAGGCTGTTCCCCTGCAGCCCATGAGGTCTACAGGGGATGCAGAGATCCACTCGCAGCCTGTTAGAGAGGTACTCACACAAGAGTGGGTGGATGCCAGAGAAAGCTGTGATCCACTGGGAGATCTGAATAGAGAGAGAGGGCCCCTGCTTCCAGAGACAGAGGAAGAAGGTCCTTGCTTCTAAACTAGAGCAGCCTATTCTTAGAAAACTGCACCCTGTGGATGAGTGACCCACACATCAACAGTTTCAGAAAGACTATTTGCCTGTGGGAAGGACTCACGTTGCAGCAATTTTGGCAGGACTGCTGCTTGTGAGATTGGAGCCATGCTGAAGAAGTTCACAGAGAACTGTCTCCTGTAGGGGGGACCCCATGACATTAGCAAAGGAAGGACTCCTCTCCCTGAGTGAACAGAAAAAGATCTTGGGTGATGAACTGACCAAAAACCCCCACACTCTGTCTCTCTGTGCTGTTGGTGGGAAAGAGGGAGGGGCTGGGAGAGAAAAAAGGTATTTTAAAGGCTTATTTTACTCCTCTGACTCTGTTAATAATAAATTTACCTTATACATTTAAATTTGAACCTGTTTTGCACTTGGAATGTTTTCTTCCAGTCCTCATCTGAACTCATGAGGCCTTCATTATTTTTTTTTCCCTCTCCTCTGCCCAACTGAAAACAAAAGAGCATAAGTAAACAGCTTTCATGGGTGCCTGGCATTTGGCCAGTGTCAAACTACGACATCCTTTCCTCCACCTGTCTGGAGGCAGGGCCTCTCTAGTTCTGGTCATAGTACTTGTTTCTCATTCCTTGTAAATATGAACTGGAAGTCCCTTCAAGAGTATTGGAAGTAACATCAGCCCTTTGATTCTGTCTGAGGACTTGTCCACTAGAAACTGGAGTGGCATTTATCCTTGAAGAATTTCCTGGGTGATTGTTTCTCCTCTCAACTCACGCACCCATGCTGCTAGGACAGAGATGGGTTTTCCATCTCACTTCCTTATATCTTCTCCATGTTCATGCAGGTAAAACCTCAAGTTACCTTGTGGAATGTATCCTCTCTCTTGAGCAGGGGCTTTTTTGGTTTTGCACAGCCTGGTTTTTGGTAGTGGGGAGGCAACAGAGATGGCTTCTGTGAGAAGCTGCTTGAAGCTTCCACCTTGTCTGACAGAGCCAATCTCTGATAGCTTTGAAGATGGACGTGCTGCTGGCTAAGGCTGGGCCAGGTGGTAACACCTCTGTGAAAACATACTTAAGAAGAAAATCAAAACAAAGTGGGGGTACAGATTTTTTTCCAACCCAGAGAAGAAGAGGTGCGAACATGTGAGGGAAACAACATGGAGACACCAAGGTCAGTGGAGAAAGAGGGGCAGGAGGTATTCCAGGTGCCAGAGCTGAGATTCTTTTTCAGGCTGAGGTGAGTACCATGGTGAAACAGTCTGTACCCCTGCAGTCCAGGGAGGTCCACGGGGAATGCAGAGATCCACCTGCAGCCCATGGGGGAAGAGCTCACGCCAGAGCAGGTGGATGCCTAGAGGAGGCTGTTAACCTGTGGGAGACCCATTGGGAGATGGGCCCTGCTTCCAAGCTGGAGCAGCCTGTCCTTGGAGGACTGCACCCCATGGAAGAGTGACCCATGCTGCAGCAGTTTTGGTAGGACTCTCTGCCTGTGGGATGGACTCACATTCAGCAGTTCACAGGGTGCTGCTGCTTGTGAGATGGAGACACACTGGAGAAGTTTGCAGAGAACTGTCTCCTGTGGAGTTGTGCTTTTTATGTTTTATTACATTTGTATTATGTATAAGTTTGTTCCATGTACCCCCGGGTCTGTAACGGTTCTCCCCGGGTTTTCCCGTCTTTCCCCGCGTGTCCGTTATCCCCAAAAATGCCAAGTCATCCCCCCTGTTTACCCCAGATGCCTGTCTGTCACTCAGTGTCCCTTCCCCTCCACCTAGAATCTTCCACCCGGGACGCCGGGTGATAGGCAGAGGACCTGGGACCCTTCCCCTGTCTGTCCTTCATTGGATGTACCCCCGTATCCCACCACCCTCGAACCCCCCGTGGTTTTACCCCATTGGCCGCTCGGTTTTCCCCCATTCCGTATTTAGTTCATTCGCGTGGCTTGTTCCGTGCTTTTTCTGGCTGGCTCCAGTGCGCTCCGCCCTGCCTGCGCCGCTCCAGCAAACGCAGGCGCGGCACGCCTGGTCCCCTTCGAATTATTGTATTCCCCGTTGGATTACAATAAACGGAATTCGCCCCCGGACAAAGACTCTCTTCATAATTCGCCGTGGGGTCGCTGACTGCTCTCAGAACTCTGATAGCGCTTCCCAAAGCCCTGCGAGGTCCAGCGGGAAGCGCTAGAAACCTGCCTGCCCCTTCTCCCCAGAGCTAGCCGGGGCAGGGGAAAGGCATCGGGGAGAAGAGCGCATCGGCAGTCTCCTGTGGGAGGGACCCCACAGTGCAGTAGGGGAAGGACTCTTCTCCCTGAGCAGCAGCAGAAAACCTCGGGTGATGAACTGACCATAATCCCCATTCCCTGCCTCTGTGCGCTGCTGGGATAGGTGGTAGACCTGGATTGGAGAGAGGGGTGGGGGGGGAAGGTGTTTTTAAGGTCTCATTTTGCTTCTCATTGTCCTGCTTTGATTTTGTTAGTGTAATAAATTCACTTTATATCTCCTAGTTGAGCCTGTTTTGCCCTTGATGGTAATTGATGAGTGTTTTTCCCCAGTCCTTATCTCAGACCATGAACCCTTTGTTAAAATTTTCTCTCCTCTGTCCAGCTGCAGAGGAGTGAGTGAGAAGTTTTTGAGTGCCTGGCATCTGGCCAGGCTCAAACCTTGACAATTTTTGGTGGAGAATGCGGGCAGTCATGAGGATTTTGAGATAAGGATACTAATAGGGAGAAATAATGGGTGAAATAAGTAAAAAACAGTGTTACAGTGTAGATGATCAAGGGGTCAAACCTCATAAAGGGGGTAGCCTCCTCCTAATAGCAGAGACTTTGGGCTGTACTGGCGGGGCATGGGACATTTTCTCTTTAATTTCCTCTTTTAAATTCTGGAGATCCTTGGTCAGTCTTCCCACAGACAAGATGTAAGCCCATAATAGGATGGAGATAGTTTCTTCATATAGCCAGAGTTTAGAAACTAGAGTTTCCACTTTTTGTTCTACATCCTTCTATGACATCACTTCCAATGAGTTGGCATATGATGCTGACACGTTCCATAGGAATTTCTGCCATATCTTTTTTTTGTACACTGGATGTCATCTGGATTATTAGGGAATAACTTGTTTTCTGAAAAGATTATCTTCAGCACAGCTAATTCTTTCAGGTATCAGATACCTTGCTCCATGGTGTGCCACCTGTCTTGGTGCACTAAAAGGTCATCTTTGCAAGGATACCTCTCCCTCACACTTGAAAGGAGTCACCTCCAGAGGCTGAGAGTTTCTGGTCTTTTCCTCATCAATACCCACATGCTGGGACAGGGATCCCAGTTGCTTGACTTCATTACCATCTAGCGTCACACCGTGGGCTGCGATATCACAGCATCAAAAGCATTCAAGTCAATCAGGGCTCACCTGACTGGAGGCTGAAATCTTTCCACATATCACACAGCTCACCCAGGGATAGGGATTGGGTGATTATCTCTGGCCCTGTCTCTTCCACTGGTTGTGAGGGTCTGGCTTCCTCTTCATCACTCACAACACAAACTGATTTGGTCTTAGATTTCTTCTTCTGAATAGTGGTGACTGATACTGGTTTGGGTTGTCCCTCTGGTTAAGCTGCAGTTGAAATGGACACAGTTCCTGTTGATCTGCTTTTCTTCCCCTATCCCTGAGGATGCTATCTAGCAGTGTCCAAAAAATAGTAGTCAGGGTCCAGCACAGTGCACTAAGTTGCTCCTCTCTGGAACTGCTACACCATTTTTGCTTCACATATCACTTTAACAGGATCATGAAGTTGTTCAGGGACAAACTTTCAAACCATTAGAGTATAGAAACTTTCCAAATACTGGCCCATGTCCTCCCACACTGCATGACACTCATGACTATCCACCCCCGGGGCAGGTCTCTGGAAAACCTCCCTAGGAATCTCTTTCTTGACTCAACATGATGTAGACTGTACTGGCTCTAAAAATGTTGTAGACTGCACTGAGGAAACATGGCAGACATAGCAACAAGAATATGGTGTCCTTAACATGCAAAGGCAATTCTCAAAAGATGTTGCAGCAGACCTGAAGAAGGAGAAGGGGGCAAAAGGCTGGGGAAATCATCCCTTCCTTTTCCCCCCACAGACTGGGTATGATTGTTAATGCTCAGAGGTAGCAGCTAAGGCCAGGACAGGAGAACAAGACTGAATACACATCCCAAATGACCCCCATTGCCCTTGATGTTATCATGCCATAAACTAATATCACACAGTACAGCAACAAAGCAATCTTGATCCCTCTTCCTGCTTTGAAAAAGGTCACATAGTGCATATATGGGAGTATACAGGGTTAGGTAACCTTTCCACATGAACAGGTCAGGTGTGGGAAGATGACTGGGGACCCTGTGGACAGATAACTGGGGATCCAATCAGAGAAAACTCAAGAGTTATATTAATGTCTTAACAGGAGTTATAACAGTATAGAAATTATAGGGTAAATCACAGTTGCTACTCCCTGAATGGAATGCGGTTGGAATGATTTGAAACCTATTCCACAATGATTCCTCACACATACACCTTGTAAGGGGGATGGAATGGAGTATTGAGTGGAGAAACTGCAGACAGAGTCTGTGAAAATCCTTTCAGAGAAGGGAAGACAATGGTACTTTGCAAATGATAAACCACATAGCACCTGTTAAACAAGGGAGATAGAGGAAGGTGTCCTACTGCTGAGCCAGCAACTGTGGTGAAATCCCTCTCCTTAGATGAACTTGCTTCATTAAAGCCTAATAATAATATTAATGCACACCCCCATCCCAGAGTTACCCACCTCCAAGGTATGAACACCTGTGGTGGTGCATCTCTCCCCCCCCCCCCCCTCGCTTTCCAGGCTTCAGTGTGATCTGAGAAATGTTTGTTAGGCCTTGGCCTTGAAAACAGCACCCGGGCTCAGCTCTTTCTGAGCTTATCAGAAACAGTCTGCTCCCAGGAATTGCTAAGGAGCGCCTGTTTTCCCTATGACAAGCCTTGGAAAATATTCCTCTTGCCTGAATGGCATAACATTCTTGTTCTCACACTTTCAAAGAAAGTGCTGACCCACACTGTGGCCAGGATGAAACATTGTTATGACTAAAGCCCACTCTCTTGCAGCCCTATAAACAACAGTCCAAAATGAGACCCTATTGAGCTCTCCTGGAACCACAGCAGGCTGTGACCAGATATCTCCCTCTGGGGGGGGATGCCTCTCAGAGCTAGCAAACTTTCTGGTTTGTTATACTTGGACAATCAACAAAAAACAACATAGCCTTGGCTGATGCCCTCACTCCTTGAGGCCAAATACTTCACCCATCGGGAGATGCAAATACATCTGAAGTGAGTTTTTCACTAACCTCTGAGGGGAATTTTTCACAGGTACCTTGTAGGCACTGATTTCTTCTGTCTGTGTGCATGCACCTGCACATATGCTATAACAAATCTGAGAGAAATACTTTCTTAGATGTTTAAGTACCTTGGATATCTAAGTTAGCCCTGTAAGTAAGGTTAAGTTATAAACCTACTTAAATGCTTCTAAATGTTTTTCTTTTGCTAAGATGTTAAACATAAATTATAATCTAAGTGTTGCTAAACATTGTTCTTCTGCTGAGTTGCTAAGTATAACATCAAAGTTATAAATTAGATTAAATGCTGTTAAGTGTTATTCCTCTGTTAGATTGTTAAGGTTACGCTATAAAGTTATAAGTTAAGTGCTGTTCCTTTGTTAAATCATTAGGCTTAAGGTATAAGTTAAGTTAAAGTATTGTTAAGTTTGAGTACTGTTAAACTTTTAGGCTGTGTTCCTTTTTATCCTTGCTCACACTGTCTTTTGACACACACACACCTAAACACACACACACACACACGCACACCAGGTAGTTCTCAGTTCATTTCTGTTTTGATTGCTTGGATTTTGTTTGGTTTTGTTGTTGCTTGTTTTCCCTTGTTGTGCCTTAACTGTCCTGTAAGTAGGAGAGTGAATCTTGCTAATGAACTTTATCGTGCTTTGTCGCTTAATGTTAAATCTGACTGTGGGACTCAGATTCAGTCAAAGAAAGAAACTGAGAGTTTCTAGCCAGGCAGACTCCTGAGAAAGAGCTGGAGAGAATGTAAATATTTCTTTATCTCTCTTGTTTTTCACATTGTTTATAGTTAAGTTCTATCACTGTGGGTCAAGCACTTTGCACCAATGCTTTGGGTTGTTTTCAATTCAGAACCAATGGATTTGGTCCTCACGAAGCTCTGTATAAAAGAGCAGTGTATTTTTAATAAATCTGAGTTTTACTATTACAGCCTTCTGAGTCAGTCTCTTCATTCCCGTCCTGCCTCGACAGCGACATCTGGTGACCGCCGACGTGGAATTACACCTTACCCTGAGGACCAGGGTCTGGTGACCGCTGATGTGGCACTGCACCCTGCCCTGAAGGGACAGGGTCTGGTGACCTAAAGTGGAATTGCAGCCTCGGTAGCAGACCCGAACCTGGCGTCTTGCGGGGGGGTCTCCTCTGGCGCGGTTCCACACCAACAGCCTGGAGGCTGAGCTCAGACACCTTTGCCTTCTTAAGAAAGGTAACGCTGGAAGTCCACACCTTCCGGAGAAGGCTGGGTCCTGTTTGGACCGCGGACCGGCTCTTAAGAGCCTGGAACTGAGCGGGACGGGTTTTCCCTGGAATAGCAGACTGTCGGACTCTTGAAGTTGACATCTGCTAGGGAAAGGTTTCCTAAAAATGGGAAACCAGCCATCGGCAGTTGAGCAAGCAGTCTGGACTGCCTGGCGAGCCAGCATCCCTCTTATCGGAGCTTAGCTCTCTGAGAAGGACCTGATCAGACTTTTGTGTTGGGCTAGGGACCGGGGATTTTCTGTGAATCCTAGATCCCCTTTGATCGTAAGGTCTGGCTCAACCTTGGATGCTGTCTCACGGCGCAAATGCGCAAAGGTGACACCACCGCGTCTGATCTGGCTGCAATCTGGGCAGGCATTGACATAACCTTGGACATGGGAAGGGATTCCGACCGGAACATGTCGGGATCCCGGATGCAGGCCGTGCAGCAGCCCGCGTGGCGGCTGGCTGCACGAGCACACCCTGCCCAGAGCATGGTGCCGCTGACATTGCCCGTCCCTCCCGAGGCAGCCGGGGTGCCTTTGCCACAGTTATCAGCTTCAGCACACCCGGTGTTGCATGGACTGCACAGGGCGGCCCCGGAATGGCGGGAGCCGCTGCCGCCCGCGGCCCTGCAGCCCCCCGCCTTTCCAAACTGCATTTGCAGGGGGGCCGGCGCTGCCTGCGGTGCCGGGCACAGCGGGGGCGTTTCCTTCCCCCCAGACTCCTTCGCTGATGGAGCCTGCGCAGACGGCGTCTGCGATGCAGTCTTTGGTCCTGTCGTGGTTTGACACGGAAAAAGAATTTTTCTGGAAGGAAGAGGTCAATTTGGATATTGACCAACTGAAGGTGGACACGCCTCTGAGAACACAGAGGGGTTAAAAGCATAATTCCCAGGAGAACTCGCTCTCTTTGGTTCCGGTCAGTGTGAAGTGCAGACTCTCCCCTGCCCGGCCACGAGCTGGGTGGGGGAGGGGAAAAGCCATGTGGTCTTCAGAGTTAGGCCCAAGGGTGGAGGGACTGGAACCGGGCTGGCCCCCTGCAGATGGAAGGGTGGAGAAATCTGGGATGTCTGCGTTCCCCCCCAGAGTCTCTCTCTCCCCCAAGAGAGAGAAAGAGACAGCGGTGGTTTTGCCAGAAGTTCACCGTGGGGAAGGAGAAGAGCGGGGGGGCCACAAGGTGCCCAGACACCTGTGGGAGCTGGAGCCTGGGCAGCGAGCCATCTTTGGGAGTCGGGACTTTTAACCCTTCCTCGAGAAAATGAAAGCTTTGTGAAATATTATTCCTCCTCGGTTTGAAAGAGAGGAAGATAGACAGCCTGGGACCTGGGATGTTGGAAGGAGAAATTCTAGGTGGGAGGAGATGATGGAGTGGCTTTTGGCTGGACTTTTTCTTGGTAGCCACAGACTGAACCGATCGTCTCCTCCAAGAGAGACTGTGTTTTAGGAGGATGCCGGTGAGCCAAAGAGACCTGCTTCAGCTGGGAAAAGACAGAAGTGGAGCGAACAGAGAAAAGTTAAGGAGGTTTGTGGTGGTGCCCCCTGTCTTCACATAGGAAGAAGAGAAGAAGATCTCTGTTCTTGGACCCTCAGCCCCCAAGGGAAAATGGGGGGGGGGGGGGACTGTTGGTCCCAAAAATGGAAAACTGAACTGTTGTTTTTTCCCCTCTTGGCAGGGCATCCTTGAAAGGAAAAATCCTAAAAAGCAGTCTGTCCATCCATGCATTCGTGGTGAGAGCACTGTGCATGGAAAGGAGAGGGTCACCATTGGCAAACTTTTTTTCTCCGGGCATTGCCATGTGGTGACATGGAAGCACAGGATGTGGCAGCTGTGTTTCTTGGGGGGTCTGTGGCACGGGAGAGTCTCCTCTTTCCCTGCAGATGGACTGGGTGTCAATTATCTAGAGGATGGAAACCTGATTGGGGTCCAGGTTGTGTCTCACTGTGGTTTGTTGGAGTTGGGTGGTGGGAGGAGGAATGCTTTGGAAGGTTTTCATTTTGAATTGTGTGTGTTTCTTTCTTCTTTTTTTCCTTTTATAGTAGCATAGTGGTAGTAGCTTAATAAAGTTTTTTCTTGTTATTAGGCTTGGGCCTGCTTTGCTCTGTTCTCGATCGCATTTCACAACATTCAATTGAGAGATTGCATTTTCATGGGGGCACTGGCATTGTGCCAGTGTCAAACCATGACAGGTCCCTCCCCTGGCACGCCCACCACCACCCGCAGAAATTCCGATCGTGCCGGCGGGACAGGCTTTGCTTCCCGGTCTGCCCCTCTGCGTGCCGTGCAGACCGGTTGATTGGATTTCATTTACGGTGCCGGCATCTGTTGTTCAACAGCATGTCTTGGGCGGGACACCCATGTTCTTCTCCGCCCTGCCCACGGTGGGATGGATTCCCGCGCCAGGGGTGGTGCCTGCCTTCTACGCCACGCCTGCCATGCCCCCACCCCTGCCGACAGTGGACTTCACTGTCACGCCCACCGCTGCTCCGGCAGCAGCAGCAGCAGCGACTCCGCTCAACCCGGAACCACCGGTGTCACTCCCGGGAGAAACCGCCGCCGCCACGGCGCTGCCTGCTGCGTTCCAGCTGCAAGAGCCGCGCCAGCCGCCGCCAGTGCCGCCGACCTCGGAATCGGTGAAAGACCGGCCGCCGCCGCCACCACCGACCTCGGGATCGGCTGGAGCGCCTCCGCCGCTGTCCCCGGCCCCGCCGGGAAGCGCGGCTGCGGCGCCCGCCACGCAAGACACGGGGGAGGGGCGGTCACAGGGCGCAGCGGCTCCCGCCGCCACACCGCCTGAAGCCAACTCATCATCAGCGGCTCCGCCCTGCGATCCAGCGGCCGAGAGCCCCGTGTTGGACAATGAGTCCAGCCCTTCGTCCCCTCCAGACTGTACCGAACTCTGCCCCTCCGAGGGAGAGCCGGGGGGGGGGGGGGGGGGGCGGGCACCGGCTTGGTTCCCAGCAGCGCCACTGCTGCTGGTCACGGAGCTGGGAAAGAGGGGGGTGGGGCCGCAACTCAGGCAGCTGGGCAGCGATCGGTTGTATTCCACAGCAGTGCAGAAACACTGGGACAGGGGGGCAGCCCCATGTACTGTGTGGGCGTGGGTGTGTTATAAATTATGACACGGGACCAATTTGTGTCACTTTATAAAGAGAATTTTATTAATTTAGCAAGCAAGCAATACGGGCAAATGCAGCGCTGGGCGACCGGGGAGCCTCTCTCTGCTCTGCTCCACCCACGGCTGGCATCAGTTCCTTATCTCGGTCCTTCTTTATACTGTATCATTTTCTGCTGACATGGCCTTCCAGATGTACTCTGCAGGATGTGCTTCCTGTTGTTAGGGGGTCTCTTTTTCTGCTGTCCGGTGGTCGCTTGAGGAAAGCTCCTATTCTTCTTCTTCCGAGGTAGCGTTAACTCTGCAACAACTTCTCCAAATATGGTTACGCAGCTTGCAAAGATTTCTCAATTCCACAATCTATTGATTCCGTACATCCTGCCTTCCTGCCCCACTGTTTCCTGCGTCTTACACAATCCCTAGGGCTTTTCCTGATGAACAAAAACTATGCTATTGTCTTTCACAGGTGGTGCAGGGAGCCTCAGAGCCCGGGTGAAATTCTATATTCCCGGGCAAACAGCCCCTTCTCGCACCCTGTGGGTCCTGCTCTTGTGGTTCGCAGAGCGGGATGCCGGGAAACTGTGGGAGAACTCGTTGCTAGGCGGGGTGGGGGAAGGGCAGAAGCTCAGAGGAATTGCTGGGTTTCCCGCAGCCTGTTGGGAGTGTGCACTGAAATATAAGTTTGGGGGAGGTCACTCATTTGTTGATGGTCTTCAGGAAATACCAAAGAGAAGTTGGGGGCCGAGCTGGGTGACTCTTGCCTCAGCGGAGACCCTGGGCTCCCCCGGCTGGGTTTGGGACACATGGCCCTGCCCATGGGGCCAGGTCCTCCGCCTTGCCTAGCATCACTGGGTCCTAAAGCTCACTGCTGGCTCTAAAAAAAAAAAAAAAAAAAAAAAAAGCGGAAAGAGCTGTGTTTTCACTAACAGCTTAAACTTAAAGTACTGGGAAGCCATGAATCAACCTCAGCCCAAATGATTGAATTAAGGGCTGTGGCCATGGCATTTCAGAGATTTCATGGCATTTAAGAGGTTTCTCAAGTGTTGTGAATTTGGTCCTTTCTGAATTGGGTCAGTTTCACTCAGTTGTTTTGAAAGCCTTGATGATGTAATTTGGATCTGAGTTCAATTTCATCACTCAAGCTGTTCATTGAGGACATGATTGCATAGGCAAAGCCTTGCATGATTCTTTTATTAAGTGCACACACCTTGCAAAAGCAATTCTGATGAATGCCAAGCAAGGCTTGACTTGCTGCACCTTACTGGCTGGGACAAATCCCAGAGGCCTAAAGGCTTTGCAGCTGTGGCAAAGAGATGTTACTCATCTGTCAGATTCAAATTTGGCTGATTTGGGTATGTGCACGTGTTGTAAATACCTTCTTTTCTGTCAGGTCATACTCACACTGGGAAATGGGTTTTGACAAGTTGGACTGCCAGTCCGTTGACAGTCTGACACTGAGTTGTTACTATCTTAGAGTTGGTAACTGATTCCTTGAAAACTATAAGTTTGGAAGATCTTTGACCGATCTGAGCCAACATCGAATGAGGTTTTGAATTATCAACTAGTGAACCTCGGAGTCGTGTTTCTCCTCTCTTCTGCAAGAGACCTCGCAGAAAGGAGACAAACACCGCCTCCTTTAAACTAAAAGAGGGGACATGTGGGACTCAGATTCAGTCAAAGAAAGAAACTGAGAGTTTCTAGCCAGGCAGATGCCTGCGAAAGAGTTGGATAAGAATGTAAATAATTCTTTATCTCTTTTGTTTTCCACATTGTTTATAGTTAAGTTCTATCACTGTGCATCAAGCACTTTGCACCAATGCTGTGGTTTGTTTTCACTTCAGAACCAATGGATTTGGTCCTCACAAAGCTCTGTATAAAAGAGCAGTGTATTTTGAATAAATCTGAGTTTTACTATTACAGCCTTCTGAGTCAGTCTCTTCATTCCCGTCCTGCCTTGACAGTGACACTGACTTTTAGGCATACCCTTGCCAGTGATTTTTTAAGCAATCTCAAACACTCATTCGTAACATGCCCCCACTGGGCCTGCACTCTATATTCTTTTGACTGTCTTCAGAAGTGAAGCGAGAGAATTTTACACCGATCAGTAATAAAGGTATGTATGACTAGAGTCACTGAAGCTCCACTTAAACACAAAGAAGTGGTATAAAAATAACTTGAGAAAGGGGAAAAAGTTAGGGAAGACTCCATCATAACTGTTAGGATCAGTTGATAGGCTGAACCTGTCTTCTCCCCCATAGGGACACCTATTGGGTAAGAATCATACTCTGTGCATGCTGAACATTTTATTAGAGATTAGAGCTTGTCTGTATATTCCTTCAAGTATATTTTTGCAGTCAGACGCTATCATCGACAACCTTCAAACCCTAACATGTCACAGTTTTAAATTAATAAAGAGTGTTATTCCATAAACTGTTAGTGTGAATCCTTTGTGGACACTGGCAGTCGCCAGCAGCAGGTAAAACATTCTAATAAAAAGGAATACCTGCTGAGGGGTCTCCCTTACGCTGTTGGTGTGTTTCCCTAAGTCAGTTGAACCACCCTCTGATTCAGAAGAACTACTCAGTGGAGGATCCCGCTAATGGGATGCTGACAGACTGGTTGGGCACAAGGGTCTCAACTTTCCTGGGATGCTTACAGACAAATTAAACACTAAGGATCCAGCAAATCTCCCCACACTAAGGGTCAAGGAAATCTCCCTTTTTCATGGGACACCGAACAACACTGTGACTAGGAAGTTCCATACTTAATACACAAATACTTTGATCAAAGTTGTTATCTCAACCCCTCTCGAGTCTAACATTGCGCACTGTCTTAGGGTGACGTAATGATGCTTGTATCCCCAATCGTGTGTTCTGTTTATGCTGTATATTATATTCTGTGCCTTCAAGACTGGTTCAGAGAGCAAAGGTGGGGAGAAGAAAAAGCATGGAGTTTGTTATGAGACTGCACTCACTCCTCCACATTCTGCCCTGGGACTGTGTTGTCTGGGCATGGACGGAGCAGAACAGAGCATTCCTTTGCTTTTTAGTTAGTTTAGCTAGTTGAAGCAGAGAAGTTTTCCCTGGACTGTTTTTTCTTTCCCTTTTCTTGGAACTGTTCAAACCTGCTCTGGACTAAGACCCGGGGGGAGCACCGAGAGCCCGCACTTTGTGGCCCACTGGTGCCTACTCTGGGCAGCAGCCTTTCCCAGTGTCGGAGGGACTGATAACAGAGCAACCATCCACAGGAGAGACTTTATGAATTTGTCATCTCTTCAGAGTGGCAAATTAGTTTTGTCATCTGGTATTGTTCAATTTTTGTGCTGGAAAGTGCTTTGCCTGTTAAATAAACAGGTTTTTTCCACTTCTCTTTGAGGAAATTTTTCCCAAACCAGTTGGGGGGAAAGGTTGTGTGGGTTTGCTTTCTGGGGGGGCCTCCTTTTGGAGGTTTTCTCCCAAATTTGCCCTAAACCAGGACAGGCACCAATTCAATGTGCTGGTTTTAGCACCAGCTGGAAATTAAACTCCAAATAAGTCACTCCACTTCCCCTGCCCCTTCCAGTAAGGGAGGCACAAAAGCAGAGACTGTGGGTTGAGGTAACAATTTACTGGAAGCAGAAAGCAAGAATAAGACATGCACAATAATAACAACAGTATTAATAGCAAAAGTATACAAAAAGACAAGGTGTTTTACCCACAAAAAGGTGTCCATCACCGGGAGCAAAAAACAAAATGGCAGATGATTCCCATAGGTTGTGTTTGTGTGGCTCCCTCAAACAAAGGCAATATGGCAACTGTTCCCTTGTGCTGCCCATGTGGCTGTTGGGAACAAATGCAGGATGGCAGGGGAGCTCAGATGGCTAGTGTTTCCCACCCCCCAGCCTGAAAAAACAAAAGACAATATCAGACATATTCCCCAAAAGCTAGGTTGTCTGAGTAGGGGTCATGCCAATGCTCTGCTGGGCCCAATTCTGCGGTGGTGCCTGTGCTGCCACATCTAATGCTCCTCCATGCTGTGGGGTCACCCCACAAGTTACTGCCATTTTCCTATGCTTCAGCTGTGCTCCTTTCAGCTCAGCTGGGCTCCCTCTTGGCTCAACTGCTACTGACACTGCTGCTCCTGATCACTTTGCTATGCTGGGGGGGGGGGGGTGGTGGGTGGTGAAACAGTCCCATTGGAGTGCCAACTTTGTGCTGCCCCAACCCCACTGGGTTCAGCTGTGACTTGCTGCTGTCCCTTCAGCACCATGCCCCAGGGCTGCACTGACGTCTCTCCTCAGGACCATGTCTTGTAAAAGCATCACAGAAGAACAGGGAAGGGGAGAAAAATGGACAAGGCATAGAGGATGGTGTCTGCAGGTCTTATGCCAACCACATCCCACTAGAGAGAGAGAGAGGCAAAATGTCCCAGGTTCCAGTGGGGTGCCTGGCTTTTCCTGCTAAAATCACGCCTTCCAGCAATGATGTTAGTAGCATAGAATAACAACCTGGTCACGCCCACAGCGCTAAGCTCCACCACCCCCCTCCTGCAGCCAGGACACAGTGATACAAATATGTTTTTTGTGAATGTGAAATCAAAGGTGACAATACAATGAAATTCCTAATGGCTGTATGTAGGGTAATATACTGTGTGTTCCCCACTCACTGGAAATTAAGACACAATACAAGATTAACTTCTTTTTCCATGCCCAAGAAAAGGCATGATGATACCAGAATGGTTCAACTTCTGTCTGTAAAAGGCTATCACTTTTCTGATATGATTCAAAATAAGATGAGATAAAATTAGATAAAATATAAGTTGATTGAAAAACATGCCATTCTGACTTATTCTGATATATTTTAAATCACTGTTCATTGCCCCAAACAATTTTGCATTTTCAAGACAGAATATTATGTTAAAATCACTGAAGTATGCATAAAGAAATCTCAACTGCTCCTTAGCTATTGATTGTGTATTCATCACATTCATGCTACAGAGATAGAAGCATTCAAATAAATAATGTAGTTGAGAAAGGAACCCAAGAATCTTGCTTCAGAGTCCCCTACTAGACTACAGGCTGGTGCTACTTGTGTCTTCATTATTGCAGAAATGTGGTATGGGAATAAAATAGATTTGACATGCCAAGTTATCATCACAGTAAGAACGTGTTAGAAAAATTACAGTCTGATTATCACATTAGATAAGCACATTTGCAGCTACTTCTCCAATCAGGAAGAGTAGTACAAGCACATATCGTGCAGTGCAGTGCCAAAACGAAAAAGATGTGGAAGAAATAGAGGGGATGGAGGGAAAGAACATTACCTGCTTCAGATGTTGCTGGTGATGCAGGTAGGAGAGAATACATTGCAACGCTGTCAACAGCTGCTGGTTTCCTTCTGGTCATCACATTGCAGGCAGAACTTTTCATTTTACCATGAACTGCTATCTGGTCTGCTTTTAAGTGGGGATCTGCAATTACTAGGGAAGGAAAAAAAATTTGGATGAACATTGATAAAGTAGTGTCTGGGAAATATGTGGAAAAGACTAGTCAGATATTGTCCTTGCTACACCAATATATTTCCATATTTCCCTGTGTATGTGCCTGTAATATGGTTTTGATATGGTAGCAGGATGCTCTGTCTGGAATAGGGTAAAACAATTTGAACAATACCCTATTTGCAAAGCTACAAGTGATGAATGGACAAGGGAGTGTCATGCTGCTTTTGGTGTTGAATAATGCTGAAACCAGCCTGACTCATCAATCAGAGAAGCATAGAATATGCTGACTTGTAAGGGATCCACAAGGATCATTGAGTCCCTGCACAGGGCAACCCAAGAGTCCCACCATGTGTCTGAGAGCATTGTTCAAATGCTTCTAGAACTCAGACAGGTTTGGTGCTGTGACCACTTCCCTGAGGGGGGCCCATTCCAGTGCTCAGCCACCCTCTGGGTGAGAAACCTTTTTCTGATGTCTAACCTAAACCTCCCCTGACTCAGCTTCATGCCATTTCCTCGAGTCCTGTCACTGATCACCAGAGAGAAGAGATCAGTGCCTGCCCCTCCACTGCCCCTCATAAGGATATTGAAGACCACGATGTTTCCCTCAGCCTCCTCTTCCCTAGGCTGAACAAACTAAGTGACCTCATACAGCTTCCCCTCAAGGTCCTTCACCATCTTCATTGCTCTCCTTTGGACAGTCTCTAATAGCGTAATGTATTTTTTTATTTTGGCACCTAAAACTGCACACAGTACTCAAGGTGAGGCCGCACCAGTGCAGAGCAGGACAATCACCTGCCTTGACTGACTGGCAATGCTGTGCCTGATGTACTCCAGGACATTCTTTGGCCCTTCCTGAGTGTCAGGGACCACTGCTCACTCATATTCAACTTGCCATCTGCCAAGACCCCCAGGTCCCTTTCCACAGCTCTGCTCTACAGTCTCTTGTTTCCCAGTCTACACACACAACCAGGATTGCCCCACCCCAAGGGCAGAATCTGGTATTTTCCCTTGTTAAACTTCATATGGTTAGTGATTGCCCACCCCTCTAATTTGTTGAAGTCTCTCTGAAGGCCCTCTTTGTCCTTGAGGGAGTCGTCAGCAAACTCACTTCATAATCCCTCAGGTCCTGTGTCCAAGTAGTTAATGAAGATGTTGAAGAGCACAGGGCCAAGGATGGAGCCCCGTGGAACCCCACTAGTGACTGATGTCGTGTCATGGATGGTGGAGACAGAGAGAAGGCACACATTGGGGTTTCATGCAGCAGAGAGTTTATTGGTGTGCACAGCTCTTTATATAGGTTATTAAAAAGACTCCGCATTCAACTCTGATTGGTTACCACCCAGCTCATTGACCAATAGCTACCTGTTTTCATTCATATCAGGAATTGGCTCTCTGTAGCCAAACCCCTCCTCCTCTTATGAGGCATACAGACTATCTGTATGCTGTGATAATTCCACATTTTCTTTTTTAAAATATAAAAGCCATGTTTACTATCTTTCTACAGGGCCCCCTTGCAAGAAGGATAACAAACACAGTACAAGGAGAATGAAACTCTTTACTAAACTGATAAATCCAATATTTCTAGATATTGGTGTGTTCCATTAGTTTTTTACTATCATGTCTAGGAGCTATTAAAGGTACAATGTTACTGGGTGGCATGCTGCAGGTTACTTACTTGAAACTTACAACTTATAACTTGAACATGACAAACAAACTAACTTTAAAACTATCAGAGGTAGCATTAAAAACTGTTAGAGGTAGTATTTAATGTCTTTAAAGTGTCTGATTCTTGAGGTCTAGGTGAAATCACAGGTGAGTTGTCATTCCAAAGGTTTCCAGCTGGTGCAGAGGGTTGTTACCTGTGGGATTTGTAATTTTCTCTTCTTCCCCCAACCCATTCCCCCTCCCCCCTTCCTGTGAATTCCTCCTTTGTCCTGCGACCCAGCCCGCCCCTCCCCCCTCCCCACGCGGTCCCTTGTCCCGATCCTGTGGTCCCTTGTCCTTCCCCCTCGCCACGTGGTCGGTCCCTGCCCCCCCCCCCCGCCTTTCCCATCGCTGCTTCTGCCTCCCCAGGGTCTCCTCCCCTGCCCCCCATCCTATTCCCCATTGGCCACGGCTCATGTTCCCCCCCCCCGCCCCCGGCACGGGGCATAACCAACCCTTGGCCAGTGCCCCGGTGTCTCGGGAACACGCTTCCACAATAAACATGTGTCTGCACCTGAGCCCCGTGTTGCTATTTTGTCTGTTCCCGCGCTAGAACTGAGCCTCGCAGAGCTGAAGGGGAAAGCAGCACTGCCTCTCCCCTCCTCCCCGCCATGCTCCCACAGTTACCCATCAAATACTACCATCTGTGGAAATATATGCATTCCCACTCTGTTTTTCAAAGGCATGCTTTATCTGTGTCAGTATGTCTGTTTGTGGTGAGCTGGTAATAGCAGCCTACAATTCTGTAAATATTTTGGGCTGCTGAAATTAATACATGTGACTCTAGAGTAAAATTTGTTATTTAGCTTTACTGATAAAAATTTAGTGGATTATTGTTGCCATAAATAAGAAACCCAGCCCAGTTCCATAAACCAGCCCCTGGGCTGACTTGACAGGGGCTTCATCCAATGGCATCCTTCCTAAAGTACAAGCATTTCACTAGTTCAGGACACAGCGGGGGTTGTAAAGATCAGATCAATGGGCTGTCTAGACCAGGGAGTTTTGAATTGCCTATAAAAGTAAGCGCCGAACAATAAAACACACTGTTTGCTGATGACCAACAGAGGTTTTCCGTGCATGTCCGTCTCTGACGCTTGACCACCGCGGGAACACGTGGTGTCCCCGATTGTGAGGAAGAATAGTCCAAGGATTGTCCTGCGGGCACAGCAGAGGGAGACACAGGGCGGTGAATGCATAGCCTGTCCCCACAGCAAAAAGCTGGAAAAAAACAGGCAAGTAGAGCCCACCCTGCAGCAAAGGCTGCAAGAATCACAGCCAAAGGCCTGTGTGAAACAAAAAAACAGAGAAGCTGAAAATAGAAGCAAAACTATACCAAAGATAAGGGAAACGGTTCCCATGCAAGACCACCCAGTACTAAAGGTATGGAAACTTCTTATTGAGGAATGGGACATAGATTATGATGAAAAATCATTATTAGCATTAATAACATGGTTTAAAAAACAGGGATTAGACACAATCAAAGAAGCTGCTTTTTAATTTAATACCTGGGCACAAACTGGTCAACTTATAATTCAAAAGCAGCCTCCAGAGGTGACAAAAACGCAATGAATTATAAAGCCATGGAAAATTGGATTCAATAAGCCTGTTAAATACCAAGGCACCGAAGGAGTTATCGGGGGAATGGGTGCCCTTATAAGCCCGAAGAACACGTGGCCAAACGAAAAGGCCATCATATATAGCCATGCCGCTCCATGTGGCTGAGCCACCCTAAATTCGCCCCCCCTCCCCCACCAGCTCTTTTCCCTAGCAAGCTGTTTTCCACACCAGCACGCAGCATGACAGAGGGGAGCGGAAGGGTCCTAGTGGCAGGCGGAGCCACGGCCAGTGGCAGGGATGCGCCCACGCCAGGATGCTGTGCAGCACTGGAGCGCCCAGTGCCCGTGCCTGTGCCAAGGGGCTGCTACAAGAGCTTGGACCATGCCACCATTTCAGCTGGGCAGGCCGTGACCATGACGCAGCTCCATGCTACTCCCAAGATCACAACTCCCATCACCACTGAAACACCAAGATCACCTCCTCCTGAAGGTGAGTGGCCTGGCCCCAAATATACACTCCCCAACTCTGTGGAGCTGGGCCACACTTCTGTTGGATGATGTACCTACACCCCCAATCCAGCCTACGTAAGGGGGCAGCCAACCTCCAAGGAACACAGCCGTGCCTCTAGTGGGTGTGGTCCCAACCCTACCTTCATGGGCGGGTCTGGGAATTACATCATCAAGAGCTCCTGCAAATGTCAAACCCGGAAGCAGAGTGTGGGAAAAGCCCATACAAGGAACCCACCAAGCAAACTGCAGAGGTAAAAAGCATGCAGGAGTGTTATACCACAGGAACATTAGTAAAGAAGTGTTGTGGTTTGACACGGGAAAAAGAATCTTTTCAGAAGGAGTCAGGGTTGAATATTGACACTTGAAGTGACCAATTGAGGTTGGACCTGTCTCTGAGAAAAGAGAGGGGTTAAAAGCAGAATTCCCAGGAGAACTCGCTCTCTTTGGTTCTGGTCATCGGAGAGTGCAGACCTCCCCTGCCCAGCCACGGGCTGAGTGGGGAAGGGGAAGCCATGTGTCCTGGGGAAGTAGGCCAGGGGATGAAGGACCTGGAACTGAGCCAGCTCCTGCGGACAGAAAGGTGGAGGATGTCTGAGATGTCTTTGTTCCCCCCCCTCACCCACCCTAGAAGGAAAGAGATAGAGAGCCTGAAGGCACCTGGAAGTTTGCTGGCAGACCTAGAAGGAGAAGGGGGGGGAAGGTGTGGGGAGACACAGAGCCCTGGGCCGAGATTGCAGCCATCTGGGGAGTCTGGGAATTTTAACCCTTTCCTGGGAAATGAAGGCTTGGTGAAATATTACTCCTCCTCAATTTGAAGGAAAGAGAGACAGCCTGGGACCTGAGATGTTAGGGAAAGAAGGTTGGGGGGAGATGATGGAGTGGCTTTTGGCTGGACTTTTCTTGTTATCCATAGACTGAACCAATTTCTCCTGCAACAGAGACTGCATTTTTAGGGGGATGCAATGGTGAGTCAAGACACCTGCTTCAGCAACTACCAGTTCAGGAATGAACAGAGAAAAGTTGAGGAGGGTGTGATGATACCCTCTGTCTTCAGAGAAGATCTCTGTTCTTGGACCCTCGGCCCCAGGGGAAAATGGGGGGGACTGTGGTCCCAAAATGAGACACTGGACTGTTGTTCCTGTTGGTCCTTGGCAAAGCATCCTTAAAGGAGCCCTATAAGCAGTCTCTGTCCATGCACGGTGGTGAGAGCACTGTGATATGGAGAGGGGAGTGTCACACTGGCAGATTCTCTCCGGGCGGTGCCATGTGTGACATGGAAACACAAGAAGTGGCAGCTGTGTTTCCTGGGGGTCTATGGAGCAAGGGAAACTGTTCTCTCCCCTGATGAAATTAGTATTGATTATACTGAAGGGTGAATACTTGATTAAGAGTCCAAATGTGTCTCACTGTGGTTTGTTTGAGTTGGGTGGTGGGAGGAGGAATGTTTTGAAAGGTTTTCATTTTGGATTTTGTATGTGTTTTTCTTTCTTTTTTCTTTTATAGTAGTATAGTAGTAGTAGTTTAATAGTTTTTGTTCCCTTGTTATTAAGCTTGGGCCTGCTTTGCTCTGTTCTCGATCGCATTTCACACCATTCAATTGAGAGGTTGTATTTTCATGGGGGCGCTGTCATTGTGCCAGTGTCAAACCATGACAACAAGCCTGCCCGAAAAAATGGTATTGGCCACATAGCACAGCTACCTCTCGGCAGCTAGGAGCAAGCCACCTTCTCACTAAGCCCAGTGGGAAGCCAGCAGCTCCCTGCATATGGGCAGCGAAAAAGCGAACTGTGAAAAATGCATATTAAATTACTGTCTCTGTGCAAATATTAAATACTATATGTGTTATGTTGGAAAATTATTTTGTAGTACTGTATTAATCCTTTTTAAGCAGTGTGGTAGATATAGTTTTGGTTATGAAATAATGTTATAATAGAAACTATGCAATGCAAGATATTTCTTAAATAGCTCAAGAAAGATATGAGATAATCAAGAAATTCTTCCCACAGATATAACAGCAACAAGACACCTAAGAGTTACTGCCTCCTTATCGGAAAAGACAAACATCCTTCCACCTCCTCTCCATCTTTAAGGAGCCACCAGGATTAAGAGGAAGAAGTTGACAATAACTAGAGAACACCCTTTGTTTGAAAAGAATTTATGCATCATGTATGAGATATATGAATATGCAAGAGGATATTGCTTTTAAGGGTTAATCCTTTGTTAGCAAGCCATGCTTTCAAGAGGAAAGCATCCAAATGTTCATAATTCTTTACTTTTTATTGTTTTTTATTATCCTAACTCTGTCTAAATTCTTATTACTCTATTTTTATAACCATTTTATTACTATTAAATTTTTAAAATATTAAAACAAGTGATTGGCGTTTTTCACAATTTTGGTGCCGAAGCCCGTGAAGTAACACTTCACTGCTGGGGCCCCAGGGGATTCCAAGGGGGGGAGGCGTGCCCTGCCCATTTGGCAGCCCCGCTCTGTTTCTTCTGGGTGACCGACAGATGCAGGTCACAACCAGTGGACAAAAGGAAACAATAAAACAAAGGAAAGGGAAAGGATTCCCTAAAACTGCAGTAATTGGCCCCTAAGACTAAAGTGTGCATGAAGACAAAGACCTGGGGATAAAGAATAGGTAAGTATTTTGATGGGGCGGATAAGGGGGGGAATGAATGTGTGTGAATGAGAGGCAGGCTGGTTATCCCAGACCTGCCAAGTGAGTGAGGTAGTCTCCCATGCTGCGGTTTCATCTTTTCGCGAGAAAAGCACCAGTAAAGAAATGAAGTGAGTGATAAAAAGACCGAGAGAATCCCCCCGGGGAAAATGGGACTGGGTCTCCGGGAAGGGGTGGGACCCCTCGGAGAGAGGGAGCTGAGGGTTTTCCTGGCATAATCCACTGGGAAAGTGGAATAAAATAAAGCAAAAAAGTGTAGAAGGGGACCCTAAAAATTCTGCTGGGTTGAAGGATAAGAATGCCTGACAGCATTGAGGGGTCTCAATCTCAGTCTTTGGGGAGAGGGTTCTTGATCGCTGTCTGTCATGGTGGTAATGAGGCAGATGAGGGGTCTTCAGTGAGAGACTACCAGAGTCACCCCAACAGTTCATTCGACTTAAAGATGGAGAGTGAAGCAGGAATTGCAGTAGGCCGCCCTGTGCTGGGTCCATGCTGGGTCTTCACCAAGTCCTTGCCAACTCCTTGCCAAGTTCTTGCCGGGCCTTGTTCGGAACAGCTAACGTAACGGTACAGCGGCTGCACTTGCATGTTGCCTTCTCCAAGCCGGAACTGCAGTGGGGGAAGGAAGTTCCTTCTCATGGCAATCGGCAGGCAAATGAGTGAGGGTCTTCAGACGGCCTCTTACAGCACCCAGGATTAAATCTGCTGGGTTGAGGGATTAATATTCCAAATAACATCCAGGGTTGAGCAAAATTCTGCCAGACTGAGGATAATGCCCAAGAGAATCTGGGATCAGACAATACAGCTGGATTGAGGGATATCCAAGAGTACCAGGGCTAGCCAGTATCATCTGAAATTGTAACAGGTGGTTTGAATGTAAAAGGTACCTTATTGTTGTCTTGTTGTGTGTGACAATGAGTCACACACAAAACCAGCCTCAGTTTCCTGGGCAGGTAGGGGCTGTGGCAAAAGGGTGTAGGTGACCTGCAAAAAAACCATTGTTCCCCTGGGCGTTTGGATGAGGCCCTGGTTAAAGAGAGTGAGTCACACACAGACAGCCTCACAGTTGAACTGGCACCAGAGGCGACCAGATTCAGGGCCCTTCCTGGAGGCCCAGCGATACTGAAGCCCAGAGAGGTCAGCCTCAAAGCAAGGGAGGCTAACAGTATCGTAGGACCTTTTAGCACCTTGGCTGCAAGGGGTAGTCGTGTGACCCAATCCTCAAGGTAGGAGGAGTAGGGAGTCCAGATCGGGCAAGGTGCAGAGGTCCGAACCCCTGACTCTGAGGCTATCTCTAGGGAAGAGGGATAGCCAATCCTCGGGGAGGTGGAAGGGGTCAGGGTGGGGGCCTATACAGATCCGTGATTCTTAGGCAACAGGAATCCCTTTGTGTAAGTCTAAGAGGTTTGCTAACATTTCCTTCCTCTGTCCAATAAAAGAAAAGGGAAATTTACGGAGTGCTGAACCTAAGTCAGTGGTGAAACTTAGGGGTGTCAGTACTTAACGTTCTGGGGTATCAAATAAAACCTTACAAAGTCCAGGTGGGCGAGTCACAAAACCCAAAAACTCGGTTAAGCAGAAGTCAAGAAGTATGAACAGGCCTGAGGGTGGGAATGTGTGTGAGAGCGAGTGAAAAATAAAGGTAATTGTAGATTAATGAAAGTATATGTAATGTAGATTGTTTAAGCTTCACTTTATCTCCTTGGAGGGAAATGTATTGTATTGAATAGTACTGTGAGAAAAAGGATTTTTTGTGTGGGTAGTTGAAAGAAGGTGGCATTCATGTTGTTAGAGAAAGTGGGAAAGAGAGGCAGGGTACGAATAGGTAAGATCTTGAAAAATGGGACAGAAAACCAGTAAGCTGGATAGAGGAAAAAAAAAAAAAAACCAACAAAAAACCCCAGAGTAAAAGGGCACCAGAAGATATACCCCAAGATAGCCCTTTGGTAGTTATGTTAGCTAACAGGGATATAAATCCTTGTACAAGGAGAAAATAGAGAGTATGCAGTAGTTAATGGGGAAAACATGCAAACTATTGAAAAAGAGAAATTAACCTTAAACTAATCAGCTCAAACTTGTTAATTATATACTCTAAAAAGAGCACTAGAATATTTAGCACACAAGAAAAAAATATATATACTGATTCAAGGTATGCCTTTAGAGTAGTACATACCTTTTAAAAAATTTTGGGAAGGGGATTACTTAATTCAAGAGGAAAGAGATTAGTACATGCAGGACTCATTTTAGAAGTTTTAGAGACATTAAAATTACCTGAAGAGATAGCTATAATACATATTAAGGGATACCAAAAGGGAATGAGCCCAGACATAAGAGGAAATAACTTGGCAGATCAAGAAGCTAAAGATGCAGCAGAAAATGGGGGCAAAAGGGTTAATTTTAACTCCAAAGAAGGAGAAATTGGAAATTCCAAAGTTTAGTGAAGCAGAGTGGGAAAAACACCAATCACTTGTTTTTAGAATTTTTAAATTTTAATAATAATAAAATGGTTATAAAAATAGTAATACAATTAGAGTAATAAAAATTTTGAGTTAGGACAATTACAAGACAATTAAAAGCAAAGAATTACAGATGTCCGTATGTTTTTGGACACTAAGCTGCCAAAAACATGTCTTGTGAACAAAGGAATAACCCTTAAAAGCAAGAGCATGTTTCATATTCATATATCTCATACATGATGCATAAATTCCTTGCAAATTAAGAACTTTTCTGGTTTTTGTCAACTTCTTCCCCTTAATCCTGGTGGTTCCATAAAGTCAGAGAGAAGGTGGAAGAATGTTTGTCTTTTCCGATAAGGAGGCAGTAACTCTTAATGTGCCCTTTCACTGTTATCTCATCTCTTTCTTGAGCTAGTTAAAAAGTATCTTACATAGCATAGTTTCTATTTTAACATTGTGTTATAACCTAAAAATATATTTAACACACTACTTAAGAGAATTAATACAGCATAACTTTCTAATATTACACATATAATATTCATTGTATTATTTGCGAAAACCCATCATAAAATATGCATTTTTCACACAGAGGAAAAAGAATGAAGCAAGATAGGAGGAGAACAAGCTGAATCTGGGAAATGGAAACTTCCTGATGGAAGACAATTGCTTAATAAAACACTTACTGAGAAAAATTAGAAGACATGCATCAGAAAACCCATTGGAGTACTCAGGCTCTGTGTGATCATTTTTTTCAGGGACTATGGGTATTGAGATTTTTGAATTAGCAAAACAAGTAACTAAAATATATATTAAATGAACAGGGCTTATGCCTTTATTAATGTTCAGCTCTTTATTAAAAAGATCAACTGGGCAGGGGGCTCGACACAGACCTCGACCCCGCAGTTGTAGCTTTTCCCAGGTAGCCAAAGGGGGAGGAGTCTGTCGCTGAAGTCCTGAGCAGCAGCTGTCCCCTCTCCTTTCCTCGTGGTAACACCAGAAAAATCTGCCTCTTTGTTCCTGCTTCCCACAGCCCACTCCAGTCTAGTCTTCTGTTGGATGATGGTGACAGGTCAAGCATCAATCAGGGGATGTGTTTCCCTCTTCGTCAGCCAGTGCACCTGTCCTGTCCAAACACGCTCCCATGGTTCCACGGGCTCCCCTATCTGCATCTTAGTCGTAGAATGGCGTTGGGGGGGGGGGGGGGGCAGGTAATCTCCGGGTAGTTTAGAGAAAACAAACAGATCAATTAGCTAATTAACATTTCAATATCAGTACTTGGCTAGTGTCCCAGTATTGACGTGAAAACCAGAAAAGCTCTTTTGTTCACTACAATATATTTATTGCCAAAAGATAAAATAAAAAGGTGATTGTTGGAGTGTGTTTTAAGTTTCCCCCCAGTTATGGTTACTCCCTGTCCCCCTCTTTTTGTAAAATGGCCCAGCCTTCCTTCTCCTCCCTCCTCCGTCTGCCTGTCATTCTTCCCTCCACCCAGTTCATTGTATTCCTGCTAAGTTATCCCCCCCAGCCACACCCCGGAGCCTGCCTGTCTCTCAGAGACCTCTCCCTTCCACCTAGAAAGTTCCATCCAGGGCTTAGAGTGATAAGCTGGTCTCCGGGGCCCCCTCCCTCCCTCCTACCTCATTGGAAGTTTCCCCTGTGTGTCACCCCTGTTACCACCCCCAGGTGTTATCCCACTGGTTGGCTGCTGTTTCCTCCCCCTGTTACCACCCCCCTTTAAGAAGCAGGGCAGATGGTGCCCATCGCCTTTTGGAGCTTATCTTCTTCGAGCCAATAAACACAGAACTCTGATACCCCCAGAAGGATGGCTCCTTGCTTTTGTCAGAGTCGCTCTGCGTGTCTTTCAGTCTGGTGGCTTCGACTTCCTCCAGGCCACACCTCGTGCCCACAACAGCACATGAGAGTGGCCTTTGCTGCCGCAGTGCTACAGGTTCTGGGCTAGCCGAGACTTGATAACCTAGCAACAGCCCTGCTGGCTCAGTGGTAGAATTCTCGCCTGCCACGCCGGCAGCCTGGGTTCGAATCCCAGCAAAGCCATTAGTGCTAGCGAGACTTGGGAAGGCACAGTGATAGCTTGGCGCCCACCGGGGGGGGGGGGGGCTGAGAGGACCTCCAGACCCCACGGAAATCATTTCAGATTTTTTTCCCCTGACGCCAGTTTGCACGAGGTCTCTGGACGTTAGGCTATCCCCAGTGGGAGCAGACCTAGTTTTATAGGTGGCGCTCCTGGGGGACGGGTGAGGCAGCTTCTTCAGTTCCCGCCAGAAGTCTCTCCCAAACAAAAGCCCTGCCTCGGAGTTTTCGTTGGTCCCACAGATTTGGGTAAGTAGGAAAATTCCTACATCTTTTCTTCTTTCCTCCCTTTTCTCTCCTGGGTTTGGAAGAGGGGGAGTTATTTCTCCTTTGTTCCGTGGGTGGGGGGAAAGCTTTGGGTGTCTGGTTGGGATCTTTGTTTTTCTTTCTGCTTTTTCTCTCTCTCCAAGGTGGGATTTGAACTGCTCAGCAGCTTTTTATAACTATGGGTGCTAAGCTCTCTGCTGAACAGAAACGAGTCTATCTCGAAATTATTGGTATTCTTGTTGGGGGGGGGGGGTTTCAGTTAAAAAGGAGCAAGTTAAAGATCTAATAAAATGGCTTTTTCTCCATTTCCCCGAAATTACCACTCCCAAAAAAGTAACAGACATTCACTTTTGCGATTCAGTGGGACAAAAATTAACAATTCTCGGTAAAACAGGGAGTGGTACAATTTCTAAAATGACATTTTGGAGTCTACAGGTTCGGACTATTCTAAATTCTAAGCAAAGGGTGGAGAAAGAGTCATTTTCAAACAGATTTTCCCGAGTTCTTTCCTCTCCTAGCCCTCTTCCCTGTTAGCCCTAGAGCTGGGACCCTGCCAGGAGCAAACCGCAATTTTGCACGGGGTTGCTACCGTCTCCCCGGCTCTCCGCAGAACCCCAGATCCCCCCGCCTGGGGAGTCATGGCCAGACTCCTCAGGACCTTTCCAGTCCCCGACTCTCCCAAAAATGTACAGTCCCATCCCGAGAACCCTCAGTTAGAGTTAATATCCCCGATTCCCCGATCATCAAAATGGCGCCGGGGGGAAACAAAATGGCGGAAGCCACATGGATTTTCCCGCCACTTTTCCCCCTCTTCAAAATGACGCCGGGGGGAAACAAAATGGCGGGCGCCACATGGATTTTCCCACCACTTGTTCTTCTCCTCCCCAGAATCCCTTTCTCTCCTCCTCCAACCTCTTCCGGTCCTCCAGCCCTTCCCCAGGTGTTAACTCCTCCGTCTCCTTTGTTCCTCCTCCCTTCAATCCCTCCCTTAGCCATGCCCTGAATTCCCACGCCCTTAACCACTCCCCTTGCCACTCCCTCCAGGCAGAGCTCCCCTCTTCCAATGGTCCCACCCACCTCCCTGGCCCCTCCCATCTGGGGTTTATTTCTGGCTCCCACAGTCCTCTTCCCGATTCCCATGATGGGGGGGCTGGGGGGGAGGGGCCTGGGGACAGAAATGGCTTCCAAGTAATACCAATATCAACAACCATCCCTGATAACGGCCATGGAAATCCCACACCAACTTTACTAGCAGCACCTGTCACCTATATCCCACATGCTGAAGGTCGTGTCCATGCTCAGTGGACCCCACTGCCTTTTCAGGTTACCAAGGAATTATGTAGGACGCAGCGGGAGTTCACTAGGGAGAGCGAGTTTCTTCCGGGGAATGCTCATGGCCACGTTATCCACTGACTTCACCCCTGCGGATCTCCACCAACTCTTCTACTGCCTGCTGACTCCTACGGAGTTCCTGAAGTGGGAGACAGAGTGGCAGAAGGAGGTCTGGGGCTCCCTGTTCCATCTTTGGGAGAACCCGGCCACCGCTAAAGATGTATGGGGAGGGATGCTCTCAGTCGACCACCTCTGCAGTCAAGCAGAGTGGGCCGATGGAGCACGGCAGGCCGCTGAAATCCCCCGAGTGGCATTGCGAGAATCGGTGAGGGCTGCCAAAAAGGCATTTTTTAATTTGTAACCAAAGGGACAGGTACTAAATTACCTGAAAATCATGCAGTCCTCCAGTGAACCTTTTATAGATTATGTTGAGAGGCTCTGCAGGTCAGTTGAGCTGCAAATTAAGGATAATAAGGCGAGACAAGAGGTGCTGAGAGAGATCGCAGCGGTCAATGACAACTCACAATGTAAAGCAGCGATACTGAGCCTTCCGATGGAGCCCAAGCCGACCATCCAGGACATGTTAGAAGTCTGTGAGAAAAAGGTAGACCTTGCAGTGGTAGAGGAGCCATCCACAGGGGGACCTGCGCCAAAAACAGGAACAACTAAATGAGCCTACACCGCCGACGCCAGGATGCCTCCACCACATCCTCGTCTTGCACCGCCACCACGTAACCAACGACCATCAGCGGACCGATGCTATTTGTGTGGGACCCCACAACATTGGATGGGAAATTGCCCACTCAAGAACGAATTCCACCAATTTAAAAAGGAGCAGGGCAGGGCCCATGGACCTTCAAAAAACTAACTTACGAGCGCAGCCCTTCCCTGCGCTCAGACATAAATTTGGTGGGCCAAGGAACATCTCAGGGAGGGGAGGTTGGGCAGACGCCCACGTTGGACTGGCAAAATACCGGACTTGACACTTTTCCATCTAATACAACGCGCACTCGTTATGAACAAATACACCGCAGGCCCATCTTAACCACCTTGTCGAATTTTTCCCCTTTCAGGCTCCAGCTGACGGAACCCCTCCATCATCGGGACATGGACCATCATCTTATTTCCATCGTCCCAGAGGGTTCAGGTACCTGGAGTCAGCTGCGATGTAAGTACATCGTCGTTGGGGACACCAAGTTCACACCCCAGGAGATCACGGTATTGCCCGGCTTAGTAACCTCAGACTCAGGGCGATTCATGCTTCCCCTGTATTGCATTCACCCGCCGGTGTTTCTCCCTAAGGGTCAAATAGTTGCCCAAGCCATCCAGGTCCCTGAGCCACCTTGGGACTGGGAGCAGGTGGCTGACCTTCGCCAAAAGCTTATACCATCTATTTACTGGGCACAGGCCCTTGGGGAGAACAAGCCCAAAATAGCGTGTGGCCTTCATCTTTGCGGGGAACGAAAAACAATGCAGGGGCTCCTGGACACAGGGGCAGATGTAACGATCATTCCCACTCGGGAATGGCCGTCACATTGGGAGCTGCAAAGCGTGGCTGGTCGCGTACAAGGTATAGGGGGAATTCAATTGGCAAAACAATCAAAGAACGTTGTACAAATTGAGGGGCCGGATGAGCAATTGGCTTCTATACGCCCATTTGCTTTGGACTTTATGGAACCCCTGTGGGGGAGAGACCTGATGGCCCAGTGGGGGGGAAAAATTGACATTCCAAAGCCCCCCCAGCTGTTTCAGGCAGCGGCCACTGAGAAGCGCTTCACCCAGAAACTGAATTGGCTGACTGACAAACCAGTTTGGGTGGAACAGTGGCTGCTCAGCAAACAAAAATTAGAGGCGCTTGAGGGGCTCGTGAAGGAGCAGCTTGCTAAAGGGAACATCGTGGAGACCACGTCCCCATGGAACTCCCCTGTCTTTGTAATCAAAAAACCCAACAAAGACAAATGGCGCCTCCTTCATGACCTCCGCGAAATAAATAAAGTAATTGAAGATATGGGGTCTCTCCAGCCAGGGATGCCATCCCCTACAATGCTCCCCCGAAATTGGAATCTGGCTGTAATTGACATTAAAGATTGCTTTTTTCAAATTCCCCTACACCCTGACGACGCCCCGCGGTTTGCCTTCTCGGTTCCAACCATCAACCGAGAAACCCCAAGGAAAAGGTACCCCAGGAGGGTTTTGCCCCAGGGCATGAAAAACAGACCAGTTATTTGCCAGTGGTACGTCTCTTCCTTGCTGTCCCCTGTCCGTGTAGCTGTAGGAGATGCCATCATCCTACACTACATGGACGAACTTTTGGTGTGCACCCCCACCGATGATCTGCTTGCCTATGCACTTGAACTGACAACAGATGCGTTGGTTGCCGCAGGGTTCGAGCTCCAGACCAAGAAGATTCAAAGGATGCCACCTTGGAAATACTTGGGGCTGCAGATGACATCGAGGACCATTGTTCCTCAGAAATTGGAAATTCGAAATTCCGTCCGGACCTTAGCGGATCTCCAACGACTGTGTGGGTCTTTGAACTGGGTAAGACCGTGGCTAGGTATTTCTACCGAAGACCTAGCTCCGCTCTTCAATTTATTGGAAGGGGGAGAAGGGCCTATTTACCCACGGACCCTTACCCCAGAGGCGAAGGAGGTGCTGGAAAAGGTACAGAAATACATGTCTGCCAGGCAGGCCCACCGCTACCAACCAGGCCTGCCCTTCAGTTTCATCATCTCAGGAAAACTGCCACGCTTCCATGGGGTGATTTTTCAATGGCACCATAAGATCAAGGGAGAGGGCCAGGGCGAGAGGGACCCTCTCTTAATCATAGAGTGGGTCTTTCTCAGCCATCATAGGTCCAAAAGGATGACATTGCCACAAGAACTGATGGCTAACTTGATTCGGAAAGCGCGACTGCGCATCAGGAAGTTGGCAGGGTGCGACTTCGACACCATTCATGTCCCCCTGACATTGACCACGGGCCAAATCACAAAAGCAATGTTAGAACACCTGCTCCAAGAAAACAAGTCCCTGCAGTTAGCATTGGACAGTTACACCGGCAAAATTTCAATTTATTGGCTGGCCCATAAATTTTTCAATTCGGACGTCCAGTTTTCATTATCATTAAAAAGGGTCCAAAGCAGGCCACCTCTAAAAGCTCTGACAGTTTTCACTGACGCATCCGGAGCATCCCACAAGTCAGTCATGACTTGGAGGGATCCTCAAACTGAGCGGTGGGAGGCAGACGTTGCCGAAGTGAAAGGATCACCTCAAGTAGCTGAGTTGGCCGCTGTTGTCAGGGCCTTTGAGAGGTTCCAGGAGCCCTTCAATTTGGTTACAGATTCAGCATATGTAGCCGGTGTGGTGTCCAGGGCAGAGAATGCAGTACTGCAGGAGGAGTCCAACATTGCCTTATATGAGTTGCTCTCAAGATTAGTAGATCTTGTCTCCCACCGACAGCAACAGTTTTACGTAATGCATATCAGGTCGCACACCGACCTGCCGGGGTTTATCGCCAAGGGCAATCAAAGAGCTGATGCCCTGGCAGCCCCGGTACACCTGACACCACTCCCTGACAAATTCGAACAGGCCAAGGTCAGCCATCGCAAGTTCCATCAGAATGCGCCTGGCCTGGTCCTGCAATTCCAACTTACCCGTGACCAGGCCAAGGCCATCGTGGCCACTTGCCCCCAGTGCCAAAACTATCAGATGCCTGCGCTTAGCGCCGGAGCTTACCCCCGAGGACTCAAAAGCTGTGAGGTGTGGCAGATGGATGTGACCAAGGTTGCTGAGTTTGGCAGACTGAAAGACGTACTCGTCTCTGTAGATACCTATTCTGGCGCAGTCTATGCCTCTGCCCATGCAGGGGAGAAGGCAAAGGACGTCATAAACCACCTTGTACAAGCCTTTTCTGTGTTGGGGGTTCCTAAGGTTTTAAAAACGGACAATGCCCCAGCGTATGGCTCCAAGGAGCTCAGGAGCTTCCTGCAGCAATGGGGAGTGGAACACATGACCGGCATCCCCCACTCCCCGACAGGTCAAGCCATAGTTGAGAGGACCCACCAGAGTCTGCAGAAAATTCTAACCCATCAACGAGTGACGATGAAGGTGGAATACCCTCATGCCCAGCTGACCCAGGCATTATTTACACACAACTTCTTAAAATGTGCATTTGAAAACCTAAACCCTCCCATTATTAGACATTTCAAAACTAACCCGCATCTGGAGCTGAAAGAGAAGCCCCCGGTCCTAGTAAATGATCCTGAGACCTGGCAAGTGCAAGGACCTTTCGAACTGATCACATGGGGGTGGGGGTATGCCTGTGTGGCCACCCCCTCTGGTCTAAGGTGGGTCCCTGCAAAATGGGTGCGCCCATACATTCCTAAGCCAGTCCAAGCCAAACCTGTACAACAGGTGAAGGACGTCTGTTGGAGGAGAAGAAGGGGGACCTATTCTACTTAAGTTACAACTGTTAATCCTCTTTTAATCTTTATTTTGCAGCCTCAACTCGAGACCCAAAAGACATTATGAACCCCGCACATCTAGTCATCTTACTGTGCCTCGCCGTCCCCAGCTGCTCCTGGATCGTTCCCCAGCCAACAAAAAACGTCTGGAAGACGCTGGCGCAAGCCCTGGGACAAGACCACATCTGTCTGTCCACCTCCTCTGCTGCCGACCCCTTCCTCTCCTGCCTTGTGGGGATCCCATATAAGCTGGATGAGTTTCCTTTTACGTTTCCCAAACCTACTACTTCTCCCATCAGGAGAGCCCGCTCCTTCATCGTTCGCCAGCTGGACGCGTGGAGGAGTTGGGTCAAACTGTTTCCCCCTATGGATAAGGAACCCCAAGAGCTTGATTTACTAGGTTCCTCCCCTGCGTCCACCTGTGTTCACTTTGCTGTTACCCCTGATCTTCAGGCCCGGCCAAACATTGAAATCAAACAGTACATTCCAGAATATACCGCAAAGAAATGGTGCCAGCGGGTCATCCAAATCCCCATGTTTTCCACCCCTGATAATAGACCTCACTCCCTAACCAAAGGCACCTTCCTAATTTGCGGCACCTGGGCCTGGGCTGGCATCCCCCCCCCACCTTATCGGAGGCCCTTGTACTTTTGGCCAGTTGAGCCTGTTCACGCCAAACCAAACCCAAATTTCCCATTGGAAGAAGCTAAATGAAACTTGGCAAGGTTTAAAAGAGGTACTGAACTCACCAATCTGGATGAAAATTGCAACTCTGAAATTATTCATTGGTCTAAACCAAAAGGTGTTGCTACCATTACTTTTTTACCTTGGCTGGCAATAGCCCTTGCCTTCAGAGAATTGGCTGGCCTGGAGTGCTGGGTGGCGAAGCAGGCAAATGTTACATCAGCTGTGCTTGCCGGCCTCCTATCAGATGAGGAAGTAACAAGGCAGGCAACCCTACAGAATTGGGCAGCAATTGACTTTCTTCTTTTACTTCACGATCATTCATGTGAGGAGTTCGAGGGCTTGTGCTGCATGAATTTAACATCCAAGGCTGGGGACGTCCACAAAGCCATTGATTCAATAAGGAGCATGATTAAGGACATAAAAAAAGAAACTGGGGACTGGCTGAGTGACCTTTTCGGAAATTGGGGCGTCTCGAGTTGGGGCAACTTCCATCATTCGTTCGGGTTTGTTAATTTTGTTTGTTCTTATCCTAGCACTTATTACTTTCGGAATTCTGAGACGGGTGGTGTCCAGCCTCATCAACAAAGCATTGGCCATCCACACTGCGAACCCGGCTGCCTTCCTCTCTGCCCAGGAGTCCACCGCCGAGCCCGAGCAAGAGAACGGACACTGGACAGAGATGGTGCCCACCTACCAGCCGGGGTTCGCTGACACCTACCCAGGCTTGGAATTCCTCCCCCGGACTGAATCAAATTCATTTTGAAAGACCTTTTAATCAGATTTTTGGTTTTTGTTTAAAATTTTTAAAAGGGGCAGTTGTTGGAGTGTGTTTTAAGTTTCCCCCCAGTTATGGTTACTCCCTGTTCCCCTCTTTTTGTAAAAGGGTCCAGCCTTCCTTCTCCTCCCTCCTCTGTCTGCCTGTCATTCCTCCCTCCACCCAGTTCATTGTATTCCTGCTGAGTTATCCTTCCCCAGCCCCACCCTGGAGCCTGCCTGTCTCTCAGAGACCTCTCCCTTCCACCTAGAAAGTTCCATCCAGGGCTTAGAGTGATAAGCTGGTCTCCGGGGCCCCCTCCCTCCCTCCTACCTCATTGGAAGTTTCCCCTGTGTGTCACCCCTGTTACCACCCCCAGGTGTTATCCCACTGGTTGGCTGCTGTTTCCTCCCCTTGTTACCACCCCCTTTAAGAAGCAGGGCAGACAGTGCCCATCGCCTTTTGGAGCTTATCTTCTTCGAGCCCATAAACTCAAAACTCTGATACCCCCAGAAGGATGGCTCCTTGCTTTTGTCAGAGTCGCTCTGCGTGTCTTTCAGTCTGGTGGCTTCGACTTCCTCCAGGCCACACCTCGTGCCCACAACAGCACATGAGAGTGGCCTTTGCTGCCGCAGTGCTACAGGTTCTGGGCTAGCCGAGACTTGATAACCTAGCAACAGCCCTGGTGGCTCAGCGGTAGGATTCTCTCCTGCCACGCCGGCAGCCTGGGTTCGAATCCCAGCAAAGCCACTAGTGCTAGCGAGACTTGGGAAGGCACAGTGACAAGTGATGAGAAAAACAACATTAGGAGGTAGTAAGTTAGCTATTTGACCATTTTAAAGTATCCAAGTACAAGTTTAGATTTGTCACGCTCTAAATTTTTTTGTAAATTCAAAAGAACCATTTAATACAGAAGAAAGAGAGTATGCTGCATGCTGCGTAGGAGATTTTAAGAGAATAAAAATCTTTAAAAAAATAAGAACACGCCCCCGATACAAAGCAAGAAAAGAATAAGGCTGGGAACAAGACGAAAAAAGGAGAGGAGGAAAGAAAAGGATTGGAATCCTTTGCAAGTATTACCTCCTCTGTTCATGCTTGTTTCCCCACCGTTCGCAGCTGCAGCACCACCCAGCCCCCGTCATGGCTTTAGTTTCACTGTTCGCAGCTGCACCGCCGGTCCCGTCAGTCCCGGCCGTCCCATCCCCAACCATTTCCCCCACTGCCCAATGCCCTGCCCGTGCCGGCTGCGCTGGGTGCCACCGCTGCTGCCGAGGCCACCCTGCTTGCTTTGTCTCCGCCGGGAGCTGCCGATCCTGCCGCCATGAGCCATGTGCTAGCCATCCATGCTCCAGTTTGGTTTCCACAGGAAGATCTCCCTCCTTTGGCGGTTCCGGCAGCAGACCCCGCCTATGCCCGGCCCTTGGAGGACCAAGCCTCGGCACGGACCACTCCCCTCACGCCCTTCTTCCCGTCCCTGCCCTGGGTCCCTTTCCCTTAGTAACAACAGCTTCTGCTGTTCAGGAAAACTCTCCCTGAAGAAGATCCACCTTATCGAAACACAAGCAGCTCAGTTAAAAGATAGGTCTCTCCTTATATTTCCTCAAAACACGGGAGAAAAGTTATAGAGAATAAAGAACAAAAAGAGTGGGATGAAGAGATTAGTTTATTTCCGCTAAGAGAGGTTCCAATGAGATGGGGTAGAACAGGGCTTGTAAATGCCCTCTTGATTTCTTCTGAGGTAGAAAATTTTAAGAGAGAAATAAAAGGAATTTTAAAAGATCCCATAGGCACAGCCGAGCAATTAGGAGTCCTCCCCACCCTCACAGACGAGACCTGGTATATGTTGAAACCCGATTTACAAGTAAAAGGATGTGGCTCGGCCAGGAGATGGGCCATGTCTGGAGAGATACGGGGATCCCAGGCGCTGATCATCGTGTGAACGACCCGAGCTGGATATCATGGAAATCCTCCAACATCCTCTGTAAACTTCATCAAGGAATTCAACAACTCCAGACACTGAATTGTTCTTATTCATCACCAAAACAGAAAATCTTATTAACCTATGGACTTTGAATGGAAGAAAAGACTGACTGCCAAAATCTTGGCCTCAGGCGGAATTTTCCCTATAAAAACCGCTTGTGCCAGGATGGAGGTGTGCGGGCATAGAGGAAAACCTCTGCTGAGGCTGACCTCTTTGTTGCACACCCAGGGCCGACCCCGGGCTTGGCTCTGTTCTTTCCTTGTGGCTGGCTAGATAGAATTTGAGTTCAAAATAAATATTTTATTTTTAATTTTAATTTGGCTGGACAAATTTTCATTTATAACAACGGGAATGAAAGAACTCCAGTTCAGAAGGCTAGGTGATGTGAACGCCACCTACTCCTTTATTTCAAATACATTGCTCTTTTATGGAGAGCATCATGCAGACTAATTTCATTGGTCTTAAAGTAAAAACATCTCACATTATTGGTGTGCAGTGAATGACACACGGTGGCAGAACATATCTATAAACAATGTGAACAAGCGAGGTAGAGAATTATTTACATTCCTTTGCAAGTATTTCCCAGGCTCTAGCCTGGCAGAAACTCTCCTTTCTCTCTGACTGAACTGGGAATACCCATAGCAGCTGACCGTGGGTCTGCCGGGCAGGTGAAGTCAGGGGGCTTCAGAGTGGCACGGCAGCTTGGCACCCACTGTAGAGGCCTGAGGACATCACCAGACCCCATGGAGGAGATGGCCGGACGTCCTGTTGGATTTATTCTGCAGCAGCGTTTGGACTCTGTCTTGTGGCCGGCAAGCTACTCCAGTTGTAGCAGACCCCTTTTTGGTGAGCGGTGCTCCTGGGGAAAGAAACTGGTAGCCACCAGGGCACCACGGTGGTCAGTTCCACGAGAAGGACACTACTCAGAACCTTTCTTTTCCTGCTGCCAGCCTCAAAGTGGTGAGTATCTATCTTTATCTCTCCCTCCTTTGTCCTCTCTCCTGGTGGAGTGGAAAGCTTTCTTTGCCTGTTTTTCCTTTGCATTCTTTTTCCCTGCTTTTTCTCTGAGAAAAGAGCAAACTTTTCTCCCTCTCTGGAGGATTTTGCTACTACAGTAGCTGTTACTTTGCTGTGCAGCACCTTTTGGCAGGCGGCCAGCAGCAGGGGTTTCTCTTTTCTTTTGCTTTTTCCTGGGTAGTGTGTTTCAAGAGACAGACTCTAAACCTCAGCGAAGATGGTTGCCCGGCTGTCTGTCTCAACAAACGGAGTTGATTACCAAGTTGTGGGTGTCCTTGCTGATGGTGGGATTCCGTTTCATAAAAGAGACATTAAAGAGTTTGATCAGTGGTTGTTCCTATATTTTCCTAATGTTTAGACTGACCAAATTAATAATTTGCAGGTTTGGGATTTAGTAGGTAATTAGTTATTGCAACTAGGGGATTCCTCCCTTTCTAAATTCACTTTCCTGGCCATGAAAATTAAAAATGCTTTAGCATCCTCTTTTAAAATGCAGGAACAGCCACCCAAGAGAAAACTCAACCCCAGTTCTCCCTGTCCTAGCCCTCTTCCCTCCCCCGTCTGCCCCGAATTGGGGATTCTAAAGGGAGCAGCCTGGCAAGAGCTGCAGGGCTGCCTTCATCTCCCTGTCTCCCTACAGAATCCCTGAGACCCCCGCCCAAGCACTCCTGGCCAGACTGCTCAGGATTTTTCCTGTCCCCCTACTTCTCAGCGTTGTACAGCCCCATCCTGAAAACCCTTTGTCAGTCTTAATCTCCCTGAACCCGACTCCCCTCAAAATGCCCCCCGGAGTGCACAAGATGGCGGACACCATGTGGCTGTTCCCGCCACTTGTCCTCCTTGCTCCCAGAATACATCTTCTCCCTCCCTAAACCCCTTCCGCCCATTAACCAACCCCTTCCTGTCTCCTGAGTCCTCCCTAAACTCCTCCCTTTCTAGCGACCCACCTTCCAATCCAACTCCTCCCATCTCCCCCTAAACCACACCCACCAGTTCTGCCCACTTTGAAATGTGTCCGTCATGTCCTAGCCACACCCCCTCTGACATAATCTATTCTCATGGTTCCCACAACCCCTCTTCCGGTTCCCATGCTCAGGCTTTTGGGGGGGGGGGGGGGCTGGGATCATGATTCTATCCCCACTCTCACCACTGTTCTGGTCACCTATATCCCTAAGCAGGAGGGGACGCCCCTGCCCCAATGGTCCCCACTTGCCTACCAGACCAACAAAGAGATCTGCAAATCTCAAAAGGAATTTGGTAGGGACAGTGAATATTTCAAGGGACTGTAGAGGGCCACTCTTTCAGGAAATGTCTTAATTCCTGCTGATCTCCGTACACTTTTCTCGTGCTTGTAGTCCTCAACGGAGTTTTTGATATGGGTGGCAGCATGGAGAAAAGAAGTACAGTCTGCTTTACCAACACTTTGGGCTGACCCTGACATAGTGGTAGATGATGACGATATGATGTCGTCCATTGATCACCTTTGTGGGGAAGGGGAATGGACGGAGGGGGAAAAACAGGCCGCAAAAATACCTAGGGAGGCTCTACGGGAGACCGCGAAGGCAGTGAGAAAGGCATTTTTCATGTTGCGCCCGGATGTTCCCATTGATAATTATCTGTCTATAACTCAGTTTCCCTCTGAGTCCTTCCTTAAGTTTATTGAGCGACTTCGCAGGGCAGTAGACCTTCAAGTACAGGACCTGGGAGTGCGGCAGGGAATCCTTAAGGAGATAGCTCGGCAAAATGCCAACGAAAAGTGTAAAGCCGCAATCCTGAGCCTGCCTCTCGACCCACCACCGACCCTGTAATCCATGCTTGAAGTGTGCTCGAGGAAGGTCACAATCTCATCCACTGATCAATACCACAAACAGAGGGAACTGAGGAGAGTGGTGGCCGTCGACACCCCTGACCCCCCCATCCAGCAGCCAGCTGCTGCGCACTCCACGAACATCTAAGAGACCTCCACCAGCAGATCAGTGGTGTCATCTTTGCAAGGAGCTAGGGCATTGGATGCCCAACTCCCCATCGAGGCAACAGTTTTTTAACTTCAGGAAGAACCAATAGAAACAAAAGGCTTCCTCCAAAGGAGAGCCATCAAAAAACTAGAAACCAAGCACAGTCCCTCCCTGCATGATGATAGAAATAAGGCGGGGCCAAGAACATCTACAGGGGGGTGGAAAACCAAACATCCATGGGTAAGACTTCAGCTAACATTACTTCTTCACTGGACTTGACTCACCCATACCAACCAAGACCTATTTTAACCACTAATTCTCATAATGTGCCTTTCAGGTTGGCTCTGACAGAGCCCCTGCATCACAAAGAATCACACAGAATAATGAGGTTGGAAGAGACCTCTAAGATCATCAAGTCTAACCTATGCCCTAACACCACAACTAGACTATAGCACCGAGTGCCATGTCCAGTCTTTTTTTAAACATATCCAGAGATGGCGATTCTACCACCTCCCTGGGAAGACAGTTCCAGTACTTTATTATTCTTGCAGTGAAAAATTTTTTCCTAATGTCCAACCTATACCTTCCCTGATGTAGCTTGAGACTGTGTCCTCTTGTTCTGCCAGTTGCTGCCCGATGGAAGAGACCGACCCCCACCTGTATACACCCTCCCTTCAGGAAGTTAGGGATGAGGGAGGGCCTTCTGTAACTTTCCTTTGTCTTTTGCCCAGAGAGTCAATTGCTCTAAAATCGGACTCTTTTTATCTTTAAGGAGCCGCGGTGCTCGTTCTTGGGCACTCTCTATATGCTCCCTTTCTTTCTCTTTGTGGCTTACCTTTCCACCAGTGCAAGGCACTCCCAGCTTTTTCTCGAGTCAGCAGAGACACTTGCTCCAACACCCCCGCTCCGTTTGGTCCACCCGCGCTGCACGGTCGATGAGTGAACCCATGAAGCTTTCGGCGTTTGCTCCTGCGCTTCCTGATGCAAAACAAGCATTTTGGAAACTGTCTCCCATCACAGTCAGCACAATTTGGAGTCTGGAGTCTTCGATGCTCCGCATTCCCATCACTATAACAACAATTTGGGATCAGAGTCTTCCCGTCACGTGTCTTCCTTTCATGCAATTTGGAGATGCTCCCCGTTGCCCCGAAGGCAATTTGGGAGCCTGCGGAGCCTCCTGAATCCCTGTTCGGGCGCCAAAAAAAGCAGGGACTTCTTATAATATGAGGGGGTGCTGGACTGGACAAACGTAGGTTAGGCTAATATGGTCAATCAAACATTCTCCATTTATTAGTTAGAAGACGGCAGTTTATATAAACTTCGATATAGTTTACAGTTTACAAAGGCACTCTCATTGTCAAGCTAACATTGTTTTTCTTTGTCTTAAGGTGGACAAAACTTCACACTATAAACCTATACTACTTCACACCCAGAAAGCCCAGTGCTTCACATCACACCTTAATATAATTTCTAACTGCGCCACAAGCTCTTAATTTCTAACTGTGTCACAGGCTTGAAGGCCTCACAAGGCCCATATCTGAGGCCTAGGCTGGAGTAGCTCAAATCTCATTCCAGACATAAATCATGCCCTTTCTCTCTCAGAAATGCTGCAACAAGCCTCCCTAATTATTTTTCTACATGTTGGTGCGAGTCACGGGAGACAAGTCTCATGCTGTCATGATCAACAAGTCTCAGTTTATTGGAGTCGATTACAGTTTCTTTATACAAGCACTAATTAGTTCATACATATTGCAAAAGCGAAGCTCAGGATTGGTTACCTTTCTATTAACACATATATCTTTTTGCGATAAGCCTTGCAGTTACTGCTTCTTTATACTTGATTATCTTTCTGCATACTAAGCAATTTTACATCTTGGTTGTTAAGGAGACACCTGTATGCTCAAGGTTGTTAGGAGACACCTGTTTCTCAAGGGCATAGTTTTCATGCGACAAGTCACGTATTCTCACATTATCATCAACTTAACCCTTTCGTGTCCCTTGCTGCGCAGCCATTCTTCAGCCAAACTCTCTACACTTCCCCTGTTTTCTCTATAAGCAAGCAAGGATGTGTTCCATTTTTGTTCTATAATTGACATTAAAGTCCTTTGAAAGCACTGAAATACACACGGCAATACAAGCATTAAAATTACTATAACTAACAATCCTATTATCATAAGCTGCAAAAGGTGTTTAAGCCACCCCGTAATTCTCTATGATTCAAATGATAATTTAAAAAATGTATCATCCCTCTATAACACCTGAAAATGTTGCAAACGCTGAATCTTCTTATGAATAGATTGGGAACTATTTTTCAAATTCATACAGCACATGCCTTCAAATTTTTCGCACTCATGTCTTTGTGCTATTTGAATTCATTTGAGCTTGGGTCCATGTTTTGAACTCTTCTATGGGACCCAACGAGACTCCAATTAAACAAGTATGAAAGGAGTTAGACGGTGTGGCTAACAACAGGCAGAATGAATTTTGCCTAGTTTGTTTGGCCCAAGTGATCCGCATATTTTCTCTTTTTGTCAATGTTAAGGATTCTAGATACTTCAACAACCAAAATACTGCTTAATAAAAACATTGAGGCCCACCACATATTTTTTAGGTTTTTGAATGCCCTGTTTAACATGAAAGAGACAAACTTAATTTTAAACATAAACTATAACTTCTAATAAACTAACTTCTGATAAATTTAACTTCACACTTATGATATTTTAACTTATTTCTCTGTACTCTACAAAATTAATTTTCATTAGAACTGGATTAATCACGGGATGTTCCAGGCAAACTGTTGTCATTGACGTTGTTATCACTGCAGGTTGGTATCTTTTTCATCCATTTCTAAAATTCTGTCTCTGCCTTTTCGTATCAATGCAGCAAGAGCATCTGTCCTGCCCAGACTTCTTGGTTGGATGGGTAAAAACACTCACTCAAGCAGGATTGCTGTTGATCTACGTTGGGACTCCCTCTTTTTCTTTTGCCATTGAAAGACAATGGCAAAATGAACAGAAAAATCACAGGCATTACTAAAACTTACTAAAACTTAGCAAAAAAATCTATAACATCATTAAAAACACACTTATATTAAAAAAAAAAAAAACAAAAAAACTCAAAGCCCACGATCTTCTGTGGGTGAAACACAAATCTTTGCACAATCCACTTTTGCTGTGCATCCTCTGATCCACTTGTGGAGAGATTAGTGCCCTCTTGCAATTGATAAGTTCCACATTCTTCACTGAAATTCATCTAGATTCTGCACCTGTTAAAACACAAACAAACTCAGTGCCCCCACAGGGACTGGAGGGTCTTCTCTCAATTCTGTTCCCTAAAACTTGCATGAAGAAATGGAGATATCAACATCTTTGTTATAAACATGAAAAAATATCTAGAACAGAACAATGCACATAGTAAAGAAACTAACAACAAATGAAAATCAATCATATAATACACAATAAATATTATATATAAAATTACAGTTACTAAGTGCTACACTATCAAATTGTCATCCCAAAGTCTGCAGCAGCTGACAAACCTTAAAACAACAGAGATTTGGATAAAACATGTCCGGATCATGTCTCTCAAAAACTCCCTTTGAGGCTCAGCTGCCCTATATGGTCAAATTGTCAAGCCAAAAGGACTTCAATACTTTTTGATGCAAGAAACACCTGGGTCAATGACACACCTCGGTCAATTACACCATCCACGTAGAGCCAGAGCTTGGCCAGAGCTCAAACTCTAGATGGAGGATATGTATTAACACATTATAAAATGAAAGTCTTAGAAACAACTGTTATAAGTAGAAAACCTTATTATTAAAAATTTATCAAACCATCAAATAATTGAACCTGTCTAAAATTTCTTTCAAGACGAAAATTCTCAAAATATAACAAACCTTTTCTTTAGAGATCTGAAAATTTGAAGTCTGAAATCTTGAACCAAAATTTGGACAATGAATTTTTAAAAGAAGATGAATTGCAGCTGCATAAAAGATTAGACAAAGAGATCATATGAGTAGTTAAAAAATCAAAAACACAGGATCCTGAAAAAACGCATCTTGTAATCAATCACCTAAAAAGACAATAAAACATATGAAAACTGACTGTAAAATATTAAAATAACACCTCAATACCTTAACATCTTAATAATAATTCTTATCACAAAAATCAGACAACTTACATTATATGATTAGCCTATCAACAAGAAATGTTTAAAATAGTTTAAGACAATCTTTTCAAAGCGTTCATATAACATTAGTATCAATCACTACTTATCATTACCTACAAAAACTTGACAATTATCATTTATCTTATCTATAAAAACTCAAAACCAGAAATTGCGAACTCAATGCCAACATTCCATCTGACTGAAATTCCTCAAATCTTTGTTTTCAGAAACATTTTTGGCAATTAAATCATTATTAACATTTCTATCTTTATACATTGATTTTCATCCATATCGTATTTGAAATAACATTGATTTGCATAATGTCCATCCTTCTTGGTATCTTGGAAAACACTCAGTATTGTGTAGTGGTAGGGACAGGCGAACGGAAGACCACGGGATGTGACAGAAAGAGAGAGACCCTTCCCCCTCCCCCTGCCCCACGTTATCCATTAACCCCAGGAGCATGTAACCACACCTGCTCCAGTAACTTTCCGCTCCCGACTAACCCTAGAGACCCCACAACCCCCCTCTGACGTAGCAAAGACCCCCAAGACTATTTAAACCCATGAGATGAAATAATAAAGGCTTTCGACCGTCTACCATACTGGTGTCAGCGTCTTTGTCGTTAGCCCGAGTGGTCCGGACAGGCCGGGCCGCCGTGCTGCTCCTTGGAACCGGGTCACACGTTGTCTTTTATAAAAGCAACATATTTGGTGCCGAAACCCGGGAAAAGAAAAAAAAATCTCCTGGCTGACGGGATACACCTGGACAGGAGCAGCGGCCGGAGAGGTCAGACCGTATCTTGGCGCATTATTGTAAATATAGTACACGTAGTTTCTGGTATATAATGTTTGTTCCATCCCACTGAGGGACAGAGCCCCGCACGCTGCCCTGCAGGACAGACCTGCGGCAGGACAGCAGAACATGTTATAGATAAGCAAGAATAAACAACCTTGAAAACAGCACAGACCAATTATGGCTTCTTCTTTGGCAACGGGGCAGAAAGACAGAGACTTTCTACAATCTCGGAATCACCAATACCCACAGATTCCAACAGGACTCCTTTGTTTTCAAGAGCTGTTTCCCAAGGAACTCTCTGAATAAGTCTCTTAAATAGGCCAAGGTCTGCCCTCTGGAAGTCCAACATAGAGATCTTATTTATATTCCTCCTTGTTTCACCAATTATGGAGAATTCTATAATTTCATGATCACTGTGCCCCAAGCGGCCTCCAACCTCCACATCACCCAGCAGTCCATCTCTATTTGTGAAGAACAGGTCTAACATAGTCCCTCCCCTGCTGGGCTTGCCCACCAGTTGTGACAAAACGTTATCCTGCACACACTCTAAAAACTTTATAGAATGCTGTTTTTCTGCTGCATTAAGTTCCCAGCAGATGTCTGGTAAGTTGAAGTCGCCTACAAGAACAAGGGCTGATAATCCTGAAACATTGTTCAGTTGCTTATAGAATAGGTTGTCCACCTCTTCATCCTGGTTGGGTGGACGATAGCAGACTCCCAGGAGGATGTCAGCCTTGTTGGCCTTCTCCTTAATTCTTACCCATAGGGACTCAATTTCATCATCATTAGTTTCAATACCTATGATGTCCAAAACCCCCCTAATATAAATGGCCACCCCTCCACCCCTTCTCCCTTTTCTGTCTTTTCTGAAGAGCTTGTAGCCATCCAGTGCAGTGCTCCAATTATGAGAGTCATCCCACCACCTTTCTGTGATGGCGACTACATCATAATTCGGCTGTTGCACCATGGCCTCCACCTCTTCCTGTTTGTTACCCATGCTGCATGCATTGGTATACATGCACCTCAGCTGGGCTACTGATTTCTCCCCCAACACAATCTTACCATCCTTGGGCCTACTTCCAGAGAGCCCAGATGCATCCCCTTCCCCCTTAAGACCTAGTTTAAAGCCCTCTCAACAAGGTCTGCCAGTTCATGAGCTAAAAACCTTCTGCCTATAACAGAGAGATGTATCCTATCTTATCCTATCCTATCCACCTAGAGCAGGTGCTGTAAAGGTTGCCCCATGATCAAAGAATACGAAATTTTGCCAATGACACCAACCTTTGAGCCACTTATTAATAATGTAAGTTCTCCTATTTCTTTCATTTTTTTTTTTCTGCCACCAAAGGGACTGAGCAGAACACTACCTGCGCACCTGTCCTATCAACCACTTGACCCAGTGCCCTGAACTCCCTTTTAATTGTCTTGACACTTCTCTTTTCAATCTCATCACTGCCAGCCTGGAGTATCAGCAGTGGGTAATAATCAGAGGACTGAATCAGCCTAGGAAGTCTCTCAGTGATATTTCATACCTGGGCCCCAGGGAGGCAGCAGACTTCCCTGTGGGATGGGTCTGGTTGACATACAGGGCCCTCCGTCCCCCTCAGAAGGGAATCACCCACTACGATTACCCTTCTTTTCTTCTTGATGTTAGAGGTAGTAATCCATTTTTTAGACGAGTCATAACTGGGAGGCTCACTGGGCAGATAATTTTCTTCTAAATCATCTGGCTGGCTCTCTAGATCTAGGGCCTCATACGTATTCTGAAGTGGCACCTGGCTAGGGGATAGGGGGCAGGAGGGATTTTTGTTATTACCTCCCCAAGAAGGAACGCATTTCCACTCCCCTTCATCTACCAGGTGCCCCTCTATTGCCTGAGAGTGAGAGGCATGAGTCCTGATTCTTGGTGGGCCTCCCTTAAAGATGTAAGGGCTGAACTCCCCCAGTCTATTTCCCTTTCACTATCCCTGATACTCCTTAATCTTTCAAATTCCTCCCTAAGTTAGGCCACCAGCGAAAGGAGGTCGTTTACTTGTTCACACTGTTGGCAGGCCTCCTACACAACACCCCCTGAAACCATGGATAAGCTCAAACACTGCAGGTGGGAATGGGTCTGTACAGACACATCCTTTTTGGAGGGCTCTACTTGGTCACATACACTTGTACCAACCACAGATTTCAAGTGGGTTAAAACCATTTCTAGGAGAAAGTCCAAAATCAAGCAACCCGTAAAAACACCTTACCTAACTAGCAAGATCCTGCAACGCTGCCTGCTTGCCCTGCCTACGTGAACTGCTGTGCAAACTGCTGTGACCCTGTTTGCCCGCTTCTGTTCACTGTGCTCCAGGTCATCACACTCCCCAGAGGCCTCTTAGGATGAGTCACTTCAGGAACGAGGGAAGCTCCACCTCCTGCTCCCAAATGGCCCACAATGCAAGCCCTTCACCTGCTCAGCTCTGTCCTGGTTAAGGGCAAATTTGGCAAAGAACCCCCAAAGGATTCCTCTAGGAAGCAGATTCAATCAGCCTCCCCCTAACTGGTTTGGAAAAGATACCTCCTTGGAGAAAAGTGGAAAAAACCTGTTTATTAAACAAACAAACCTTAACAATATTAAACAATAAAACTTCTTGCCACTCCAAGAGAAAGACAAACTCAGAAAAATCCCCCGGGCTGCAGCTCGGCTCACTCAGTCTCTTATCAGTCCCTCAGGTGCTGGAAATGCCGCAGCCCAGGCCCGGCCCGCTGGGCCACAGGTGCGAGCTGCTGCTGCCCTTCTGGGTTTTCAGTCCAGAGCAAGTCCAAAGAAAGGGAAAAAAACACAGTCCAGGGAACTTCTTTGCCTCAGCTAGCCAAAACTAACGAGAAAAGCAAAGGAGAGTGTAGGGAACGCTGAGCTCCAGGACGGCTTTGATGAATGGAGATGAGAGATCTCTGAAGGCTGCTCTTAGAATATAAGGTTTATTAGGGATGGTGAAAGGTCTTGCTTGGAGCTGCCAGACTCAGCACGTGGCAAGGCCTGAGGGGATGGGGGAGGGGAGAGACAAGGGGTAGAGAGGATGCTCTAGGAGACTGTGGAAGTTCTAAGAGGGGGGAAGATCCAAGAGGGGAGAAGTTCCAAGAGAGGGGAAGATTCAAGAGAGGGGAAGATCCAAGAGACTGTCTGGCCCCTTGGAGACCCCTTATCAGGGGGCTTCAAGGTGGGCTGGAACAAGACTTGGGCCAATGGGGTTACAGACACTTGATGTTTCAGGAAAGGGTAACAGGTGTGGGATGAACCATACATTTTGGGGCTTGAGATGGAACAGTCCATTTGACTTTTGGACCTATCTGTAGGTAAGGGTATTGTCCAGCCAGTAGGGGGGATTGTTTTCATCCTGCCTGTACTATTGTAAATCTTTTGCTAGGCAATTATATTTATCCATCCTTTCCAACAGGAGAGCTCTGTCTTGCTGTGTGTCCATCCGCAGACAACACAGTCCAGGAGCAGGAATGTGGAGGAGGGAGTGCAGTTCTTGAAAACAAACTCTGCACTTCTTCACCCCCCCCCCCTTCCCCCTTCACTTTTGGAACAAGCCTTAAAGGTGCAAAACTTATTATTCAACATAAACAGGGCAGACGACTGGGGATAAAGGCATCATACAGTCAACCTAGGACAGGCATTTTTATGATGAGTCACTCAGGAACGAGGGAAGCTCTACCTCCCGCTCCCAAATGGCCCACAATGCAAGCCCCTCACCTATCTTCATAATACCAAGTGGCATTTCGTGTCTGTGAACTCCAAGGAACCTGGTACTTGGAGAGACACCTGTAATAAGTATGCCATCCTTGGGGACACCAAATATGCATGTCTAGATATTCACATTCTCCCGGGTCTCATGTCATCAGAACCAGGAAACTCATCCTTTGGCTGCATTGTACTCACCCACCTGTTTACCTGTCCAAAGGCCAAGTCATCACCCAGGCCATCCCAGTGCTTGAGCCTTCATGGACCATCACCTGGACTCAGGTACTGGGGGCCGAAAAAACAAAAAATCTCATGTGGGTTACACCGGGGGGGGGGGGAGTACAAAGCCTTAGTTGGACTCCTAGATACGGGGGCAGATATGACAATCATTCCCTTCTGGGAGTGACCGTCACATTGGGAGTTGCAAAACGTAACTTGACACGTACAAGGTGTTTGGGACATTCAAATGGTGAAACAGACAAAGAGTGTAGTCCAAAGTGAGGGGCTGAATGGGCAATTGGCTTCTGTATGCCCATTCATTTTAGACTTTATGGAACCCTTGTGGGGGAGAGACCTGACGGCTCAGTGGGGGGTCAGAATTGACATCCCAGAGACCCCCCAGGTTTTTTGGGTAGCTGTCACTGAAAAGCGCCCTACCCAGAAACTCAGTTGGAAAACAGATTCACCAGTCTGGGTAGAGCAGTGGCCACTTAATAAAGAAAAATTAAAGGCACTTGAAGAGCTCGTGGATGAGCAGTTAAAAAAGGGAAATATCCAGGAAATGACATCTCCCTGGAATTCCCCCGTCTTTGTAATTAAAAAACCAGGCAAAGACGAATGGCGGCTCCTCCACGACCTCCGTCAAATCAAAAACGTAATAGAAGATGTGCCGTCCCCAACGATGCTCCCCCAAAATTGGAATTTGGCCATGATTGGCATTAAGAACTGCTTCTTCTAAATTCCCCTTCACCCTGACGATGCCCATGCTTTGCTTTCTGGGTTCCCACCATCAACAGGGAAGCCCCAAGGAAAAGATACCGCTGGAAAGTACTTTCATAGGGCATGAAGAACAGCCCATGTATTTGCCAGTGGTCTCTTCCTTGCTGTCCCCAGTCCGTGCAGCCGTGAAGGGTGCCATCATCCTTCATTATATGGATGACATCCGTGTGTGTGCCCCAAATGACGACATGCTTACCCACGCACTTGACCTGACAATCAATTCTTTGGTTGTTGCACGGTTCGAGTTCCGTGAAGACAAGGTTCAGAGGATGCCACCTTGCAAGTACCTGGGCCTGGAGATCGGGAAGCAGACCATTGCTCCACAAAAATTGGTCATCAAGAATAACATCAAGGCTTTGGCGGATGTTCAGCAACTATGTGGCTCTTTGAATTGGATAAGGCCTTGGCTAGGTATTTCCACCAAAGACCTAGTCCCCCTTTTCTATTTATTGAAAGGGGGAGAGGAGCCTAGTTCTCCTAGGACCCTTACCCAGGAAGTGAGGGCCGCACTGGAGAAGGTACAGGACATGATGTCTGCCAGGCAAGCCCACCGATATTAACCTGGCCTGCCTTTCAAATTCATCATTCTCGGTAAGCTGCCACACCTCCACGGGGTGATCTTCCAATAGGAGATCACCCAAGTAGGGAAGAAGGACCAAGACCGGAGGGATCCCCTCTTAATCATAGAGTGGGTCTTCCTCAGTCACAAAAGGTCCAAGAGGATGACACAGCAACAAGACCTGGTGGCAGAACTGATCCAGAAAGCAAGGGTCCAGATCAGGGAGTTGGCAGGGTGTGACTTTGCATCCACATTCCACTAAAATTGGAATTGGGCCATCTATCCAAAGCAATGTTGGAACATCTGCTTCAGGAAAACGAAGCTCTTCTATTTGCATTGGACGGCTACACCGGTCAAATTTCAATTCACTGGCCAGCCCACAAAATTTTCAATTTGGATGTCCAATTTACACTGTCACTAAAATCTATTCAGAGCAAAACACATTGAAAGGCACTGACAGTGTTTACAGATGCGTCCGGTGCATCTCACAAGTCAGTCGTGACTTGGGGAGATCCTCAGACACAGCAGTGGGAGGCAGATGTCGCCAAAGTAGAAGGATCACCTCGGCACTCTGTTGGCTGCTGTTGTCAGGGCCTTTGAGAGGTTCTCTGAACCATTTAATTTGGTCACAAATTCAGCCTATGTAGCAGGTGTAGTGTCCAGAGCAGAAAATGAAATTTCGCAGGAAGTTTTCAACACTGCATTGTATGAGTTGCTCTCAAAATTGGTAAAATTAGTCTCCCACCGAGAGCAGCCATTTTATGTGATGCACGTCAGGTCACACACCGACCTGCCGGGGTTCACCATCGAGGGCAATCAAAAAGCTGATGACCTCACCGCACCCGTTCAGATGGCCCCAATCCCAGATGTGTTCGGTCAGGCTAAGATCAGCCAGGAGCTCTTCCATCAAAATGCGCCCGGCTGGGTCGCCAGTTGCATATGACATGCGAAGAGGCCAGGGCCATTGTGACCACATGTCCCAGCTGTCAACAAAATGCTCTCCCTTCCCTAAGCTCAGGCACGAACCCAAGGGGTTTGAAAAGCTGTGAGGTGTGGCAGATGGATGTGACACACATCCAGTCATTTGGCAAACTCAAATATGTCCATGTATCTGTAGACACTTTCTCCAGTGCAGTCTATGCTTCGTCCCACACAGGGAAAAAGGTTTCTGACACCAAAAAACACCTGGTGCAGGCCTTCTCCATGCTGGGCATCCCCATGTTAGCATTCAGGAACACATATAATCATGGGATATGATTATATGCAGGTGCTTTTATTGAGAGGTCTGGGAATCAGGGGTACAGACCCAAATCTGACTCCGACATGGCTTTCGAGCTGAACGTATTTTATATTCTATCGTTATATAACTTACATATTAATTATTAAACTTATATTGTTCTATTGTATACATTGACTTTATTCAAGCATGAGTTTCTCGGGATCTTTCTCAAGCCCCTGATCACAGTTTCTCATGATTATTCTTACGATTAAACAGTAATTATATTTAATAATTAAACAATCATCACATCTAACAATTATATCATTTCTCATGTACTAGCTAAACCGGTGCAGTTCTAGCAAGGTACAAGGCCTACATGTACCCAGGGTATTTATTTTTTTCCAGGGCCTACTAAGCTTAATTTTCCTTCAAACCCTAAATCATCCCCATGATTTTAAAACCCTTTTACTATTATTTTCCCCCCTTTGAAAGTATTTTCACTTCACTATAAGTGCAAATGCTTTCACTTGATGCAGTCTTTTAGTTTCTGAGTTTATACATGATGTTCTTCAAATCCAAGATTGATGTAAACGTTGTCATGGATGTTGTCATGAACTGGAGGATCAGAGGATGATGGGTGTGGATCCCGTGTCAGTGCCTTGATTATTTTCCAGTTCCAGAGTGTCCTCTTATGTATTTCTCCTTTTAGGACACTGAACACTAACCAAATTACTAAGAACACAATTAACAGGCTTATCACTCTCTTAATGATAGACTTAATCCATGAACTCACATTCCACCCTAACCCTTTAAAGACTTTGTCTAACCAGCTCATAGTCAAATATTTCTGCTCTTCTTGTGCTTCATGCTCTATTTGTTTTAACTGATTTATGTCATATTCTACATCTGCAGTTACATTTGTGATGTGGATGCAGCAATGATCAATCTGTCCCTTTAAAAATCCACACACTCCATGCTCTTTCAGAAGTAACAAATCTAAGGCAAATTGATTTTGTAAGGTCATTTTTGTGGTCGCTTGTAATTGTACGTTTAGTTCTTTAAATCCTTCCCTAGTGACTCTGGCCAGTCTATCTACCTGACCTGTAAGTTTGTAAAACATTTCTTTATTCTGATAGTTTGCTATAGGACCAAGCAAAGACTCTAAGGCCCACCCAAATTTCACACCACTAGAAGGTTCTTGCCAAGTGCCATCTTGATTTTCATTATCTGGAACTTCTCGTCTTGTTCTTATCTGCAGAAGTTCATCTTTTCCCTTAAATGGGGACTTTTTCCAGATTGGACATAAAGTAGGGAGGCCTAAAGTAATTTCTTTTACTTTCTCATCTACAGGTACACAGGTTGTCCAGGTACCATCACTTGTTACCCATGCAAATTGTCCTGGACTTAGGAGTGTGCTTTTGGTACATCGTCCAAGTATTTTATAATTCACTTTACCCTGTTTGTGTTTGATACCTCTGCAGGCACAACCAATTTGTAAGGCTACTGCCAGTGGTGGCATTTGTTTTATTTCTATATCATCAGAAGTGCAATCATAAGTTTTATTGCATGTCCACCAACTTACTTTGTCTGCCTTTATTCTACTACTAGTGGCAGTGTTCGCTACTGCTGGATCTGTTTCATTTTCTGAACCTTCCCATTTAATGCACCAAGGGGTGGTTGCCATGTAGTGGAATTTTTGAAGTATACTCAGAGACCATGCACTGTCCCAAGGCTCTATTTGACCTTTGTGATCTTTTGCCTCGCACTTCCACACCAGAGTGGTTTCTGTAACATTTTCTGTAACCTTTTCATAATGTGGTAAATAGCATTGCCATTGACTTGGGATGCCCCCCGCCCATTCTATTGGATTGTCGGAACTCAAAATGTCCCTCAGACATTTTCAGAGGTTCCAGGCCTTGGTCAAAAGCATTTTAGACCCTGGCAAGCAGCTGAAAACAGCTGTGATCTTGAGTTTGAACCATGGAATGAGTTACCAACTTTGAAGGTGGAACAAGCGGTCACAGAGAGTTAGATGGTATAGTAAAAGTAGTCACAAATTAGAGGGGAAAAATTTTTAGTATTGTACAGGGGGGTTTTAATACCTGTACAGGGGGGTTTTACTTTGTACATGGGGGTCAGGAGTTCTAAGATGGAGGAAAGTGGGCCTGATCCTGTTCTTCCTCCTTCTTCTTCCTTACCTCCATGTTCTTGGTGATGTTGGCACTCACAGATTGGTTTAGAGTAGAAGAGCACATTGTAACATAGATAGTAGGTATTGGGGAAAATCTGTAAACATATAATACGTAATATATCATATAAAAGATAGCAGCAGCCTTGGGCGGGGAGAGAGACGACGGAGACACCAGACAGTGAGGGTGTCAGGAGAGTGTGTGTCTCTGCCTGGGCCGCTGACCTAGGCAGCCGCAGCGGGTGAAGACAATCTTTTAGATAGCTAGCAATAAACTGCCTTGAGACCAAACCACAAGAGGCTGCGGAGTCTTTCTTTGGAAGCACGGGTTGGAGGAGAGACTTTACCACCACACGAGACCCCTGAATCAATCCCGGGGTTCTCACATTGGATATCCTATTGTGCCATTATTTTGAAGACAGTCTCGTTGACTCAAAGGATGCAACCATTGTTCTATTACTTTCCAGGTTACCTTGATTACCTGTCTTGATTCTGGTACCTGTTTGCATCTAATTGTATTGTTCTTTTGTATTTCAGGTAGTTTTGTTGTTATGATTCCCCAACTTATTGGGTCTCCCACTGCCTTCGGTATTGGCAGACAGGCAGTTATTCTACTAGTGTTCTGCATTTTGGCAAAATCCAATCATTACATTCTCAGCCCGAATTGTATTGGAAGCCTTTATCACCTGTGTTTCTGCCTGCACCTCCCTCTTCATTCTAGAATGAAGAGTGGTTAATTGATCTTTTTGCATTCCACATCACAAAGACCATGAAATGAGCATTGGTACAATTACTGGTAACATTCTTGAAACAATTAAACACATCTTATCTGCAGCTTTGTTGGTCCCACAGTTTACACAGTCCGCAGTCTGGGATGGGCTTTCTTGACTCAAGTGTAGTGTATCCAGGAGTCCACTCCAGCTACCTTGACTGCTGTAAAGGTGGTCAATAGTACCTGATGGGGTCCAGTCCACTTTTCTTTCAATGGTTCTTCATTCCAGTTGTTAATGTACACCTCGTCTCCTGGATTTATGTCATGAACAGGATTCTCGAGAGTCAGCGGACTATTCCACATGAGGGCTCTTCAAAGTCGTGCTAAAGTTTTCCCGAGAGACAGAACATAGTTATATACTTCTTGTTTTCCCGTGACGTGCACATTTGCATTGGGTCCAGGAGATTCATATGGTTTCCCATACAATATTTCATAAGGACTGAATGACATCCCACTCCTAGGCTTTATCCAAATTCTCAGCAATGCTATTGGTAAAGCCTGTGGCCACTGCAGTTTGCCTTCTTGACATATTTTACTGATTTGCCTTTTTAGTGTCTGATTCATCTTCTCTACCTGTCCACTTGACTGGGGTCTCCATGGTGTGTGGATGTCCCAAGTTATTCCCAGCAACCTACTGGCTTCTTTTACCACCGTGGCTATGAAATGGGGTCCCCTGTCTAATGATATCCCTAGAGGCACCCCGAATCTGGGAATGATTTCTTGTAGTAACCACTTAACTGTTTCTTTTGCTTGGTTTGTGCAACAGGGAAGGGCTTCTGGCCATCCAGAAAATGTATCAACCCCTACTAACAAATATTTGTATCCTCGAGTTCTTGGTAATTCTACCAAATCTACCTGCCAATAATCTCCTGGTTCTATCCCTACCCGAACCCTTCCTAGTTGTGCCTGTCGTCTAGCCACTGGGTTGCTTTTCAAGCAGATCTCACACTTTGACATTATTGATTTTGCCATTGTTAACATTTGTACTGAGAGAAAATTGTGGTTTAGAAACTTTACCAATGCCTCTGCACCCCAATGACATTTGTTATGTTTAATTTGTAGAACCTCTCTCATTACCAAGGGGGGTACCACTATCTGTCCGTGTGCAGTTACATACCACCCTTCTGGATTCTTCCGTGCATTCAGTAAATGTCCCAATTTCTCATCTTCTGCTGAATATTTCGGCTGCTGAGGTAAATTGAATTGAGATGCATAAAGTTTTAAAGGTACCAATGCCATTTCTGTTTGCACCTTTGGAGCAGCCTGTCGAGCTGTCCAGTATGCCTTTTGATTTCCCTCACAAATTTTGGAGCTTCCTGATTGATGTGCCTTACAGTGCATAATTGCCACTTGTTCAGGTTTTTGTACTGCTCTTATCAGCTGCAGAACTGCATCTTGATGTTTAATGTGCATCCCTTGAGACGAAAACAGGCCCCGTTCTTTCCATAGGGCCCCATGCACATGCGCTACTCCAAATGCATATTTTGAATCAGTCCATATGTTCCCCCTTTTCCCTTCACTTAATTCTAGTGCTCTGGTTAAAGCAACCAGTTCTGCCTTCTGGGCGGATGTATTTGGTGGCAATGCTTTTGCCTCTATCACTGTACTGATTGCTGTAACCACATATCCAGTGTATCTGATTCCGTTCTCCATGAAACTGCTTCCATCTGTGAAAAACTCCCAGTCTGGCTGTTCTAGGGGGACATCTTTCAGATCTGGTCTAGCCGCACAGGTGTGTTCTATTACTTCCACACAATCGTGTTCCAATGGGCTTTCTTCAGATGTTGTACCTAGGAACAAGGCTGGGTTCAAAAGGTTAGTTGTTTTTAATGTTACATCATCTTGCTCCATTAAGATTACCTCGAATTTCATCATTTGACTCGGGGACAGCCAATGGCCCCCCTTCTGCTCCAACACAGTAATTACCATATGTGGTACATAGACATCGATGTGCCTTCCCATGGTGAGCTTCCTGGCTTCTTGTATCAGGATCACAGTGGCTGCGACTACCCGCAGACATGAAGGCCATCCAGCACTGACGTTGTCAAGTTGTTTGGAAAAGTAGCCCACCGGCCTCTTCCAGCTTCCCAAACGTTGGGTTAGGACTCCCAATGCCAGGTGCAGCTTTTCATGTACAAATAGCTGAAAATCTTTGGACAAATCAGGTAACTCCAATGCAGGAGCAGTTGTCAAGGCCTCCTTTAGTTTGAGGAAGGCCTCCTTCTGTGGTATGCCCCAGGTAAATGGCTGTGTCTTCTGGGCCTCATACAGGGGTTTTGCAATTAGTCCATAGGCCATGATCCACAGGTGGCACCACCCTGTCATCCCAAGGAAGACTCGCAGCTCATGTAGATTCTGGGGCTCTGGAATGGCACAAATAGCTTGAATATGGTTAGTACCCAGTTTTCGCTGCCCTTGGGAGATTTCACATCCCAGGTAAATCACAGTCTGTTGGGCAATTTGTGCTTTTTCTTTAGATACCTTATATCCTGCCATTTCCAGTGAGTTTAAAATCTCGATTGTTACCTTTATGCAGGTTGCTTTCTCCTCGGTGGCTATGAGTATATCATCAACATACTGTAGCATCAGGTATTGTTCTCTCGGTACTTGCCCCCTCGCCATCCAGGTCTCCAGCTCCTTTGCCAGTTGGTTTCCGAATAGGGTCGGACTGTTCTTGAATCCTTGTGGGAGCCGTGTCCAGGTGAGCTGGGTCTTTCTTCTGTTCCCTGGATCTTCCCCCTCAAAGGCAAACAGGTTTGTACTTTCTTTGTCAAGGGGTATGCAGAGAAAGGCATCTTTTAGATCAATTACTGTAAACAATCTATATGTCTCTTTCACGGATGTCAACAATGTGTAGGGACTGGCAACCACTGGATAAATGTCCTTAGTTGTTTCATTTATTGCTCTCAAATCCTGCACTAGTCTATAGTCACCACTGGGTTTCCTCACTGGAAATATAGGTGTATTATATTCTGATTAAAATTCTTCCAAAATTTGGTATTTCAAGAATTTTTCAATAATTTTTACTATTCCCTGCCGTGCTTCTAGTTTTATAGGATACTGTTTAACCTGTACTGCTTTTGCCCCTTCCTTTAATTCAGCATGTATTGGTTGTGCTAATTTAGATTTTCCAGGTATATCTGTTTCCCATACTGAAGGAATTACTGCATCTTCTACTTCCCTAGGAATAGAGGGAGATGTTTTTTCTTTAATCATTAAAATTTGTCCTGTCTTTGATTCAGGTATTTTCATTAAAAGCTCCCCATTCTCAAAGGTAAACACCGCATCAAGTTTTGCCAATAAATCTCTACCTAAAAGGGGAATTGGGCACTCAGGCATTCATAAGAATTCATGCGTTAAGACGTTAAGACTTTATTTCCAAAACACAGATCTAAGGGTTGTAGGAATGGCCGATTTTCCTCCTTCCCTGTGGCCCTGACTATTGTCGTTTGTTTGTCCCCAATTTGTCCTTGCAAATCATTTAGTACAGAATACGTGGCCCCTGTATCCACCAGGAATTTTGCTGCTCTATCACCTAGCTGTATGGTCACTAATGGTTCCTTCGTATATCCCATTTCTAGTCAGCTACTGTATTGTCCCAGCACCATTAATTTTGCAATATCTTTATCCTGTCTTGGCTGGTTGCCCTGGTAAAACCAGTTTGTGCACTCGTTCTTCCAGTGACCTTGTTTACAGTAAGCACGCTGGTTAAATCCCAGTCTTGGCACTACAGTTCCCCCGTGTCCCCTGCCAAGTCCACCTCCCCTCCCCATTCCACGGCCACCCCTGCCCCTCCCTCTGATGCCTGTGTTTCCTTTCCCTTTCATTACTGCCAGGAGGTTTTGCTGTTGTCTTTTACTGGCCTCTTTTTCCCTGTTATTGTATACCTTCCAGGCTACTTCAAGCAATTTATCCAGATTTCTTAATTCTTCCCCTTCTAATTTTTGCAATTTTCTCCTAATGTCATCCTGTGACTGCCCCAGGAAAATGAGAGCAAGCTGAACCTTCGCTTGTGGTGCATCTATTTGGAGATCTGTGTATTTTCTCGCTGCTTCCTTAAGCCTTTCCAAAAATGCAGTAGGGGATTCTTTCTTCTCCTGCCTTATCTCATACAATTTAGACCAATTTAAAGTCTTAGTCACAGCATTCTGAACCCCTATCTGGACCCACTCTTCATATTTCTTCAGCGTCCGCATATTCCCAGGTGCATTAGGATCCCACCCTGGATCCTCGGTTGGAAAATTATAATCTAGAGTGCCCATTACGAGCCTATTTCTGATATCCTCCCTTGCCCTTTCCTTGGCTGCTTTAAGTACCATCTCTTTCTCTATAGAATCCATTAGGGTATCTAATATTACTTGTATGTCATCCCAATTTGGATTCTGAGTTTTCATAATCATTTTTACCACCCTTGCCACTTTATCAGGATTTTCCCTCTAAGTTCCAGCTGATTGTTTCCAAATTACTACAGCTGCAGGGGGAAAAGGTACTTTTACAAACACCAGCCCCTCCGCTCCTATTCCCTGTAGTAAAGGAGCAATCACAGTTCGCTTCTGTCTACCCAGATCTTTTCTGGCCAAAATCGGGGCAGGCTTTGACCGACTCCAAGTCCTATGAGATACCAGTATCGCAGATTCACTTTCATTTCCACTATCGCTATCTCCTTCAATTTCATCATCCCCCCTTCTATGTATCACAGTTAAATTTAGATCATCTCCAGGGAAAGAGGGGTCAGGTGATGGTGGAAGAGAAGCATTGAGTGGGTGAAATAGGACTAGGCAAAATAGGATTGGGTGAAGCAGGTGATGAAGTAGGGGTAGGGGCAGGCAGGATAGGGTTAGGTTCTCTTGGTCTTGCGGGTGCTACCTGTAAATCAACATCTGTATTGTTCCTCCAACTCAGTCTTTCTTTGAATGCAAGACATTCTAAACAACATTTCTCCTTCACATAAACCCCACACTTATCACTTGCAGATGCCCTAACCACCATCAATCCACATTCAACCTGCCATTCTGGCTTATCTTGCAAGTAGAAAAACAAATCAATATATGGAACCTCATCCCATTTTCCTCTGCGCTTACAAAACAACATCAATTGCAAAATAGTGTTATGTTGCAAAGTACCATTCATTGGCCACTTTTATCCACATTCCAAGACATATTCTGGCCACCATGTATTACAGTAATCAATTAACTTACCCCTACGTAAGTCTTGCCCAAAATTACCTTGTTTCCAATGAGCTAATAAGCACCCCAAAGGAGAAGTATGCGGTATGGAGGCATTGCCGCCCAAAAGACCTTTAAGTTTCTCAATATTACAGCTACAAGACACCACAGAATGCCGAACCTGCAACGCTTTCGCGATGTCTAACGGATGGCGCCTAGTCAATACCACAGGAATTCCTTTAACCCAACCAAGCGTAGCTTTTGCTGCGTCTTATCAGCAGGTTCCACACCAGATTAAAAGCACCTTACCTCTCGACAGGGGACGTTGTGAGCGGTGGAGGGTCGCGGAGCCGATGGGCTCCCCGAGAATCCCTCGGTATCGGCGGGAGCGTGATCGGGTCGCAGGGTCCTCAGCAGCGCCCTTAGGATCCCATCTGGGTCGCCAAAATGTTAGCATTCAGGAACACACATAATCATGGGATATGATTATATGCAGGTGCTTTTATTGAGAGCTCTGGGAATCAGGGGTACAGACCCAAATCTGACTCCGACATGGCTTTCGAGCTGAACGTATTTTATATTCTATCGTTATATAACTTACATATTAATTATTAAACTTATATTGTTCTATTGTATACATTGACTTTATTCAAGCACGAGTTTCTCGTCATCTTTCTCAATCCCCTGATCACAGTTTCTCATGATTATTCTTACGATTAAACAGTAATTATATTTAATAACTAAACAATCATCACATCTAACAATTATATCATTTCTCATGTACTAGCTAAACCGGTGCAGTTCTAGCAAGGTACAAGGCCTACATGTACCCAGGGTATTTATTTTTTTCCAGGGCCTACTAAGCTTAATTTTCCTTCAAACCCTAAATCATCCCCATGATTTTAAAACCCTTTTACTATCACAGGGGGTGAGGTAAATTTCCACTCAGGTGCCTCTTCCTGGTGTTCAATGTTTTTCACCTGAGATGTGTGTGTCCAGCCTTTTTCCGCTTTTCGAATTGCTGTGTCTGTGGTTAAAAGGTCCTTCCCAGTGAGAGGTGAGGGGGACATCCCTCCAGGCTTTTATGAGCACTTCATCTCCTGGTTGTATTTTATGTATAGCAAACCCTAAAGTTGTGCTCTGTGTTACTATCCCCTGCTTTCACAGTTCCTGTAGGTTTTTATTTATTTCTATTAGATAGGGTTGTATTTGTCCATCTTATATCTTGGGATGTCCTACTGGCATTCCATGTTCATAAGGTATTCCATATAAAATCTCGAAAGGTGATAGCCCTGTCTTAGAGTGAGGCATGGTCTTGGTATTTAGTAAAGCTAAGGGGAAACATTTTTGCTAGGACATATTAGTTTCTAGCATTAGTTTTGATAATTGGGCTTTTAATATCTGTTTCATTCTCTCAACCTGTCCTGAGCTTTGAGGATGCCATGGGGTATGGTATTCCCACTGGATCCTTAAGGCCTCTGCTAGTTGTTTAATGATTTTTCAGGTGAAGTGTGTCCCTTGAAACGAATCTATGTAATTTACTATCCCATATTGGGGTGCAATTTCTTCTAGTAGGATTTTGGACACTGTCTGAGCTGTAGCCCTAGAGCTTAGAAAGGCCTCTACCCAATGGGTTAGTTTATCGACTATTACCAATGAAAATTTATATCTCCCTATTTGGGTAGTTCAGTAAAATTTACCTGTATCCTTTCGAAAGGACAGTACACTATTGGGCGACTTCCCAATACTGCCTGTTGTGCCTTGGCCCGATTAACCTTCTGGCAGATCATGCATCCTTGCACCTCCTGCTTGGCTAATTCATAAATCCCCTTACATCCGAAGAATCTCAGGAATTGTTCTGCCGGGGCCAGGGCTCCCCAATGAGTTTGCTGGTGCAATCTCCTCAAAATTTTTCAGGTATATTCCTTAGATAGTAGTTGCCTCCCATCTGGCAATCTCCACTTACCTTCTAGCTTCCCCCTTTTCTCTCATATCCTTCAATTTAATTTTGAGAAGGACACAGGGATACTCCCGGGCCTCACTGTCCTCAACCTCTGGAGTACTTACCTTCAATAAAGTTGCATTTTTAGCTTCTTTGTCTGCCAAATTATTTCCTCGAGTTCGAAACTATGTTCCTGCTTGGTGTCCTTTCACATGTATGATCAAAATTGCCTCTGGTTCCCTGATAGTTTCTAAGATTTGTCTTATTATTTCCCTATGAACCAACCCTTGTCCTTGAGTATTAATTAGCCCTCTCACCTCCCAAATTTTTCCGAAGGTATGGACTACTCCAAATGCATATTTTGAATCTGTAAAAATCATTCCTTTCTTTTCTTTTAATCTTCTTAAGGCCCTTAATATTGCATACAATTTACATGCCTCAGCTGACTAACTAGCATTCAGAGGTCCTGACTCTACTACTTCTCTCGTCTCACCGTCTACAATCGCATATCCTGATGTCCTAGAGTGACGTTATGGTGTTTGTATCTCCAATCGTGTGCTCTGTTTACGTTTGATATTATGTTCTGTGCTTTTAGAACTGACTCTGAAAGTGAAGGTTTGTTTTGCCTTGTTATCATCTGGTTCACCTCCCCCCATGGTCTGCTGTCTAGAAAAGGCTAGGGCTGGCTGGCTGGCTTTGCTTTGCTTGCTTGCTTGCTTGGCTTGCTTGATTTGCCTGCTTTCTTGCTTTGCTTGCTTCCTAGTTAGGTTAGCTAAGCAGTCCAATTCTTTCCCTAGACTGTTGCTTTTTCCTTTCCTCTTTCTGAATACCATCCAACCTGCTCTGGACTGGGATCTGGGAAACACCAAAGAACACCAGAAGCCTGCATTTTGTAATCTGCAGCAGCCATCCCCAGTGCTGGAGAGCAATCCCCAGCATCCAGACCCGGGCGACCACTCCCAGGAAAGACTTTCTGGATTTGTTCATCTCTTCAGAGGAGTGAAAGAGTTTTGTTGTCATCTGGTGTTATTAATTGTTTTGGTGCTGGGGAGTGCTTTGTTCGTTGAATAAACAAGTTCTTTTCCACTTCTCTCTCAGAGGAAATTTTTCCCTGAACCAGGTGGGTGGGGAGGGGCCGTGGGGGTTTATTTCCTGGGGGCTCCTTTCAGAGAGTTTTCCCCAAATTTGCCCTAAACTAGGACAAATATTTTGGCGTCCAACTCGGGGCTCGAGAGAGTGGAAAAAACCCTGTTGTAATCATATTTTTGTTCCAATTATTTTGTGTGGGTATGGAGCAGTTACTGGTTATGTTGTTTGAATTAATATTGTCTCTTGGGGTGAAGGCCTGCATGTGTCTCTGGTCCCTAGGGGTTTTTGAGATCTTAATCCCCCTGTGGTCCCTAGGTTTATTTTTTTATCCAGGAATAGCTCCGGTATTGTCCCTAATACGTAGGTTTTGCAGTAGAAGGGCACTGACCAGAATATCCATCGGGCTGTGCTTGGCTGTAATAGCTTCCAGAGGGTTTATAAAGGTGCTGAGGTCTGTTCCTGGAATGTATGGTTCATGGTTATGGTTGTACAGCCAGTTTGTTAGAGGGGAAGTAGGGGATGAGGCTTTTCAGCCTTTGCTTTCCTTCTTCTCCTCTGAATTTGTTACCTCCCTATTAGAGAATGTTCGGTTTCCCCTGACTGTTAAGGAGACCATCTTCCTGGTCTTTAATCTGGTAAGCTTTCTCTATACAGTCTGCAGTCTCTCTAGAATGAGGGCTGAGATTTCTAGAGGGTCTGATGAGACCTCTGACCCAGGAGTAGACCCAGGTGGGAGAAATCCTGAGTGGTGTGGGAAATGGGAGGATATGGGCCAAATCTTAAAGGAATTTTCTGACCCTATAGCCTGGGACTTTCCAAGTGAAAAAATTCAGAATCCGGCTGAGGTGGCGAAGTACCTGAAAGAGAAGTGCCATGATAACTCTAAGGAGAAAAAAATCATTGCAGTGAGCTGGGCCCTGGCATATGCTTATCGCACCCTGTTAGATACTGTAGGGCAGCAGACAGAGGAAGGGGGGCAGGGAGATAAATCAGCAGCTATCCCAGTCACTCAGGCTGCAGCCAACACCCCTGGCTCAAAGCCAGCAGCTAAACCAGACAGTGAGCCTAGGCTAGCAGCTAAACCAGACTCAGCAGCCAAGCCTCAACCAATGGCTGTTGCTACTAGCACAAGTGGGAAGCGCACAGAAAAGACCAATCGACCAGTGGATGATGATGATGATGATGATAATGCAGGAGAGGGACCCTCAATGCCTGCTGACATAAAATCAGAAGTCAAAGCAACTGGTACAAGATCAGAGGCCAATACTGAGTCCTTTTCCCTAAAGGACCTTCGTGGCCTAAGGAAGGATTACACCCGACGACCTGATGAGTCTGTAATTAGTTGGTTGGTCCGTCTTTGGGATGCTGCAGGCGAGGCTACAATTCTGGATGGTACTGAGGCAAGACATTTGGGATCCCTGTCACATGATCCTGTCATTGATCAAGGAATGATGAGGGGGGCTAACCCTCACAGCCTCTGGGCACGGGTTCTGGAAAGTGTAGCACAAAGATACCTGTGTGCAGATGATCTTTATATGCAGCAAACCCAGTGGAAGACTATAGAACAAGGGATCCAACGTCTGAGAGAAATGGCAGTGGCAGAGATTATCTTCTCAGATGAAATAACAACTAAGAATCCAGACTTGGTACCATGTACATCTGTGATGTGGCGAAAACTTGTACGGCTTGGGCCACATGACTACGCTTCTGCCTTAGCAATAATGAAGCAAGATGAGAAGGATGAGACCGTGCTCGAAATGGCAAGGAAACTCCGAGCATATGCAGATGCTGTACATGGCCCAACCCATGCCAGAATTGCAGCAGTGGAAACACGTCTGCAGAAATTAGAAGATAAGATAGAGGAGAATCATAAGAGACTCAGGGAGGAGATAAAGGAGGACCTTCTCCAAATCTCAGCAGTACAGATCAGAGGTTCTGGTATCCAACGTAGATGTTCCTCAGATGGTGAGAGAAGGTACACCCCATGAACTGAGCTGTGGTTCTTCCTGCGCGATTGCGGAGAAAACATGAGGAAATGGAACAGAAAACCTACTGGTGCTCTGGCAAAACGGGTGCATGAATTAAAGGAAAGTAAGATTTAGAGAGCAAGTGTCACCAAAAGGAGAGCAGCTCCAGTTGCCCGTAGCCAAACTGCCAGGCATGATGATGATGATGACATGTCTGATCCCCTTGAAGGAACCTCTAAGACATACGCCCAAGGCAAGAAGGATAACCAGGCTTAGAGGGGCCCTGCCTCTAGCCAGGTAGAGGCAAGGGAAAACCGTGTTTTCTGGACTGTGTGGATTCGCTGGCCTGGCACATCGGAACCACAAAGATATAAGGCTTTAGTTGATACTGGTGCACAATGCACGTTAATTCCATCGAGACACGTAGGGGCAGAATCTGTCTCTATCGCTGGTGTGACAGGTGGATCACAGGACTTTACCGTGGTGGAAGCTGATGTAAGTCTGACAGGAAATGAGTGGAAGAAACACCCTATTGTGACTGGCCCAGAGGCCCCATATATTTTGGGCATAGATTATCTTCGAAGGAGGTATTTTAAAGACCCAAAGGCACTCAGGTGGGCATTTGGGATAGCAGCTGTAGCGACAGAGGGCATCCAGCAACTGAACACCTTGCCTGGACTGTCTGAGAATCCAACTACAGTAAGACTTTTGAAGGGAGAAGAACAAAAGGTACCAGTTGCCACTTCAACAGTGCATCGTCGACAGTACAGAACAACTCGAGATGCTGTGGTTCCCATCCATAAGATGATCCGAGAGCTGGAGAGCCAAGGGGTGGTCAGCAAAACCCACTCACCCTTCAACAGCCCCATTTGGCCTGTGCGTAAATCTGAAGGAGAATGGAGATTGACTGTGGACTAACGTGCATTGAAGTGACTCCACCACTGAGCGCTGCTGTGCCAGATATGCTGGAACTCCAGTACAAGCTGGAGTCCAAGACAGCAAAGTGGTACGTCACTATTGATATTGCCAATGCATTTTTCTCCATTCCTCTGGCAGCAGAATGCAGGCCTCAGTTTGCCTTTACATGGAGGGGAGTGCAGTATACCTGGAACCGACTGCCCCAGGGGTGGAAGCACAGTCCTACCATCTGCCATGGACTGATCCAGACTGCGCTAGAAAAGGGTGAGGCTCCAGAACATCTACAATATATTGATGATATCATTGTGTGGAGGAACACAGCAGCAGAAGTGTTTGAGAAAGGAGAGAAAATCATCCGAATCCTCCTGGAAGCTGGTTTCGCCATCAAGAAGAGTAAAGTGAAGGGACCTGCTCGAGAGATCCAGTTCTTGAGAGTGAAGTGGCAAGATGGACAGCGTCAGATTCCTACAGATGTCATCAACAAGATCACAGCCATGTCCCCACCAACCAACAAGAAAGAGACACAAGCTTTCTTAGGCACCATCGGTTTTTGGAGAATGCACATTCCTGAGTACAGTCAGATCCTGAGTCCCCTCTACCTGGTCACCCGCAAGAAGAATGATTTCTGCTGGGGCCCTGAGCAGCAGCAAGCTTTCGCCCAAATAAAGCAAGAAATTGCTCATGCAGTAGCCCTTGGCCCAGTCAGGACAGGACCAGATGTGAAGAACGTGTTCTACTCTGCAGCCGGGAACCATGGTCTGTCCTGGAGCCTTTGGCAGAAGGTGCCTGATGAGACTCGGGGCCGACCACTGGGATTTTAGAGTCGGAGCTACAGAGAGTCTGAAGCCAACTACACCCCAACAGAGAAAGAAATCTTAGCCGCCTATGAGGGAGTCCAGGCCGCCTCAGAAGTGATTGGCACAGAAGCACAACTCCTCCTGGCACCCCAACTACCGGTGCTGGGGGTGGATGTTCAGAGAAAAGGTTCCCTCCACCCACCATGCCACCAGTGCTACATGGAGCAAGTGGATTGCTCTCATCACGCAGTGTGCCCATATTGGTAAGCTGAATCGCCCTGGGATTTTGGAAGTAATTACAAATAAGCCCGAAGGTAAAAGTTTTGGTGTCGCAGATGAAGAAGAAGAACCAGTGACACGGGCTGAAGAAGCTCCACCATACAACCAACTGCCAGCAGAGGAAACACGCTACGCTCTCTTCACTGACGGTTCCTGTCGCATCGTAGGGATGAATCGGAAGTAGAAAGCAGCTGTATGGAGTCCCACACGACAGGTTGCAGAAGCCACTGAAGGAGAAGGTGGATCAAGCCAGTTTGCTGAACTCAAAGCCGTTCAACTGGCCCTAGACATTGCTGAAAGGGAGAAGTGGCCAAAGCTCTACCTCTACACTGATTCATGGATAGTAGCCAATGCTCTGTAGGGGTGGCTAGAGAGGTGGAAAGAAGCTAACTGGCAGCGTAGAGGAAAACCAATTTGGGCTGCTGAAAAGTAGAAAGATATCGCTACCCGGGTAGAGAAGCTACCTGTGAAGGTTCGCCATGTAGATGCCCATGTCCCCAGAAGCAGAGCTAATGAAGAGCAGCAAAACAATCAGCAGGTAGATCAAGCTGCGAAAATAGGAGTATCAAAGATAGACCTCGACTGGGAACACAAGGGAGAGTTGTTCCTAGCACGATGGGCCCATGATGCCTCAGGCCATCAGGGTAGAAATACCACTTACAAGTGGGCACGAAACCGAGGATTGGATCTAACCATGTACAGTATTTCTCAGGTGATCCATGACTGTGAGACGTGCACTACCATCAAACAGGCCAAGCGGGTGAAGCCCCTGTAGTATAGTGGGCAGTGGTCCAAGTACAAGTATGGGGAGGCCTGGCAGATTGACTACATCACACTGCCCCAGACACGCCAAGGCAAGCGCTACGTGCTCACAATGGTAGAAGCCACCACTGGATAGTTGGAAACCTACCCCGTGTCTCATGCTACAGCCCATAACACCATCTTAAGCCTTGAAAAGCAGGTCCTTTGGAGGCATGGTACCCCTGAGAGGATTGAGTCAGACAATGGGACTCATTTCAAGAACAGCCTTATCAACACCTGGGCTAGGGAACATGGCATAGAGTGAGTGTACCACATCCCCTACCATGCACCAGCTGCAGGCAAAGTGGAGAGGTACAATGGACTGTTAAAAACCACCTTAAAAGCATTGGGTGAGGGATCTTTCAAAAATTGGGAGCAACATTTAGCAAAGGCCACCTGGTTAGTTAACAGCCGAAGTTCCACCAGTCGAGCAGGTCCTGCCCAGTCTGAGCCCCTGAATATAGTAGACGGAGATAAAGTCCCAGTGGCACATGTCAGAGGTTTGTTAGGGAAATCAGTGTGGATCAATCCTGCCTCGAGTACAGACAAACCCATTCGTGGGATTGTCTTTGCTCAGGGACCAGGTTGTACATGGTGGATAATGCAAAGAGATAGAACAACACGATGTGTACCTCAGGGAAATCTGATTGTGGAGTAAAACTATTGTGCAAATATCACTGTTTGCTGGATGTTACTGCCAATGTCTGTGCATGTGTCCTAGGGTGACTGTTATGGTGTTTGTATCTCCAATCGTGTGTTCTGTTTACGTTTGATATTATGTTCTGTGCTTTCAGAACTGACTCTGAAAGTGAAGGTTTGTTTTGCTGTGTTATCATCTGGTTCACCTCCCCCCATGTCTGCTGGAAAGCTAGAAAAGGCTAGGGCTGGCTGGCTGGCTTTGCTTTGCTTGCTTGCTTGCTTGGCTTGCTTGCTTTGCCTGCTTTCTTGCTTTCTTGCTTTGCTTCCTAGTTAGGTTAAGCAGTCCAATTCTTTCCCTGGACTGTTTTTTTTTTCTTCCCTTTCCTCTTTCTGAATATCATTCAACCTGCTCTGGACTGGGATCTGGGAAACACCAAGGAACACCAGGAGCCTGCATTTGGTGATCTGCAGCAGCCATCCCCAGCGTCCAGACCCGGGCGACCACTCCCAGGAAAGACCTTCTGGATTTGTTCAGCTCTCCAGAGGGGTGAAAGAGTCTTGTTGTCATCTTGTGTTAATTGTTTTGGTGTTGGGGAGTGCTTTGTTGTTGAATAAACAGGTTCTTTTCCATTTCTCTCTCAGAGGGATTTTTTCCCTGAACCAGGTGGGTGGAGAGGGGCCGTGGGGGTTTATTTCCTGGGTTTTCCCCAAATTTGCCCTAAACTAGGACAGCATGAAAACACACAGACATGAGAAAGAAGGAAATGTGTAAGTGTCAAAGGTTTGAGCAAGTGAAATAGAAGGAAATGTGTAAGTGTCAAAGATTTGAGCAAGTGAAATAGAAAGAAATGTGTAAGTGTCGAAGGTATGAGTAAGTGAAAAATACAAGTTTTAACTTGATGGAGTTTTTACATTATGTTAAAGATATGGAGATAAGGGGTGGAATGTCCTAAAGTGACGTTATGGTGTTTGTATCTCCAATCGTGTGTTCTGTTTACGTTTGATATTATGTTCTGTGCTTTCAGAACTGACTCTGAAAGTGAAGGTTTGTTTTGCCTTGTTATCATCTGGTTCACCTCCCCCCATGGTCTGCTGTCTAGAAAAGGCTAGGGCTGGCTGGCTGGCTTTGCTTTGCTTGCTTGCTTGCTTGGCTTGCTTGATTTGCCTGCTTTCTTGCTTTGCTTGCTTCCTAGTTAGGTTAGCTAAGCAGTCCAATTCTTTCCCTAGACTGTTGCTTTTTCCTTTCCTCTTTCTGAATACCATCCAACCTGCTCTGGACTGGGATCTGGGAAACACCAAAGAACACCAGAAGCCTGCATTTTGTAATCTGCAGCAGCCATCCCCAGTGCTGGAGAGCAATCCCCAGCATCCAGACCCGGGCGACCACTCCCAGGAAAGACTTTCTGGATTTGTTCATCTCTTCAGAAGAGTGAAAGAGTTTTGTTGTCATCTGGTGTTATTAATTGTTTTGGTGCTGGGGAGTGCTTTGTTCGTTGAATAAACAAGTTATTTTACACTTCTCTCTCAGAAGAAATTTTTCCCTGAACCAGGTGGGTGGTCAGGGGCCGTAGGAGTTTATTTCCTGGGGGCTCCTTTCAGAGAGTTTTCCCCAAATTTGCCCTAAACTAGGACACCTGACTTCCTTTTTCCCCCTCTACAACTCTCGCTGATCCATCCACAAAACATTTCTCTCTTTCTTCTAATTCTTCTTCTTCCAAATCCGGCCTTATTTTTCTCTGCAGTTCTACCATCTCGGCACAATCATGAACAGGCTCCCCTGATGCTTCCCCAAACAGAAATTGAGTTGGATTTTATGCAGTAGTGATTCATAATTCTAAATCAGGTGAGTGGATCAATATTGCTTCATACTTTGAGAGTCTAGCATCTGTGAGCCATTTGTCTGCTTTCTGTTGCAATATGCTTCTTACGCTATGAGGAGTAAAAACTACCAATGGAGCCCCAGAAGTTACTTTCTTGGCTTCTTGTACTAACAGTGCTACTGCCACAATTGCTTGTAAACAAGTGGGCCACCCCTGCTCACGGGGTCTAAAAGTTTTGAAACATGCCCCACTGGTTTCTTAGCTCCTGCGCAATCCTGTGTTAATACTCCATGGGCAGTATGACTACTGACAACCACAAATAACTTAAATGGCTTTTTCACATTGGGAAGGCTCAATACTGGAGCTGCCATGAACATTTCCTTTAGCTCTTTGAATCCCTCCTCATCTTGTTCTGTCTACTTTAGCCTGTCAGTAGTGAGTTTCTCATACAGGAATTTCACCTTTTCACTATACCCCTCAGTCCACTGCCTGCAATTTCCTAGAAGTCCCAGCAGCTGTCTAATCTCTCTTTTTGTCCGTGGGGAGGGTAGAGCAACAAGCCCTGCTACTCTTTCAGGATCTAATTTCTTCTTCTCTTTTGTTAGCCAATGTCCTAGATATTTACCTTCGGGTTCAGTAAACTGTAGTTTTGACTTTGAAACCTTTAATCCTTTATCCCCTAAGAAATTTAGCAATGCTATGGTACTTGCTCTTACATCTTCCTCTCTTGGACCAGCTACCAATAGGTCATCCACATATTGCAATTTAGTCTTTTCTCTTGGCACGAATTGACTTAATAATTGTTCAAGAGCCTGACCAAACAGATTTGGTGAATCTACAAACCCCTGAGGCAAAGATGTCCACCTGAATTGCTGCTTTCTCTTTGTCTCTGGGTCCTCCCATTGGAAAGTAAAATAGTCCCGGCTATCTTTAGCTAAGGGACAGGTCCAAAAAGCATCTTTCAAGTCTATCACACTATACCAGGTATCCAGGAGATATATTATTCAACAAGGTGTAAGGATTTGAGACTGTAGGAAATAGCGCTTTAGTCCTCTTGTTCACAGCGCTCAGATCCTGTACTAACCTATAACTACCATCAGCCTTTTGTACTGCCAGGATAAGAGTGTTATGCCTAGACATGCAAAGTTCCAAAGTCCCCTTTCTTATTAGTTCTTCTATCACAGGTTTCAATACTCTCCTTCCTTCCATAGGAATGGGATATTGCTTGATCCTAATAGGATCTTCTGATTTCTCAATTTCAATATGGATTGGTTCCATTTCTATCCTTCCAGCTTCCCCTTGGGTACACTAGACTTTATCCTCATCCTCTGTGGTCAGTCTATATAGGCTTACCTTAAGCTGTGATTCCTGCATGATCAGACTTACTTCCAGAGCTACCATTAAGTCTCTTCTTAGCAGATTATAATCTGCTTCTTCAACCAGTAGTATATTCCCTAAGCAAAACCTAGTTTATGATTCTATTTCTACATTGTTATTAACAGATGCTTTGAAGGGTTCCCCCTTTGCCCCAATTACTATCATTCCATCCTTGCTTTTTGTGCACCCCAGTGGCAACCGCTGAACAGTACTCTGCTCAGCTCCTGAATCTACTAAGAATATGAGTTCTTGTTTTTGGGGTCTTATTTTTAGCTTTATCAAGGGCTCTCTGGATGTTCTGGACCTAAAATTAAAAGCCCCTGACACCTCTAATCTTCCTGGAAGATTTTGTCATATTTCATCCTCTTTTTGCACTCTTTCTTAAAATGCCTTTTCTTTTTGCAATAAAAGCACTCTGGGATATTTTTCTGACTCTTTGAGTACTTCTTCTGAGAGGGGTTATGTCTTCTCTGAAGTTGATGGTTCTGTGTTGATTTTACAGGGTTTTGGGCCAATTCCTGTTTCTGGGCTTCCTTAACCGCTGCTACTAACACCTTTGCTTGTGCTTTCTGCTTTTCTTCATTCCTCCTCATATAAACCCTCTGTGCCTCTCTAAGTAAGTCCTGAAATCCTTTCTCCTGCCAATTTTCTATTTTCTCAAGTTTCCTCCATATATCTTCCCATGACTTCGCTACAAATTGCATTTTAACAGAATCCCCCCAATTGGGGAATCGGGGTCTGTCCCTGAATACATCTGGAGACTTCTTCTCAGCCTTTCTAACCACTTGGTGGGTGCTTCATCCTTCCTCTGGCATTCCCCGAATACGTTGCTAATGTTCTACTCCTTTGGTGCTACCTTCCGTATGTCTTGTATTACCATATTCCTTAGTTCTATAATTTTCTGTCTGCCTTTGTCTGGGCGTTGTACATCAGTCTCTGGTAGGGCCATCTCTGCTCTCTTCGCCCTCCCTGGGGGTTTCTACATTCCCAATCTTGTATCGCGGCTTGCCTTATCATTTCTCGTTTCTCATTGTTGAACAATGACCTCAGTATAGCATTAATATTGTCGTACGAGTAAATGCTAGTTCCTAGGAATTCATCCAGTCTATCTGCTACCCCTAATGGATCATTCATCAGCCTTCCCATTTCTTTCTTAAAGTCTCTGACATCCCCAGTATTAATCAGGTTGTTTACATATCTGATGATTCCTGGAGCGGTTGGCACTTCTCTTAAAGGGAGGAGATTATGCTTATCTTCCATGCTCCCATTATCTTCATTATTTACCTTCCTTGTTTTGTGCCGTGTCCTGCTGGCTGGGGGAGAACCAGTTTCCCCCAGTGGGAAGGGTTTGCCCTCTGTTTTCTGCTGGCTGTGGTGGGGGTGGGTGCTGGGAATAATCCTGTGGATACTGCAAAGCCAAAGCTTGCTCTTGTAAGAGCGGGACATCTGGAGGCTGTATGAGAAGCGGGGGTGCCTGGGCTTGTATGGTTTGGTGCAGAGGACCCATGGGTGCAGGCAAAGGGGTCTGAATTTGCACGGGTTGAGGTGGGGGAGTTAGATACGGGGGCGGGAGGTTATCTAAAGGTTCCCATGCTTCACTCTGGGTCACAGTACCGTTGTAAGTTTTGATCGGGAATAACCCTGTACTAGCGTATTCCCATAATCTGGCATAGTCCCTTTCCTCTTTATCCTGCGAATTCTTACCATTCACGTGATTATGTAAAGCTTGGCAAGTCCATCTTTCAAAGGTGCCAAACACAGGCCAGACTAGATGTTCTCTGATTTCCTTATCTCCCCATATTTTTACACAATAATGAATCATTTTCTCCTTAGATTTCGCTCTCCTTTCGGAACAATACTCCCACTGTTCTAACATCCACCCCAAGGGGCGGTCTCTCGGAATCTCGGGTAAACTGTTTTCTCATTCCTTCATGGGTTTCTCCTGGGTTTTCCCCTGAGCTTTGCTTTTTCTCTGTCCCATCTTTCTTAGAAATACAATAAACTACTTTGCTAGCATCTCCTTACCATAACTCTGCCCTGAGTTCCAAAAAGAATCCTAAAAAAATTTTAACCGGTACCGTACTTATGCCTGATCATTGTTCAGTATTACCAGTCTACCAGCCTCACAGCGAACCGATCTGTGGGTTTTTCGGTTGGTAATGAGCTCTCTATTACCTCTTCTTTTCTTCCCTTTCCAGACTTACCAAGTCCTGGATCAAAAAGGTTTACCAGTTCCCAAACACCAGAGAACATACCTTCCCTTTTTGATCCTCCCCATGATCAACCCCCAAACTCCCTGAGTTTCAGGCTTTACGCATGAAAATGAGTTCCACCACATTGCGTCCACTTCCCCCTTGACCAAGCACTTCCCTTGCGGGAGAGTGGAACTGAGATCTTGCGGTCTACACTCTCTCCGTGATAATATCATGTCTCAAACACCTGCTCGATCACACCTCACTCAACCATGCGATATTCATGGTCCTTTTTCCTGCTTGGGTTCTTCATGCACGTAGAATTTTATGAGTGAAAAAAAAACTAGGCACTGCTCCGGAGACCCTTCCCCTGGGTCCTTCCGATTTGCCTGAGAACTCTGGGCCCATTTTATCCCTTCTTTGCTTGTGGCTCTGGCTTTTAGTTTGAGATCCGATTTGTTCTGTGGGGTTTCCCAACCCCGTCAGGTCGCTGAAATCAGCAGGCCCCTGCCTGAACAAAGGAGGGAGTCCCTGGACCCCTAAATCGGATCACGTCGGGGTCACCAAGATTGTTACAGGCAATAAAATTAGAGAGCTGAATTAATAATAAAAAAATAGGTTTTTATTTCATGACCAAGATTCGGTCTCTGATAGCCACAATCAAAGGGGCAGTGCCGAGCCTGGGATTGGCACTGGGTGAACACTGATCTGAACTCTACCGCTTCAAATCCCCTCTGTTCACGAATGTTGTCTCTGTCCGGTTAGTTTTATACAGTTTTTTCCACCTGGGGTAGAGGTTCTCCTATTCTTTTTGTTGCTTCACATATTCATGGGGTCTCCTTTTCTCTGTGCTGGGCTGGACAAAGCTGTTTCTGGGAAGCAATGAATGCTGATCCTCGAGTTACAGGAACCTGGTATTGGGATGCACGCTCCTGACTACTCTATCTTGATCGTAGATACTTCTCGAGTATTCATCACTTGGGTGTCTCCTGGATTGTCCCAGGAAAGGGCCCATCACCCCAGAAGCCATGGTTTTTCAGTTTCCCGTTTGTAAATTAGGTCTTTCTCCCTGCTGCCATCTGTGGTTTCGCAATCTTTCCCCAGCTGTGGCTTGTGTATTTTTTTAAAAAAAATTATGATTTTTTTGTAGAAGCACAACTTATTTCATGTATATTTTACATAAACATGAATTATTCCATAACATATACTACATGAGCTATGGAGAAAGGACTCTTTTTCCTTATAATGCATTAAACTATGGGGACATGAAAGTGTTCAAATTGATATCGTGCAAAAGCCTCCATGTTAAAGTAAGCAGATGTTAAAGTAGCTGTGATCCCATGAGAAGTTTGAACAGAGGAGAGAAGAGTAGTCCGCTGCCCCTAGGAGAAGATCTCTGTTCCCAGAGATTAAGATGATTTTAGAGATAGATAATGAGAACTTTTGCCTTTGAACATCTCATGTTTAAAACGATACTCCATAAGTTGACATGGCCCATCGACAAGCTGTGAGAAGGCTCGTGGAAATGGGAAAAACTTCATTATGGCAGGGTTCCCTGGGCAGCTGTTATTCATGATGAAATTGAGAACCACAAGAGAATTTTTTTTTCCTCTTGTGGAGAAGTCTCCATAACCCTAAAAAGAGGGACTTCTCTCCCTAAGTGAACTGAAGACTATTTTAGAGGTGGTAAACTGACTGGAAATTTTAGGTTTTGTTTCTTTACATTGTCAATGGGAACGAAAAGGTTTTGGGGGGAGCAGAAGTGTTCCTGAAGGGTTTGTTTTGATTCTTATAACTTTTTTCCTTTTATTTACATATAATAAAATTTTATTTATACCCGTTTAAAGGTTTTGAGCCTGCTTTGCCTTTCTACTAATCCTATTTCACAGCAGGAAGTGAGTGCACTGGTGATTGGCCAGCACCGAGCTGACCATACTCTAGTGCATTAACCGTGAAATCTCAAAATTGGTGAAATCTCGAATTGGCAAACCGAAACCACTACACTCAGCCAGTGGGGAAATTAAAAGGGCAAGGTGAGGCCAGGAGTTTAGGATAAAAGGGAGGCTGCACCCTCTGAAACCTCGAGATAGAAAAATCTCTGCTGGCGTGTGGCCCAGTGGACTCTCCCTTTATTCAAATAAAGTTGAAGTACTCCTCTGTCTCCTTTTTGGACATGAACTTATGGCATTTGTGGATTTTCCTGACAAGTGGGGCATTGCTCTGCGATCCTTCCACTGCCTGGATCCAGTACGCAGCAAGAGGAACTGGAGGTGCACCTCACCCAGTTTTGGTGACCAGCTCCCTTCAGCGCTGGCCAGCACTGGGTGATTGATTGGGTACCCAAGATGAGAGGTGGACCAGGGGGGTCCGTGAGGAGTCCATAGGAAAAGACCACTAGACACGAATGCCCAGAGGGGACACTAAGGGAAAGTTGGGAAGGATCTCGGCAAATCTCGCCAGCGAGTACAACTTTGGGGAGTAAAATGTGACAGGACGCCCAGGGTGGGCAAAAAAGGAAAGTCAAATGAAGAGTCTCGACTATAGGGATGATGATCTCAAACTACCTCTCAAGGGTCCTTTAGGAGAATGTTGAGGTAATTTGCACATTCTTCCAGAGGCAATTAAAAAGACATGACTGCCCAAAGCGGGCAATATGGTGTTGGTTTGGAAAAGGATTGGTCAAAGGCAAGTGTGAAGAAATATGGTTTAGGCAAATAGCAGTGGGAGGCTATGTGATAAGGAAAGACTGGGAAGTTCTCTGCCTTATCTCCTAAATCTGCAGTCTAATGCAGGGCTGGCTGCAAGTCTTTTGTATTCCCGGCTTCCAGAATAGGGAAAACAGGGAAGTATTGCTCCTACATCCCCACCCCTGCCTTAGCGCTCTCTTGTTCCCCCTTTTGTCCCAGCTAGCTCCGTGGGGGGGGGGGGAGCGCTGGCAACTTCCGTGTTTTCCGGCGAACCCTCACGGGTGTCGGCCGGTGCTGCGTGGGTTTGGGAGCGAGGCGAAACCCAAGGCGAATAAAAGGAGAGAGACTTTTTCCCCCGCGGGCGAAATTTCGGTTTATTGCGGCTTGGTTGGGAAGGCAAAAACCGAAAAGGCTGCTGCGTGCTAAGTTAGAGTTTTTCCGTGCCGCCTTGCTGGTTCGGGGGCGGGGCGGCGCGCTCCAAAGCTGGCTGCGAGCCAAGAGAGGCGGCGTGCAGACCCGCGGCGCTGTGGCCGGCACGTGCGGAAGCCGCAGCGACGGCGGCAGCGGCGGCGGCGGCGGTTCGGCTGCGGCAGCGATCGCAGGGCAGTTCGGGGCGGCCGCAATCGCCTGGGGCAGCGGTGGCGGTTGCGGAGCAGATGCAAGCGGCGGCGGCTGCGGCAGTCAGGGGCCGGGCGGGAGAAAAAGCACCGGGCGTCCCCAACCCGCGCTATAAGTACTGACTAGGGGAAACCCGGGGCGGCCAATGAGATACGCCACGGGGGGACTGGGCACAGTGGGGTGCAGGGGTCCAATGGGAGATGGACAGATGGAAGGGTGCCAGGTCGTCTCCCGACCCCGCCGCGTGGCTGACAGATGGTCTGAGAGATGTAAACAGAGTGACTTGGCACTTTCTCGGGAAGGCAAACCGCGGGGGGGAGATGGGAGAACCCGGGGGGTCGCTACAGATCGCGAGGGGATACATGGAATGACCTTATACATAATAGAACATATAATAACACAATTCCACAACTCCCTCTTCTGTTTTTCAAAAGAAAAGAACGGAAAATAACTTAAATGGGAGGTTTTACAGTCCTGTTCCCCATCGTTGAACCCAATGTCTGCTCGGTTCTTCTCTGGCTGTCTGCGTTGAGCAGATGTCAGCTCTGATGGGGCGGTGAAGACTGCGTGGTCGATGTGCACGGTGGAATTGATGACCTTTAAACCTTGTAACATTACTAAAACTCATAATAAGAACAATGAATGTTAACAGCAACATAAGTCAGCATTCTGGGGAGGGGAGGTTTAAATCAAAAGGGAAAGGTGAGTCCAGGGAACTGTATGGTGAAAGGGAAGGCTCTGAAAGAGAAGGTGTTGAATCAAAAAGGAAGGGGGGAGACTTTCTCCGTCTGCGGAGGGCTGCATGCTTCACCTGAGGATCCTTTTTCTTATCAGTCTGGTGTTTGGGGACATATGGCCGGACAAATTTGGATGGGACCCATCTCAGGCCTGAGGGCGTGGACACGCAAGCATATCCCCGTCCCCAGGTGACTAACTCATGGGGCCCTTCCAGCTGCCAAGTCTCTGGATTTTTGATGATCACTGGTGGTTTTTCCCTAACCTTCCTCACCTCGTGGTTGCTAAAGTGCCTGGTGACTGGTGGGTTGAGGTTTTCAAAAGAACAATTTAGGAAATTCAGTGAAAAAAGGGCACGCGCGAGCCGAACTTGGGGGGAATCCACCTTCATAGTTGGTGTTTGCTGTTTCAGCATGTGTTTGAGACTCTGATGAGTCCGTTCCACCACTGCTTGACCTGTCGGGGAATATGCGATGCCAGTTTTGTGCTCTATTCCCCATTGCTGCAGGAAGCTGGCAAATCCCTTGGATGTGTACCCGGGGGCATTATCTGTTTTTATCAATTTAGGGACGCCCAGCATAGCGAAGGCCTGTATCAGATGCTTTTCAATGTCTTTGGCCTTCTCCCCTGCGTGGGCAGAAGCAAAGACTGCCCCAGAGAAAGTGTCCACGGAGACATGGACGTACTTCATCCTCCCAAAGGAATGGATGTGAGTAACGTCCATCTGCCATACCTCGCAGGACTTCAGAACCCTAGGGTTAGCCCCTGAGCTCACCGATGGTAGGGGGAGCGACTTGCAGGACGGGCAGGTGGCCACAATGGCTCTGGCTTGGTCACGAGTGAGGTGGAATTGCCGGACCAGCCCGGGCGCATTCTGGTGGTAAAACTGGTGGCTGATCTTAGCCTGCTGGAACTTATCTGGGAGCGGAGCTACCTGAGTCGGGGCGGCAGCGAGAGAATCGGCACGCCGATTACCCTCGGCCAAAAACCCTGGCAAGTTGGTATGTGACCTGATATGCATCACGTAAAAGGGTTGCTCTCGGTGGGAGACTAGCTTAATCAGTTTCGAGAGCAACTTGTGCAGGTCTTCGTTGGACACATCCTGCAGGACAGCATCCTGCGCTCTAGACACTGCGACCACGACATACGCCGAATCGGTTACCAAATTAAAAAGTTCAGAGAATTGCTCAAAGGCTCTAACGACAGCAGCCAACTCAACTATTTGAGGGGAACCTTCCACCTCAACAACATCTGTCTCCCACTGCTGCGTCTGGGGATCTTTCCAAGTTATCACAGACTTGTGAGAACTTCCGGACGCGTCTGTAAAAACTGTTAAGGCCTTGAGTGGCTTTTTGCTCTGAATTTGTTTGATGGACAATGCAAATTGAATTTCTGATTCGAAAATTTTGTGGGCCGGTCTCAAAACTGAAATTTTGCCTGTGTAGCTGTCTAGAGAGAACTGCAGGGATTCATTTTCCTGTAACAGATGTTCTAGCATGGCCTTGGTGAATTGGACTGATTCCAATTCGATGGGAATGTGAATGCATTCAAAGTCACATCCAGCCAACTCCCGGATCCGCGCTCTTGCCTTGCGGATCAGTTCTGCTACTAACTCCTGTGGCCTTGTCATTCTCTTGGACCGATGGTGACTTAGGAAGACCCATTTTATGATGGAGAGTGGGTCCCTTTGGTCCTGGCCCTTGCCATTCTTTGGGGTGTCTGTCCATTGAAATATCACACCATGGAGGTGTGGCAGCCTGCCCAATATGATGAATTTAAAAGGCAGGTCCGGATCGTACCGGTGGGCCTGTCTGGCAGACATTTTCTCCTGGACCTTAATCAAAGCTGCCTGGGCCTCTGGGGTGAGCTCCCTGGGAGAACTCGGCTCCTCCCCCCCTTTCAATAAATCAAAAAGAGGGGCTAGGTCTCTGTTTGTAATACCCAACCAGGGCCTCACCCAGTTCAAAGAACCACACAGCTGCTGGACGTCAGCTAGGGTCCGAATTTTGGTTTTGATTGCCAATTTTTGCGGAACAATGGTCCGCTTGTTAATTTCCAAACCCAGGTACTTCCAGGGGGGCATCTTTTGAATTTTGTCCTCTCGCAGCTCGAACCCTGCAGCAACCAACGCATCGGTTGTCAGGTTAAGCGCGTGTGTAAGTAGATCGCCATTGGGAGCACAAATCAAGATGTCATCCATATAGTGCTGGATGATCACGCCCTCGGTGGCTGCACGGACGGGGGTCAGCAATGAAGCTACGTAAGGCTGGAAGATGGCGGGTGAGCATTTGAGGCCCTGTGGCCACACTCGCCAATGGTAGCGCTCCATTGGGGCTTCTCGGTTGGTTGAAGGAACCGAGAAGGCAAAATATGGCGCGTCTTCAGGGTGTAGGGGAATATGGAAGAAGCAATTTTTGATGTCAATCACAGCCAATTCCCAATCTTTGGGTAACATTGTGGGGGACGGCATCCCCGGTTGGAGGGGACCCATATTTTCAATCACATTGTTGATGGCACGGAGGTCGTGGAGAAGCCGCCATTCATCTTTGCCTGTTTTTTATAGGACAAAGACGGGGGAATTCCAAGGAGATGTTGTTTCTTGGATATGTCCCTTGGCAAGTTGTTCTGCCACGAGCTTTTGGAGTGCTTTCAATTTTTTTTTATTGAGCGGCCACTGCTCTACCCAGATTGGAACATCAGAGAGCCAATTTAACTTTTGGGTAGGATGCTCCTCAGTGACCGCTGCCCGAAAAACCTGGGGGGTTGGAATGGTCAATGTGACCCCCCACTGGACCATCAGGTCCCTTCCCCACAGGGGCTCTGTGTAATCCAGAACAAACGGACGCAGGTAAGCTGTCTGTCTGTTTGGCCTCTCAAATTTGATGATGTTTTTTGATTGTTTTGACAATTGTGCCCCTCCGACACCTTGAATGTGTCCAGCCACGTCCTGCAACTCCCAACGCGACGGCCAATCCCGTGAGGGAATGACTGTGACGTCTGCCCCTGTGTCCAAGAGGCCGTTAAGCCACTTGTGCTCACCGCCGTTCCACATGTAACACTCAATTTTGGGTCTATCCTTCCCAATTACCTGGGCCTGACACACCTCGTAGATCTCCTTTGCGGTTTTCATCCACAGGTCTTCTGGGTAGACGGGGGCCCCAGATACAGGTATGGCCTGGGCGATGATTTGCCCTTTGGGAAGGTAGACTGGCAGGTGAGCACAAGGCAGCCACAGCACCAGATGTTTAGGGTTTGCAGGTGTCAAATTGGGTGCGATAGTGATGTCGAGTGGCGTGTATTTTGTGTCCCCAAGGACGATGTACTTACTGTGGAGTTTCCTCCAGGTCCCTGGGTCCTGTGTGTCCACTGTGACAAAGTGCCAATTGCTGTCCCTGAGCAGTAGGGGTTCGGTTAGGGCCAACCTGTATGGAGAGAAGTTGGACTGGGTGTTAAGGATTGGCCTGGGATGGTCGGGGTGCCGACCAAGCCATGCCTGCAAGATGAAATTCCCGACTCCCCCCACGCAGGCTGGTTCACCAGCTCTTGTTCCCCTATTGTGCACTCCAGAAATGTTATGTTTGGTGTTAGAGTTATTGTCCTCAGGTGGGTATGCTAATGTGTTGTCCCTCCTGCCCCCTGATGTTATGTTTCCCTCCAAATTTGTGTCCTCACGCAGGGAGGGACTGTGCTGGTAAATCAGTTTTTTGAATGTCCCCCTGAGTTGGAGGCACCTTGCCCTTGCTGCTGGTTTTTAAAGCGCAAGAAGTCCTCTTTGAGGGGGCAGTGAGATGCCCAGTGTCCTTTCTTGTTGCAGAGGTTGCAGGGCCGTCCTGGATGGTAAGCTTTGGGTGGTGGCCCAGTGAAGCGGCGCGCAGGAGCCGGAGCCACGGGTGGCGTGTGGGCTTCAGCGAAGGAGACTCTCCGTGATGGCGTTTGGGGTGTCCCCTGAGGGTCCTTTGAAGGCAGGGTGACCCTTCGAGCGCACACATCCAGCATGTCCTGGAGCGTTGGCTCTGGATCAAGGGGCAGGCTCAGCATCGCCTGTCGGCAGGCCTCGTTGGCATTCTGCAGGGCGATCTGCTTCACCATGCCCTGCCTCAATCTGTCCTCTGGGACCTGCGATTCAGCTGCCCTGTACAACGTGTCTATGAAACTAATGAAAGACTCCTGTGTCTCCTGCTTAATAGAAAAACAGTTAACAACAGGACCACGGGGTTTTAACTTAAAAAATGCTTTTTCTGCCAAGTTGGCAGTTGCTGCCAATGCCCCCCTTGGAATCTTTTCAGCCTGTGTTGTTGCCACGTCCCAATCCCCCATCCCGCACAGGTGATCAATGGTTAGCATGCCTCCATCGGTGTCAGAGGAGGTCTCGGCTTTTGCCCACAGTTGGGGTAATGTATCCCGTACCTCCCGCCTCCATGCGGACTCCCATACCCAAAACTGAGCTTGAGTAAGCAAGCACAAAAACAGAGCTCGAATGTCAGCAGGGACGTACTCATTGAAGGAAAGTGTGACTTTTAAAAGTCCCCGAAAGTATTCCCTTTCCCGACCAAAATCCTTTTGGGCTTTGCAAACATCTCTAATTACAGCCTGTGGGATGGGGGCCCACTGTGCCAAGGGTCTGCCCCTCTGCCGCGGGGTGTAGGTGACCGGTGCGGCAGAAAAGGCAAGCAGGGGTTGCGGCAGGTCGCGGCTTCCCCCTTCCCCCCCCTCCTCCTCCGCCCCCCCCCCTCCCTCGGGAACCGAGGCGTGGGAACCAGAGGGCGGGTCGCGGGAACAGAGGGCGGAGGCAGGACCAGTGCTAGGGGGTGTGGCTGGTGTTACCTCACCCGCAGGGGTGGGGTCGGAGGGAGGACTGATGAATGATTCATTAGGGGAGGTGCCAGAAGGGGGTGGAGGGGAGGGGTGGGTGGAGAAGTCTCGGGAGTGGGAGGGGTTGGCTTTAGGGCGGAGGGGGTCGTTAGGAGACAAAGCACGGAGGGAGGGGGATGGGCATGCCATGTGGTCCCCTCCATCTTGTGCCCTGGGCCAGGGAAGGGAATCATTTTGGGAAAGGTCCGGGGAAGGTCCTGGGGAGGAATCTGGGGTTTTAAGACTCACAACTTTGCAAAGAGAGGAGGTTTGGGGAGAGGAAGGGTGCAGGGCGATGCCAGCATTGTCCTGCGATGGAGCCTGAGGGTTAGCAGAGAGGCCAGAATCTGCCTGTGGCTGTTTTTGCCGGGATGCCTGTCTGAGAATCCCCGGGCTAGGGAGAGAGGGGGAGGAGAGGTTTTTTGGGGGATTTGGGGGCCTTGGGAGGCAGCGTTCGCCCTGCGGTGGCTTTGGCTTCCCTTCGCAGTTATCTTTGACAATATTTTTCAATTGGATTGCCAGGTGGATAAAAATTGAGAGGGACTGATCCTCTTTTTGGGCAATTTCTTTTTCCACTCGGTCCCAGAATTGAACTTGGTACAAATTTGCCTGCGATAGGTCCTGGAAAGACTGCAGAAGCCACCGTACAAAACGCTTAACGTCTGATTTTTTACATTTCTTCCCTCCCCCAACTAAAATTCCTAGGGTTTGAACATAGATTGTCTCCTGTGACACAGACATTTTTGCACCCATTATGTCGATGTTAAAGCGTGTCACAACCCTCGCGGCTGGTAAAATAACAAAAGAATAAAAAGACGCCTGTCGGAGCACTGGGAAGCCTTCCCTTACACACTCCCTGCAGCGGGAGACAAAATGTGGGCTCTTATCGCCCTCTTGTCGGAGAAAGAGAAACTCACCCCAAAGGGAGCAAGGCGTACCCAGCCCAGGGGGACCCCGGTAACTCACCATGGGTCGAGCGATGTCCGAAGGGGAAACGAAAAGTCCAGCTGCGGAGTTTTTGCCGTGGGGGGGCCGAGCTTCGGCGGTGCCAGCCAAAGGTGCCGGCCCCACCCCTCTGGAAGCCCTGGCTCCTTAAAACGTAACTGCGGCTTGCAAGGGTGTTGTAACGTCCACGAGGTAAATCAACGAGCTTCTCGGGGCTCGGTGGTCCTCAATACGTGTGCCTGGACCTCCCAAGCCCCACGTTGGGCGCCACAACTGCCTTAGCGCTCTCTTGTCCCCCCTTTCGTCCCAGCTAGCTCCGTGGGAGGGGGAGCGCTGGCAACTTCCGTGTTTTCCGGCGAACCCTCACGGGTGTCGGCCGGTGCTGCGTGGGTTTGGGAGCGAGGCGAGTCCCAAGGCGAATAAAAGGAGAGAGACTTTTTCCCCCGCGGGCGAAATCTCGGTTTATTGCGGCTTGGTTGGGAAGGCAAAAACCGAAAAGGCTGCTGCGTGCTAAGTTAGAGTTTGTCCATGCCGCCTTGCTGGTTCGGGGGCGGGGCGGCGCGCTCCAAAGCTGGCTGCGAGCCAAGAGAGGCGGCGTGCAGACCCGCGGCGCTGTGGCCGGCACGTGCGGAAGCCGCAGCGACGGCGGCAGCGGCGGCGGCGGCGGTTCGGCTGTGGCAGCGATCGCAGGGCAGTTCGGGGCGGCCGCAATCGCCTGGGGCAGCGGTGGCGGTTGCGGAGCAGATGCAAGCGGCGGCGGCTGCGGCAGTCAGGGGCCGGGTGGGAGAAAAAGCACTGGGCGTCCCCAACCCGCGCTATAAGTACTGACTAGGGGAAACCCGGGGCGGCCAATGAGATACGCCACGGGGGGACTGGGCACAGTGGGGTGCAGGGGTCCAATGGGAGATGGACAGATGGAAGGGTGCCAGGTCGTCTCCCGACCCCGCCGCGTGGCTGACAGATGGTCTGAGAGATGTAAACAGAGTGACTTGGCACTTTCTCGGGAAGGCAAACCGCGGGGGGGAGATGGGAGAACCCGGGGGGTCGCTACAGATCGCGAGGGGATACATGGAATGACCTTATACATAATAGAACATATAATAACACAATTCCACACACCCCTCCCCAGGTCATTAGCCAGGGTGGAGGATTTGGTTTTGTCTACTTGCTATTCAGGACATTACGGGGCTTTCTGTCCAAGGCCAGGTGTGACAGGCGATACGGGCTGAGGACCTGTGAGAGAAGTGCAAGACCAAGCCAAGGCTGTGTGACAGTCAGGGCCTCGCTGCCAGGGGGTGACCAACACCGCCACCCCCGTGTGTAGGGGCTGCAGTGGCTCCCTGGCCCCATGAGGTTGCAGGACGCCCCAGCTGCCTTCACATCCCTGTAGCATCATCAGCTGTGCCCAGCCATTGGGGCCTGATGCTGCAAGAGCAGCCCGAGGGACGAGATGGATGTGCTGCAGGTGTTTCTGGACACTGTGACTGGATGGGGAGTGGCTTTGAAATGCAGTGTAAGGTACAGCAATTTGCTTTGGTATATGGTATAAGAGACAATATGTCACCAAAGCCTAGCCTGATACACTAAAGGATTTTGTGCTGGTCACTGGAGAAATGAGTAATTTTGGGCTGTGGAAGAATGAGTACCCATGGGCAGTACCAGGGGGGCTAAAGGAAGGGCAGAATAAGTCCCTGGATGAATTGGTTAAAAAGATATGAAAGAAGGGATGAGGAAAAGGTAAAGGTGCAGGCGAGAATAATGGCAGTTTTACAACCCCCAACAGGAAAAAGGCAGGGAGCTCCAAGACCAAAGGCGAGGGGGTGCCACCAGGACGGCAACTGGAAAGGAATGAAACACTAGAAATGGGTTGTTCTGGGTGTCGGGCTCTGCTATCATAATTTGAATTTTATGCCAATGGGGGAACAATTGTCGTGTGTGTTAATTAGAGTTTTGCTGGCAGATAAAAGTAACATGGTGACATCTGTGAGAGTTTGCTGAATGTTTGAGATTGGTTTGAAAAGCATGAGTTTCTGATTATTCCTAGTTGTGGTTGTGGTTTGGTAGGAGGGGTTTTGATCAATGGAATTGGGAATGCGAGTTAAGTGTTGTAAGGGGTAATGGGGAGGCTAAAACTGTTGTGAATGCTGGACTGAACCCAGCGGTGCTGGCAGTCCCAGGGAAATATGGAAAACTGGATATAGAGCCTCTCCAGATTACTCTCAGGCAACCTGGAGAACTGGTGTCTAAAAAGCAATACCCTCTTTCAAGGGAAGGAAGGAAAGAAGGGGTTGCAGCCTGATGCTAAGCTAAAGGCGAGTCTTTTGAAACCGTATGTGTCCCCCTGTGAAAAATGCCAATCACTTGTTTTTTTAACATTTTAAAAGTTTATTAGTAATAAAATAGTTATAAGAATAGTAATAAAATTAGAGTAATAAAAATTTGGACAGTGAGGATTAGGACACTACGAGACAATAAAAAGCAAATAATTACGGAATTGCTAAGCTGCCAAAAACATGCCCTGTGAACAAAGGAATAACCCTTAAAAGCAAGAGCCTGTTGCATATTCATATATCTCATACATGATGCATAAATTCCTTGCAAATTAAGAATTTTTCTGGTTTTTGTCAACTTCTTCCCCTTAATCTTGGTGGTTCCATAAAGACGAAGAGAAGGTGGAAGAATGTTTGTCTTTTCTGATAAGGAGGCAGTAACTCTTTATGGGCCCTTTCGCTGTTATCTATGTGCGAAGAATTTCTTAATTATCTCATCTTTCTTGAGCTAGTAAAAAAATAAATTACATTGCATAGTTTCTATTTTAACGTTATGTTGTAACCTAAAGCTATATTTAACACACTACTTAAGAGAATTAATACAGCATAACTTTCTATCATAAGATATATAATATTCATTTTAATATTTGTGAAAAGCCAATCATAAAATATGCATTTTTCACACCCCTATAACATTCTTATCCTGCCAGTTATAGTGCAGGACCTGAGAATAGTAGATGAAAATATTAAACCCAGGCACTCCACTGTGACATTCACATTCTCTGTACAGAGAGACATAATGCTGTCTCTCAGGAGAAGAACAAAGAGAAGAAAATTATCTTTATCTTTGTTCCTTTGTTTTCCCCATGTGGAATTTGGTATGGAGATTGTTTACCTGAAGTGATTGCTTGATTAGATTCTGGTGAAGGTTATTTGGGTTCAATGACCAATCGGATCCAGGTGTGTCTCGGACTCTCAGCAGAGAAGTCGTGAGTAGTTAGTAGTAGTTGATAGGTAAGTAAGAAGTATGTATGTAGAATAGGATAGTCTCTCCTTAAATAGTATATTAATGTCATAAAGTATAGTTTTAATAAAGCTATCCTTCAGCTTTCTGAACTGGAGCAAGACATCATCATTTCTTCCCGCAGTCGGGGTTGCCCTTTTTTACTATACTCCACAGTCCTAGATCCTTGTATCGTCTTGGGTCGGGTTCCCTCCTCACACTGGCATTATTCAGCACTTGATTTAAGGGATGCTTTCTGGGGATGCCCTCTTACAGAGCATAGTAAACAGTATTTTGTCTTTGAGTGGGAACAAGAGGGAGAAGAGGTTAATTTACTGCATCCCTAGACATTAGGTTATTGCAGTATGAGAAAGGCTTGCTCCTACTGAGAGAATGGGAGGAGGCGGTAAGGGAAGCCACTGTGAAATTATTACGTTTTCTGGCTGGAGGGGAGGCTTGGAGTGTCTGAAGAGAAGGTGTGGGTGGGGGAGAGAAAGGTTAAATGTTTGGGGTGCATTTTGACTCAACGCTTGGGGTGTGGGGGCTTAGAGGGTGTCTGAGGGGTCGTGGAGGTGCCGTTGCCTGTGGGAATCCAGGGTATCCCTCTGGCTGCCCTGGAGGCCCTGGGACCCTGGGAGGGGATCAGGAACCCCCCTGTACAGAGCCCCAAGAGACACTGTCTCTGATCTCTGTCCAGGGAAAAGAGTTTTCAATCTTACAGGATCAATTACAAGCTCTGAGTGTTTGATATAAGTAATAATTAGTGTGGCACAGGTGCAAAAGTAGAATTTTAGGATTCTAGATAAGGGGTTCAAAGGGGACAAGATGGAGGAAATTGGGTGTGTCTTGTCCTTTTTCTCCTTCTTCATGCCCGCCATGTTTCACTGTAGTGTTGGCATTTTTCTGTTGGTTTAGGCTGGAGACACACTGTTCAATGTAGGTGATAGATATTGACACATTATTGTAAATAGAGCACACGTAGTTTCTGGTATATAATGTTTGTAACATCCCACTGAGGGGCAGAGCCCCACACACTGTCCTGAAACACAGACCTGCTGCAGGACAGACTGAACATGTTATAGATAAGCAAGAATAAACAACTTTGAAAACCAGTACAGATGAGTTACGAGTTCTTCTTTGGCAATGGGGCTGAAAGACAGAGACTTTCTACAATCTCGGGATCATTTAAATACCACAGATTCCGACAGTTGCCCAGGACCAAAGGGGAGCTGCAACAAATTTTAGGATTGATAGGGTATTACAAGACCTGGATTAAGGACTTTATTTTGTGGCTTTTTAAGCCAGGGTAGTCCTAATGTTGTTCTATAGACACCCGTAGGAAACCAGAAAATTAGGGGAAAGATTGATTAATGCCCCAGCTTTAGCTCTCCTAGGCCCAGAAAAGGAATTGGAATTGTATGTGGACTGGTTGCAAAGGCTTTCTCCTGTGTGACTCATTCATGAGTGTGGAAATAGAATTGAGAAGCTAGCCTCCTGTTTAACTGGTCCTGAGAAAGGAGCCTTAAAGGAGGCTTGTTGATAGAGGGAACTTATAACTAAGCTTATGCGTCTATAGTTTGCTGTGTAATCAAGTGTGTTAAGAACAGATAATCCTTTGCTATGCAGCAACAGGATTTTGCCTATAGTTTAAGACTGATAAAGCAGGAACTAGTGCACTAAAAACCAGTAAAAACTGGATCTTTAGTTAGGACTGTGGCTAAAAGTCTTGAAGGACGACCAGACACCAAGAGAGCCTGCACAAGGACCAGGTTAGTCCAGAGGACATTGTGAGGATGACTACTTACTTCATCCAGCAACCCCTACCCGAGATCACCAGAGGATAGTGGGCAAGCGCAGAATGCAGAACGATGAAATGCTGATTAACATATGAAGCGAGAGTAGGCGGGGATAGGTTAATACTTGGTCTCTTTGAGCCAGGTCTTATAAGCTCTCAGAGACAATATTATACCCTAGATTGCTCAGCTACCTCAGGTGGCATAAAAGTAGCAGGATGACTCCTGTGACAGTACTGGAAACAAAAAGTTTTAATAAAAGGCAAAATAACAAAGCTCTTTACAGAGAAAAACCGAGCCAGGGAAAGAGGTTCTTGCTCCTGCTAAAACACATCACAAAAGTGATTTACTTCTTTTGTTCTCTTCTTTTGAATTTTTGGCTTCTCTCCAATTAGCTATCCTTAAGTTTGAGGTGACGTCTCCAAGGTCCTATGAGGTATCTTTTAACCAAATTGAGGAGAGAAACTTCTGGGCTTTTTTCCTTTTTAAGGAGACAGAGGGTAACTTTTTAACTCCATCAACAGGGGGCATATTCCTACATCAGATCATGAATATGTATAGATGATGTTGAAACTTTCGTAAATACGTATGACCTTAAGTGTATATAAACAGAGCGTCTGCTCTGTTTGGTGTCTATATTTGTGGTGGAGTGATCCCTCACGTGCCCAGCAGTGAATAAACATACCTACATCACAAACCTGCTGGTTGTGGAGTCTCAATTCTGTGTGACATTTTGACTCTATCCAAGTAACAGATCTGAAGACACCAGCTAGGGAAGATTTACAGGACGCCTCTGAAAAAATGGGGAAAAGGTGTTTATTAATGGATCTTCAAGGACAGTAGGAAAAAAATGAGTTATCTGATATACTATAGTAAAAGGAAGGGTATTGCAAGAAGAGGGGAAGCTACCATGCACATGGTCAGCACAAAACACAGAATGGTGTGCCTTAATAAAAGCCTGCAGTGTATCAAGGAAAGTTAGGGAATACTTACAGATTCCAAGGATGCATATGGAGTGGTACATGCATTTGGAGATCTGGGAGGAGAGAGGTTTGTTAACTTGCAGGGGAAAACATTCACTCATGAGAGTTCAATTACTCACTTGTTGGAAGTGGTGAATTTACCAAGAGGTAGAAATAAGAGCAGATAAGGAACATCAGGCAGGACACTCAGAAGAAACAAGAGATAATCAGCTGGTCAATGGAGATGTTCAGAAAGCAGCATTTCTGCCAGAGGTTTCTGGGATCCTCCCTTTGCTCCCTGTGGCTCTGCCGTTGCTGGGGGGAGGGGGGGAGTGGCAGTGTTGGTGGTGTCTTTTCCACCAGAGGAATTTGAGATATTAAAGATGGTGGGGCAGAGGAAAGAGGGGAGAAATTATTTACAAAGGACAGTGAACTCTGGATGCCAGGCACTTTGACCCTGCAAATATTGGGATGGCTTTACAGGGGGAGTTGTTGGGACTCTTGATTGGTAGAGATGTTCTTCAAGATGTACTGCCTTGGGTCTTTTCGTTTTAGCAAAAACAGCTATTGAGGGGTGCCTGGCTAAAGTTACTAGCCAGACTACAAAGGAAATTGCAAGGCAGGGGAGTGACATTGGGCTATATGTCCTTTCCAGAGGTGATGGGTGTATTTTGCTGACATGCCCTGGGCAAGAAGGCTTAGATATCCTCTGGTAGTGGTATGCCAGCTGTCAGGGTGGCCAGAGGCATTTCTAGCCACTTCAGCAACTATTTGATCAGTTAACAAATGATTTCTGAATATGGGATTGTGAAGGCAGTGGACTTGGAGAGGGGAACTCATTTTACAGGGGGATCCTTCAAGAGATTATGGCTGCTTTGAGAAATTCAGTGGGACCTCCATATACCCTGGCACCCTGAGAATTCAGGTGAAGTAGAAGGGATGAATGGAGGAATAAAGAATCACCCCTTGAAGCTGGTGGCATGTTGTAAATAACTATGTAGTTGTTGGCTTTCGCTCTTATGTATTGGTATTGTAGCAGAGGTCCCCGCTGGGTAATAATTAGCATTGACTCCATGATTCCAGAAGGCCGATCAATCGCTTTATTGTACTATACTACACTCATTATTAAACTCATCACCCTTGCAGACAGTCTGATACAGCTTTGACCAGATTGGTCAATTGAATCCAAACACTATCACCACTGGCCAATTAAGAAACCATCCTTTGGTAAACAAATCTCCATAACACATTCCACATGTGCACAACAATAGGTGCAGCAAGTGAAGATAAGAATTGTTTCTCATTCTTTTCTCTGATCTTTCTCACAGCTTCTCACGGCTTCCCAGGAATATCCTGGGAGAGCTATCTCTCTCTCTGTTCAGAGGATATGTGATTACCACATATTGGCTTTTGCAAATTATTATTAATCACAACGATTTTGATATAGTACAGTTTGAAATCACTTTTAACTGCTTTTGATATAGTATAATTTGTAAGCTTTTTGTTGCCAATGCCCTGGCCCCTGTGTGGCTCATATCCTCAGAATATCATTTATGGATGATATTTTCATTTGTGGACAGTGTGAAAAACATATATTATAGTTTTGGCTTTTGCAAAATGTTAACTTTTACAGAAGTAGCTGTAGTTGTGAAAGAAAGAAAAGCTAATGCTTTTATTTTTGTAACTAACTGGCAATAATAACTCAGATATATTTGTGAAATAGCTAATGTTGTTTTAAAGTACTTGTGGAAATAACTAAAACCCTCTGCATGGTCAGAAAACATTTTAAAAATGGATGTGATAAGGACTCTTGCCATTAACCCTTCAACTACTGATGTCACCTGCTGAATCCATGGAACAGGGTGGCTGTTGTGAGGAAGTGACATGAGATTCTCAAAAAGACAATACACATTACTGAACGTACTCTAAAAAGGTGGGTCAGGGGTCAAACCAAACTAAAGAATTCCTGGAACATGTATGTTACATTGCGCTCAGGCTATGCTTTTCCCCATTTCCAGGGACCCCTGTGACTGGGATCAGATAAGTGTGGTCCCCTCCTTCCTGCTCTGATGGGGTTGGCAGAAAGCCAGAAAGCCCTCCCTGTCCAGAGCCTAGATAAGACCATGTCCCTTCCTGTTCGCTCTCTTTTCCCACTCATCTCATGGAATAAAGGAGCTGGACAACTACATCGGGGAATTGGAGCCTCTTTTGAATCTATGCTCAACTCCTGATGTGCCTTCCCTCAAGGCCCCATATATCTGGGCTGGCCTGGTGATTTGGGGGGCTGAGGGGAATAGGCATGTCAGTTGGCCCCCAACGTGGGTTTGCTAAAAGCCCACGCAGGAGCTGGAGCCCTTATTTAAGGGATCTCAAAAGCTCTTTGGGAAGTCCAACTACCCTGTTGCTTTAGCTGCTTTTGAGTGGCTTTGAGTGACAGGGATAGGTCGGGACCTCGCCTGAGCACCCCAGGCGAGCTGGCTGGAGCTGGAACCCCAGACGCTTCCACGCACAACCCCACGGTTCGAAAGGATTGGTAAGAACTCCCTTAGTTTCGCGTTTCCCGGGTACGTGCCCAGCTGGAAGGGGGGGGGGTTACCATAGTTACCGTGGGACGCAGCTGGCACGGGTAAGCTAGGACCCAGTGCACGCCGCTTGTAACACCGGCAGGCTTGTCGAATCGGTGCGGAGTGGATAAGCCGCTCCGAAAGCCGCTCCGACCGAAAGAGCCCGCGTTCACGGGGTGGGGAAACCACAGGAAAGATATCGCACCCTGGGACAGTGGCGGGGAAACCCCCGTACCCCAGGGGAGCCGAGAAAAAGAGCAGGAGCCGCCCTGGCAGTGTGCCCCCCCCTCCCCCCCCCCCATCGATTCCCGTGCTTCTGAGAGCAGGGAATTCGAAAATTCGTGCTGTGCTGAGAGTCTGGTGGTAGATAGTGCACCGATATGATTAAAAAGATGGGTGTAGAATTATCGGTAGAACAAAAAAGCACATTAAAACACCTTAACAATATTTTAACCAATGTTACATTCCCAAATATGTTTCTACTGCATTTTGTATGCTGGCTAACAAAGGAAATACCAAATTTCACTGTGCAAGAAATGAATTAAATCTCATTTTGGGACCAATTTGGACAGATATTAACTTTAAAACTCGAAAATGGTGAACATAAATGTGAGAAACTATAGACTGAGGTATTGTTTATTAAGATATATGTTAAGCCCAATGTAAAGGTTAGGCAACAGAAGATATGCAAACAGCCAACGGACACAGCTTATGCAAGATAAGATAACCGCAATCACTTACACCAGAGACTGCTTATGCAAACATAAGATAACTGCAAGACGTTCCAGGAACTGGCTTGCAAGATATTCCAGGAAGACAAAAGGAGACCCACTACTTCATGAAAAATGGAATAAAAAGGGGGCTGTTTGAACTGATCAGCGCGGCAGTTGGTGGAGCGCAGACTCCCCTGTCGTCCAGCACTGTCTTTGCTCATATTCTACTTGCTGTAATTAATAAAATTTAAATTGGATTATGACCCGTTGTGGCGCAAATTTATAACATAAAGCTTCTCTATTTATTCCGATATTTTTACAAGCTCGAATACAGACTTTAGAAGCAGAAAAAAGCATACAGACACAGACAAACAGTCCGATTAATCCTTTTTCCCATTCCTATCCACCCCCTCGATACCTTTGTCGTGATATCGCTTTACCCACCCTGTATCCCCCTATAACACCTGGTTCTTCTGAGAAGTATATTCCGGACTTCTCCAAAAGTTAAAGGTTCTCTTCCCAGAGCCCTGGTGATGTGGCAGGATTTCTGGGACCACCAGCAGACCACATGCAGCCGCACAACGGCGGCGGCCATATGCTCTCGTCTTCTCACAATCCTCCCCCAATCCTTTCTAGCCTCCGGCAGCACCGCCCCACCCTCCTTATCACTGCCTCCCTCCGAGTTGCCACAAGAATGGGGGAAGGGCCGGCCCCTCCACAGCTCCCAGCCCGGACGGTGGAGGGAGGCAGGGAAGCCCAGCCCACAGCACCGGCGGCGCAGGGGTTTCCCCCACGGCACCGACAGCCCGGGAGAGGGAAGGAGAACTGCTTTTTCCCGGGACTCAAGGGGTGGGGGTGGGAAACCCCTCTGCCTCTATGAGCACTGGAAAAGCAGCAGAAATTCTTGCTTCTCAGGGAAATGATGATGAATTCATACCATCTGTGGCACCTGTTGTATACCTTGGTAGGAGAAATGGTAGTAGACCCTATCAACCACTACCATATAGAGACAAAACGGAGATTTGTATAATACAGAGACAATTTGGGAGATCAAGCAAGATTTTCAAAGGGATTATGAGGGCAAGCTTTAATTCAAATGAGATGGTACCGAGGGATATTAAAGATTTATTTAAATTTTTACTAATCCCTTCTGAATATGAGATGTGGGAAAACAGATGGAAGTTGGCTCTAACAGCAGTTTTAAAGGAGATACAACAAAGGCCCAGTGAGTCCAATGACAATGATGGTAACCCTATTACAATAGATCACCTACGCGGTAGAGGTGACTGGCACTGTACAGAAAAACAAAACAGAGTGCTATCTAGGTCAGTTTTAGATACGATCTGTAATGTTGGGAAGGATGGATAAATATAATTGCCTGGCAAAAGATTTACAATAGTACAGCCAGGATGAAAACAATCCCCCCTACTGGCTAGACAATACCCTTACCTACAGATAGGTCCAAAAGTCAAATGGACTGTTCCATCTCAACCCCCAAAATGTATGGTCCATCCCACACCTGTAACCCTCCCCTGAAGCATCAAGTGTCTGTAACCCCATTGACCCAAGTCTTGTTCCAGCCCACCTTGAATCCCCCTGATAACGGGTCTCCGAGGGGCCAGACGGTCTCTTGGAATCCCCACTCTCTTGGATCTTCCACCCTCTCCTAGAGCATCCTCTCTACCCCTTGTCTCACCCTGTCGGAATCTGTGGGTATTGATGATTCCGAGATTGTAGAAAGTCTCTGTCTTTCTGCCCCGTTGCCAAGAAGAAGCCATAATTCATCTGTGCTGTTTTCAAGGTTGTTTATTCTTGCTTATCTATAACATGTTCTGCTGCCCTGCCGCAGGTCTGTCCTGCAGGGCAGCGTGCAGGGCTCTGCCCCTAGTGGGATGTTACAAACATTATATACCAGAAACTACGTGTACTATATTTACAATAATGTGCCAATATCTATCATCTACGTTAAACAGCGTGTCCCCAGCCTAAACCAATAGAAAAATGCCAACACTACAGTGAAACATGGAGGGCATGAAGAAGGAGGAAAATTACAAGACACACCCAATTCCTCCATCTTGTCCCCTCTGAACCCCTAATCTAGAAACCTAAAATTTTACTTTTGCACCCGTGCCACGCTTAATTATTACTCATATCAAACACTCAGAGCTTGTAATTCATCCTGTAAGATTAAAAACACTTTTCCATGGACAGAGATCAGAGACAGTGTCTCTCGGGGCTCTGTACAGGGGGGTTCCTGACCCCTGCCAGGGTCCCAGACCTTCCAGGGCAGACAGAGGGAAGCCCTGGATTCCCTACATCTCCCCTCCCCCATCACCTCAGGCCTTGCCATGTACTGCGTCTGGCAGCTCCAAGCAAGACCTTTCACCATCCCTAATAAATCTTATATTCTAAGAGCAGCCTTCAGAGATCTCTCGTCTCCATTCATCAAAACCGTCCTGGAGAACAGCGCTCTCTACACTCTAATGCTACAGAAAAAACGTTTTATCAATTACCAATAACTGAGGCTAAGGGCAGCAATGTTAACATTAAACAGTTTCCTTCAGAGAGTTTTTTACAGTTTGTGGATCACTTGAGAACACAAGTCGAAAGACAGGTGCAAGACCCTATGGTACAGAGAGAGCTGATTAAAGAGATGGATCAGAGGAATGTGAATGAGGCCTGTCGCAGAATTATCCTCAGCCTTCCTCTTGACCCATCACCTAGTCTTGCTCAGATGATCGACGCTTGTATCAGAAAAGCAGAGCTGTTCAATACCCCTGACAGAAATATAACATCTGCACAAGTACATCCTGCTGCCACGGCCGTACCAGACCAGCTGCAGCACATCATCTGCCTCCGTTGCAAGAAACCAGGACACTTCGCCAGAAACTGTCCTCAAAACCAGAACCAGAGAAAGTTCAACAAACAAACAAACTGAGTGTACAGTGCGTGCCCGCTGCTAATGCAACTGCACGCAAAGATATAAATATAGCTGGACCCACACAGGAAAACGCCTCTCTCTTAACAAATAAGGGGGAGGATGGGACTCATGGTGGGGGAGGGTGGAAAAATAAAAATGCTAAATATTCAACTAACAAGGTTTGGCAGCTGCTAGGCTGACCTCAGCTAGTGACTGCCAAAGGGTTTCATTTCAGATCCACTGATTGGGAAGTCATTATAGTGGACCTGTCAAACAGCTCACAAGACCTGCAGGCATACAAAATGGAACTGGACTGGTTCAGCAGTTTTGAGAGAAAGAGGACATAAGTTATGAGATTTTAGCTACTCCAGTCTAGGCCTCAGATTTGGGGCTTGTGAGGACTTCAAGCCTCTGACACAGTTAGAAATTCAGAGCTTGTGGCACAGATAGAAATAGTATTAAGGTGTGATGGGGACCATTGGGCTGTCTGGGTGTGAATTAGTATAGGTTTTATAGTGTAAGTCTCAAGCTACTTTAAGGAAAATGTAAACATTGTTAGCCTACCAATCAGGGTGCCTTTGTTTTTGTAAACTATGTAGAAGCCTATATAAACTACCATCTTATCTTGAATAAACGGAGAACGCTTGATTAACCACATTGGTTCAGACCTGCGTTTGTCTTGTCCAGTTTCCCGTTTTCCTGGGATTCCCTGGCTTTTAGTGGCACCCGGACTAGGGACTCGGGAGGCTCCGAAAATGCTCCCAAATTACTTTTAGAGTAATAGGGAGCTGAGTTTGAGTCGCGCAATGAAAATTCAGGCCCAAATCGCCTCATGGCGATGGGGCCGGGATCCCAAATTCACTTTTTGTGAACGGGGATCAGGTGGAACGGAGCAGAAGTCTCCAAACTCCGAATTGGGCCGTTTCCCAGCGGGAGGAAAAAGACTTTTCACATTGTTGTTTGTTTGCGAGAGTCCATTGGAGCAGTGAGAAGACCTCGGCGTTCATAAGGAACCCAAACGGCAGGTGTGGACGTGGCCAGGGCCGAGAAGCTGGAGCGGGAGTGCTGCCTTGCCGAAAAGAAAAAAAAGCAAGCGAAGCAACCCGCGGAGGTTGGAGGTAAGCCGCGGAGAGAGACGGTGAAAATTCACTATGGATGGGGATCTGCAGGCTTCCGTGCGGCTTCGCTTTCATATTCTCTCAAAGAGAGCTGAAAAAGTTAAAGAAGCCAATTTAGAGCAGTTGGTTCTGTGGGCCAGAAACAAAGGCAAGCTGCAAAAGCCTTCGCCGATTTTTAGTGAAGTCGAATGGCCAGAGCTGGGGCAGCTGCTTTGGGACGCAGTGATAGAGGGCGGAAAAGACAAGAAAATAGTGCTGGAGCTGGGAGGCATTTGGAAAAAGGTTTTACATACCCTGCAAAGCATGGCCGTGGAGAAAAAAGCAGCAGAAGCCGCGATTCACGCGTTTAAGCAATCCACATCAGAACAGACAGAAGTTCAGGAGCCATCTCGGGTTGAAAAATTCTTTAATGTTTGTAATATGCGGCCAGGACGAGGGCAGAAAGCTCCAGTCAGTCCCTCTGTCAGGGATTTTGTTGCTCGTTTGGAAGCAAGCGCGGGGCTGGCCGACACGGGACCGAGCAAAAGCATGGCCGCGGCAGGGACGGAAGTGTGCCCGCAGACAGTGGATGTTAACAGCTCGGCGGTCCCGCGGAGTGAGGCGAACCCGGAAGTGTCCCTGTCGGGTCCCTCGGGACGCAGGGAGACACCTGAGGAGGCAGGCGGAGTTGGTGACGAAACAGGGCGGAGTCAGGAGGAGGAACTGAGGGGCGGAGATCAAGGCGGAGACCAGGGTGGAGAAGGGAGTGAGACGGCGCTGTCCCCTCATCCCCCCGCAGCACCCAGCAATGGAAGCAGAGACGGCTGCACAGCCTGGTTGCCACGGCACCGACAACGCCGAGAGCCGCAGTGTCACTGATGGAGGGCTTGCAACACCACAGCAAAATTTTCAACAGCATTTTTCCAATTCCTTACAAGAGTCAGAAGATGTAATGAAAAAGTATAGAAGTACCGAGTGTTTTCCGAGATACCAAGAGGGATGAACATTACGTGAATCAATGTTATTTCAAATACAATATAGATGGAAATCACTATAAAGATAGAAATGTTAATAATGATTTAATTGCCAAAAATGTCTCTGAAAACAAAGAGTTGAGAAATGTCAGTCAGATGGAATGTTGGTATTGAGTTCACAATTTCTGTTTTTGAGTTTTTATAGATAATAATATAAGTAATGATGATTTTTAAGTTTTATAGATACTAAGATAAATGATTGTTGTTAAGTTTTTGTAGGTAATGCTAAGTAGTGATTGTTACTAATGTTATATGAATGCTTTGAAAGGATTGTCTTAAACTATTTTAAACATTTCTTATTGATAGGCTGATCATATAATGTGAGTTGTCTGATTTTTGTGATAAGAATTATTATTAAGGTGTTAAAATATTGAGGTATTGTTTTGGTATTTACAGTCAGTTTTCATATGTGTTGTTGTCTCTTTAGGTTATTGATTGTAAGATGTGTTTTTTCAGGATCCTGTGTTTTTGATTTTTAACTACTCATGTGTTTTCTTTATCCAATTTTCTATGCAGCTGCAATTCATCTTCTTTTAAAAATTAATTGTCCAGATTTTGGTTCAAGATTTCAAATTTCAAATTTTCAGATTTCTGAAGAAAGAATTTGTTGTATTTAGAGAATTTTTGTCTTGAAAGAAATTTTGGACAGGTTCAATTATTTGATGGTTTGATAAATTTTTAATAATAAGGTTTTTTACTCATAACAGTTATTTCTAAGACTTTCATTTTATAATGTGTTAAAACATATCCTCCAATTAGAGTTCGAGTTCTGGCCAAGCTCTGGCTCTATGTGGATGGTGTGATTGACCCAGGTGTTTTCTGCAGCAAAAAGTATTCAAGTCCTTTTGGCTTGACAATTTGACCATATAGGGCAGCTGAGCCTCAAAGGGAGTTTTGGAGAGACATGATCCAGACATGTTTTATCCAAATCTCTGTTGTTTTAAGGTTTGTCAGCTGCTGCAGACTCTGGGATGACAATTTGATAGTGTAGTCCTTGGTAACTGTGATTTTATATGTAATATTAATTGTGTATTATCTGATTGATTTTTATTTGTTGTTAGTTTCTTTACTATATGCATTGTTTTGTTCTTGATGTTTTTTCATGTTTATAACAAAGATGTTGATATCTCCATTTCTTCATGCACATTTTAGGGAACAGAATTGAGAGAAGACCCTCCAGTACCTGTGGAGGTGTTGGGTTTGTTTGTGTTTTAGCAGGTGCAGAATCTGGATGGATTTCAGTGAAGAATGTAGGATTTATCAATTACAAGAGACCACTTATCTCTCCACAAGTGGATCAGAGAATGCACAGGAAAAGCAGATTGTGCAAAGATTTGTGTTTCACCCACAGAAGATTGTGGACTTTGGGTTTTTTCATAATTGTGTTTTTAATGATGTTATAGAATTTTTTGCTAAGTTTTAGTAAGTTTTAGTAATGCCTGTGATTTTTCTGTTCATTTTGCCATTGTCTCTCAATGGCAAAATAAAAAGAGGGAGTCCCAACGTGGATCAACAGCAATCCTGCTTGACTGGGTGTTTTTACCCGTTCAACTAAGAAGTCGTGTGATGGGCAGGACAGATGCTCTTGCTGCATTGATACAAAAAGGCAGAGACAGAATTTTAGAAATGGATGGAAAAGAACCAGCAGACATCAGTGTTCATGTGAAAAAGGAACATCCGGAATGGCAGCTCAGACACTCTACTGCGCTGCAGGAAGCATTGTTAGGTTTCACAGGAGTGGTGCACAACAAACAACCAAAAGGCCCAATGTGGTATTTCGTCAGTCGTTAACAGTGGTTGGAAAGGCCCTTGTGTTCATTGAAACCAGTGGAAGGAAGAACAGTCTTCACTGATGCCGGCCAAAGATCAAAAAGAGCTGTGTGCGTTTGGCAACAATGAGGGAAATGGTTGAAACATCTAATCAGAGGTGATATGGAAGATAGTCTACAAAACCCTTGAGTTGAAGGCCGTGTGTTGGGCTTTCCACACCTGGAACAAAGAACCACTCAACGTTGTTTCAGATTCATTATATGTAGTTGGAGCTGTGCAGAGAATTGAAGATGCACTCCTCAGAAGAACCCAGAACCAGCGTCTTAGAGAGCTGTTCCTGCAGTTGCAGAGCGTGTTGAAGCAGCACCAGCATGCCTTTTGCATCATGCACATTCGAAGTCATCAATGTAACAGAGGTTTGGGAGAGGGCAACACATTGGCGGATGCTGCGAAGGTAGAGAAGAACCTGCGGTCGTGATACACCACCAAGCAGTGAAAGAAGGAAGACCGCAAGCAATTCCAGGACTTTATGTGTATCACAAGGACATGCAGATGGGTGAATGGCGGGGGCCAAGTCCCCTGTTGTTTATTGGTAGAGGTTATATGTGTGTTTCAGCAGGTACTGGTCCAGTCTGGGTGCCGAGCAGATTCACCCGTGCATGTCCACAAGAAAATATACCAACGCGCAGTGATAACAACGTCAGCAACAACAGTTTGCCTGGAACATCCTGTGATGAATCTGGTTCTGATGAAAATTAATTTTGTAGAGTACAGAGAAATAACTTAGAATATCATAAGTGTGAAGTTAGATTTATTAGAAGTTATAGTTTATGTTTAGAATTAAGTATGTTTCTTTCATGTTAAACAGGGCATTCAAAAACCTGAGAAATATGTAGTGGGTCTCAATGTTTCTATTAAGCAGTGTTTTGGTTGTTGAAGTATCTGGAATCCTTGACATTTACAAGAGAGAAAATATGTGGATCACTTGGGCCAAACAAACTAGGCAAGATTCATTCTGCCTGTCGTTAGCCACACCGTCTACCCCCCCCCCCCCCTTTCGTACTTGTTTAATTGGAGTCTCGTTGGGTCCCATGGCAGAGTTCAAAACTTGGACCCGAGTTCAAATGAATTCAAGTAGCACACTGGAAGCGCAAGCTGTTGCATTTGTGCAAAACCTTAAATTTACTGATGACAGTCTTCAAGAATTCGATCTTTTGGGTTCTGTCCCAGGAAATTACTGTTTGATATTTGGATCTTATGCTACCAAACCAACTCAAGAAAAAGGAAAATTTACAGATGACCGCACTTGGTTGTCTACCAGATCATCATTGTATTATAACTTTTCAGATTATTGTAACAATTGGACTCAGTCTGTGACACCGTCAAGAGGTGGTGCAGGAAAACTGCCCCCAGGAACCTTCCTCATTTGTGGGGACCGAGCCTGGTCAGCAGTCCCTCAAAATGCTAGAGGACGCCCATGTTATATTGGTAGATTGACGCTTTTTGCTCCCACCATACATCAGGTGCTCGAATTGCCTCAGAAGACTCAATGAGCCAAATGCAGTGTTCTCCAAATGGATCCCAACTGTAAAGATATAGTGTCATTGTGGGGGCGTGCTTCTGTAGTAGTAGCCTCACTTTTCACCCCAGGGGTCGCCTCATCAAAAGCGCTCACACAATTGAGAACTCTAGCCAGCTGGACAGAAAAGTAAATTAATACTTCATCTAAAATGTTAAGTGAGCTTGCCACAGATATAGGTAGTACCTGTCATGCAGTTCTTCAAAACAGTTATCATTGATTTTCTTCTTTTAGCACAAGGACATGGGTGTGAAAAATTTGAAGGCGTGCGATGCATGAATTTGTCTGACCATTCTCAATCAATTTATAACCAGTTAACGCAACTGAAGGACAACATGAAAAAACTTACAGTAGTGGACACTCCATTTGATAACTGGCTCAATTCTTTAGGTTTTTCTGGCTGGATCAAAGACTTAATTCGTTTTGGTATTGTACTTCTTTTTATCTTTATAGTTATTTTAATTGTTATACCGTGTTTTATACAGTGTGTGCAAAAATTAGTTCATCGCACCTTCACTCCAGCCTGGGTAGCTCAAAAAGAAAAAGAGGGAATTGTTGCAGCATTTTTGAGAGAAAGAAGACCTAAGTTATGAGATTTGAGCTACTCCAGTCTAGGCCTCAGATTTGGGCCTTGTGAGGACTTCAAGCCTCTGACACAGAAATTCAGAGCTTGTGACACAGATAGAAATAGTATTAAGTTGTGATGGGGACCACTGGGCTGTCTGGGTGTGAATTCGTATAGGTTTTATAGTGTAAGTCTCAAGCTACTTTAAGGAAAAGGTAAACATTGTTAGCCTACCAATCAGGGTGCCTTTGTTTTTGTAAACTATGTAGAAGCCTATATAAACTACCATCTTATCTTGAATAAACAGAGAACGCTTGATTAACCACATTGGTTCAGATCTGCGTTTGTCTTGTCCAGGTTCCCGTTTTCCTGCGATTCCCTGGCTTTTCTGGACAGTGAGTATTTTGTTACTGGGGACACAGCACACACACCCTCAGAGATCGAGGTAGCTCCCATGACTACTAAGGGAGAGATATCAAGCCTTATGCTGTTGGCACGCTGCTCACACCTACCATTTTACCTCGAAAGGGGGCAAATTCTGGCCCAAGCCATTCCCATCCCAGTAGAAATAACAGTAGAAGGAAAATCACCAGAAGACTACTGGGCAGAGGTGGTGGGAGAGGATAAACCCTCAATGGCATGCAACTTAGCCCAAGGGTCAGAGCACCTTCAGGTGGAAGGGGTTCTAGACACGGGCGCAGACATCACGGTAATACCTAAGACCATGTGTCCATCACATTGGGAATTGCAACCTGTGGCAGGCAAACTTCAGGGCATAGGAGGAACGACATTGGCAAAGATTTCAAAAAACGTTGTGCAAATTGAGGGACCTAATGGAATATTGGCAAGTGTTTGTCCATTCGTTGCAGACTTTAAGGCCCCCCTCTGGGGGAGAGACACCATGTCCCAGTGCGGGGTCCAATTGGTCATTCCTAAGACACCCCAGGATTTTTGGAAATAGCCACTGTGGTGTGCCCTGCCCACAAGTTAACGTGGTTGGATAACACCCCAAGGTGGGTAGCAGAGTGGCCTTTGAGTATCGAGAAACTCGAGGCGCTTGAGAAACTTGTGGGGGAACAATTGGCTCAAGGACACACACAAGAGACAGACAGCCCTTGGAATTTCCCAGTCTTTGTAATAAAGAAGCCTGGGAAGGAGAAGTGGAGACTGCTCCATGATCTCAGAGAAATAAACAAAATTGTAGAGGACATGGGTCCACTCCAACCGGGGATGCCTAGTCCCACAATGCTCCCTCGAGATTGGCAATTGGCTGTCCTAGATATCAAGGACTGTTTCCTCCAAATTCCAATGCGCCCTGAAGATGCCCCATGATTTGCATTCTCAGTTCCCACCATCAATCGAGAAGCGCCAATTAAACGCTATCACTGGAAAGTTTTACCCCAAGGTTTAAAATCCAGTCCTTTCATATGCCAACAATACGTAGCATCACTACTGTCTCCGGTACGTGCAGAGAGAAAGGATGCCATCATCCTTCGCTATATGGATTATGTGCTTGTGTGTGCTCCCAATGACTCTATACTCCAATACACGCTTGACCTAGTCGTTGAGGTTTTAACCTCTGCTGGATTTCAATCGCAGAATGACAAAGTTCAAAGGGTGCCACCTTGGAAATACCTGGGTTTGGAGATCGCTGCAAGGACCACTGTTCCACAGAAATTGGATATCAATTGCAACCCCAAAACAGTAGCAGACCTCCACTCTTTGTGTGGGTCTTTGAATTGGGTAAGACCCTGGGTAGGCCTCAGAAATGAGGACCTAGACCCTGTCTTCAATTTATTGAAGGAGGAGAGGGAGCTGGCCTCCCGCAGGGAACTGACCGCAGAGGCAAAGACAGCAATTGAAAAGGTACAGAAGGCCTTGTCAGAGAGGCAGGCACATTGGTGTGAACTAAACATGCCTTTCCAATTCATTGTGCTAGGAAAGTGGCTACATTTGCATGGGTTGATTTTCCAATGGCTCGAGGGGCAGAAGGATTCCCTCTTGATCATAGAGTGGGTTTTCCTCTCGCACCAAAGATCCAAGACCATCACTACGCCACAAGAGCTGATAGCAAAGCTGATTTGGAAGGCCAGGGTGAGATTGTACAAATTAGCAGGGTGTGATTTTGCATGTATTCACCTCCCAGTCAGGCTTTTTGAGGAGGGAAGGAACTCTCCTGAGAGACTGACCAAAGGGATGTTTGAGCATTTGTTCCAGAGCAGAACCAGTCTCCAATTATGTCTTGGACAGCTACAGGGGACAAATATCAGTCCATGCCCCGTCTCACAGGTTGTTCAATGAGGAATTCCACCTTATTCCTTGCGAGAAAAGGAGTTGGATACCACTCAGTGCTCTCACAGTGTTCATGGACTCATCTGGGGCTTCCCACAAGTCCGTGATTACTTGGAGAAATCCTCTAACTCAGCATTGGGAAGCTGATGTTGAGTTTGTGGAGGAATCCCCCCACGTGGCTGAACTGGCTGCAGTGGTAAGAGCTTTTGAGAGGTTCCCTGAGCCAATCAACTTGGTAACAGACTCTGCCTACGTGGCAGGAGTAGTGTCCAGGGCGGAGCAGGCAGTGCTTAAAGAAATAGAAAATTAACATCTCTTCAGATTGCTCTCAAGGCTGATTTATTTAATTTCTCACCGAGAGCATCCATTCTCTGTGACGCATGTGAGGTCACACACTGATTTGCCAGGTGAGATTGCAGAGGGGAATTGCCAAGCAGACTCCCTTGTTGCACCAGTCGAAAAAGCACGTGTCCCTAATGTCTTCCAACAGGCAAAGCTGAGTCACCAGCATTACCATCAGAATGTGCCAGGTCTGATCCAACAGTTCCAGCTAACACGGAGTCAGGCTCGAGCCATTGTGGCCAACTGTCCCAATTGCCAGCTCCAGGCCGTGCCATCGTTGGGCATGGGGGTAAACCCCAGGGGCCTTGGCAGCTGTGAGGTTTGGCAGACAGACATCACACACATTCCTAGTCTTGGTCGCCTCAAATGGGTTCATGTAAGCATGGATACATTCTCAGGTGCAGTGTATGCCTCTGCTCATATAGGACAAAAGGCTGTGCATGCCAAACAGCACCTAGTGCAAGCATTTTCAGTATTGGGGGTTCCAAAAATGATAAAAACTGATAATGGCCCAGCGTATGTGTCCAAGGAGTTTCTGGATTTTCTCCAGCAGTGGGAAGTGGAACATAAGACTGGCATCCCCCACTCCCCCACAGGTCAAGCCGTGGTTGAGCGTGCACACCAGACACTCCAGCAGGTTTTGAAAAGACAGAGCAGTTCAGCTCCGTGGATGTCTCCATGGAAGAAGCTCTGCAAAGCCATGTTTACCATCAATTTTCTGAACTGTTCATTTAAACCATGAGTCCACCAGTTGTACGTCACTTTAACAGTGGCAATCAGTTCAAATCATCTCAGCGTCCACCGGTCTTGATTAGGGATCCAGAAACTTGGGAAACCAAGGGTCCCTATGAGCTCGTGACCTGGGGTCATGGCTATGCATGTGTAGCATAGCCATGACCCCAGGCCCTCGGTGGATTCCCCAGAAGTGGGTGGAACCCCATGAGTTAGAGATATTGGGTTCTCCTGCAGCTTACTGCATACATTTTTCTGTTCTCCCAAAACCTTCTAACACTAAGGAGTACCACGTTATAAAACAATATCATAGGGAGTTTACTGCAAGGAGGTGGTGTCAGAACATGAGCCATGTCTGGGCAGACAACCCATCTCACTCGAGTCCCAAAGGTCTCCCTAAGGGATTGTTCTTGATTTCTCGGGATCGGGCATGGGCAGGAATTCCGTCTCAGCTTTTAGGAGGGCCATGTACCATAGGGAGGCTGTCCGTATTGACACTCAACCAAACTCTAATTGGCAAATGGACTCATAAAAACAAATTGGCAAACAAAATTCAAAATAGGAATGAGGACAATCTGGACCCAAGTTGTAACTCAGAAATTTTTCATTGGGCCAAGTCAAAAAGAGTTGCTGTGTCCCTGTTCCTTCCATGGGTCGCAGCAGCCAAAGCTCTAGGTGAATTGGGCCATCTAGAGTGCTGGGTGGTCAAACAGGCAAACTTAACATCTGCCGCCATCAGCTCCCTCCTAGAAGACGAGGAAATTACCAGACAGGCCACGCTTCAAAATCGTGCTGCTATAGATTTCCTTTTGTTACTGCATGGACATGAATGCCAGGAATTTAAAGGACTTTTTTGCATGAACCTGAATGCAAAAGCTCCAAACATCCATGCTGTCCTTTGAAGCATGAAAAACCTGATTGGACAAGTGAAGCAAGAATTGGATGATTGGTTCAAAGAACTGTTCAAGGGCTGGGGATTCACGGGGTGGTGGACTTTTGTTGTTAGATCAATTTTGATACTTCTTGTTATTCTGTTCCTTGTAACCTTGGAATTCAGGATCCTGTGTCGCTTGATTTTCAAAGCTATCAAGGGTCTCATACCTTCTACCTCGGAAGTCAACCACATAGAGTTGGCAAACCTAAGGAGATCTGACTATGCCACCAACTGTAGGTGGTGGGAAACCCATACTCAGGGTTAAATTGAACCTAGGGAATTCCTTTAACCTTGTTAAACAAATAAGGGGGAGGTGTTACATTGCGCTCGGGCTATGCTTTTCCCCATTTCCAGGGACCCCTGTGACTGGGGTCAGATAAGTGTGGTCCCCTCCTTCCTGCTTGGATGGGATTGGCGGAAAGCCAGAAAGCCCTCCCTGTCCAGAGCCTAGATAAGGCCATGTCCCTTCCTGTTCGCTCTCTTTTCCCACTCATCTCATGGAATAAAGGAGCTGGACAACTACATCAGGGAATTGGAGCCTCTTTTGAATCTATGCCCAACTCCTGATGTACCTTCCCTCAAGGCCCCGTCTATTTTGGCTGGCCTGGTGATTTGGGGGACTGGGTGCGTCACATGTAAACGAGTTGAAAGAAATGTTTGGATATGTATGATTTTTATGAATATGTGTTTGACCAATGAAATGGAAAAATTATATAAGAAGAGCTGTTATGATTAACCGGCGTGCCTCTGGCTAGGGTTACGCACACAGTGCTGCTACTGTCCATTTTATCCCTTATAAAACTTTAAACATTTTTAAAGAGTGAGGCTCATTTGTCACATGACAGAAACTGAGGATGCCATGGATATGGCTGTTACCATTAGGTTTGACAAGAATAAGAGCCAACCCCGAAGGAATATTCAACTAGTCCCCTTTGATTTGTTTAGGATTCTTACCCTGTCAATTTTCAATGTGGAGGGGAGGTGAAGATGTATATTTAAACCAGTATGTGATGAGGATACTGTGTCTCATGAAATCTCTTTAACAGGAAGCCCAGTTAGCACAGACGTTGCCTTAGGACTTTGCTGTTCATAACATTATTAAAAATGACCAAATAATATTGGGTTTTGCATTTATGTATTAGCTTTTGCATGTTGTTATTGTTCATAAGTATTTAGGTATGGTACAAATTACAACTTTATTAGCTGCTTGTTAATATAATCCATCAGTTTAAGTATGTACTGTATTGCGCATAGAAATAGTAATGTAATGAATATGATATCTATGTATTGCTTATAGAAATAGTGGTGTGATGAAAATATTGTACTATAGACCTTAGGAAAATGTAAGATGTGAAAAAGCTTTTGTGTCACTAAGAAGAACAGTGCAAGGCCATCCACTGTCCAAGTGATAACAGTGAAACAAGACAGAGCACCGGAGGAGACTGGGGAAGCGCTTGTTAACTCCTCTTATCAGAAAAATCTGAAACAACACAGATGAAATCATGGGAAGGAATAAAATTTATTGACTTGATCTCTGGATGTCATACAGATAAGTCAGGATGGGAAACCTAAAGACAAAGAGCCCCTGCAACATCAAAAGCTCTTGGGAATATTTAAATAATGCATAAGCTAATGAATATGCATGTAATCCCAGCAATGTAACCATATATAGAGATCATGATTTGAAGTTTTTTGGTGTGCTCTTTGGCCGTTCATCAAAAGCACCCCAGCACTAGAAATGTCCTTTTTTATCCTATTATTAAACTTTTAATAATTCTAAGGAGTGAACTCTGTGTGAGAAATGGTACTCACAAAAAAATTAAAAGGTTTATTAAAACCTTATCAAAAAAATACAACAGAAGACTGAATAGAGAAAATTATACGGCTCCTGGGAGCAAAGGATTTTTCCCCACCATGTGCTTATCCACACAATGGATGCTTCGCCTTTTAACCCTTTTGCTCCTCCTGAAGTCTTGTCAATCGACTCCTTCTTTGCTGTCCAGTGTTGGAGATCACTCTCTTACATTTTGATTAGAGGTCAGGTGTTGCCATAGTAATGAGCCAACTTTCCCAAATGCCTTGACTACCCAAGCCATCACATGATAACAATGCAGGGGGGGTAAAATATAACTATAAATCTATAAAACATCTCTTAGCATATACATAATATTTGCCTCTTAATTGTGAGAGTCAACCATCGCATTACTCATCTATCACACTCTCAAGTACCTCAGCCAATGGGGAAAGAAAGAGGGAAATGCAGCCATGAAATTAGGATGAAAAGGAAGCTGCATCCTTTAACAATTTTGAGACACCCCATGGGAAATACCCCATGGACTCCCCTTTTATTCAACTAAAGTTACGGGACTCCTTTGTCTCCTTTTTGGACATACACCTCTGGTGTTTGTGGATTAATTTTCCTGACAATGGGAAAGGACCACTGGACATGGCTGACTAGAGGGGGCACTAAGGGAGAGTCGGAAGGGTCTCGGCAAATCTCACTTGTGAGTACAACTTGAGGGAATAAAACATGGCAGGACGCCCAGGGTGGGCAACAAAGGAAAGTTGAAAAAAGGGTCTCGACTATAGGGATGATGATCCCAAAATACCTCCAAAGGGTCCTTTAGGAGAATGTTGAGATGGTTTGCACATTCTCCTAGAGATAGTTAAAGAACATGGGGGCGCAGAGCAGGCATTATAGTATATGCCCAGAGGGCGCAATTTGGGGAACATGGACACCCAGAGGTGTCAATAAGAGGCACCGAGAAAGGGTCTTGGCAACCTATGCCCAGAGGGGACAATATGGTGTTGGTTTGGGAAAGGATTGATTGAAGGGGATTGTAGAGAAATATGATTAAGGCAAATAGCAGCGGGAGGCTATGTGATAAGTGTCATAGATGGGTAATGCGATAGTTGACTCTCGCAATTAAGGGATGAATATTATGTGTATGTTAAGAGAAGTTTTATTGATGTATAGTTATGTTATTGTGATTTGTCCTTTGGATGTCCTCTGTTCTTCCCATAGCCCTGTTTCCCCCCCCCCCCCATATGGTTGCCAAGGGATGGCCTTGGTAATCAAGACATGTAAAAGGAAGGCGTGTACCTGTGCCCCTTGCATGGGGCATTTGGAAGGAGGGAAGGCTTGTTACTAGGAGGCAGAGCATGACAACACCTGATCTCCAATCAAGTTTCAAGAAAGTAGCCTCCACCAATAAACAGAGAAGAAGAGTTGACTGACAGACTTTGGGAGGGGCCAGGGTTGCCTGATGCAACCCTAGGGGTATAAAAGGCGGAGCAGCAATTGTGTAAATGAGCTCATGGCTGCCGGGTCACCTAATCCCGGCACGCTGTCCTTTTTCTCTCTTTTGTTGAATTTTTTAAAGATTTAATTAACCTTTGAAATTTTTAAAAGTGAGCATTGTTTCTTGTCGGAACCCTGGCCTGGTTCAGGGGTTCCGTGTGGTGGTAAAGTCGCTCCTCCAACCCGTGCTTCCAAAGAAAAACTCTGCAGCCTCTTGTTGTTCGGTCTCAAGGCAGTTTATTGCAAGATATCTAAAAGATTGTCTTCTCTGGCTACTGTGGTTTGGTCAGCAGCTCAGGCAGAGGCACACACACCGCTGACACCCTCGCAGTCTGGTGTCTTCTTCTTCTGTCCCCCCGCCCAGGGCTGCTGCTATCTTTTATATGACATATTATGTGATACATGTTTACAGTTTTTCCCCAATACCTACTACCTATATTAAATGGTGCTTTTCTACTCTAAACCAATCCATAAGTGCCAACATCATCAATAACATGGAGGTAAGGAAGAAGAAAGAGGAGGAACAGGACCGGCCTACATTCCTCCATCTTAAAACTTCTGACCCCCATGTACAAAGTAAACCCCCCCCCCCCCCCCGTACAGGTGCTAAACCCCCCTGTACAATACTAAAAAATTCTCCCCTCTACTTTTTAACTACTTCTACTCTAATATCTAAACTTTTGTGACTGCTTGTTCCACCTGCAAAGTTGGTAACTAATTCCATGGCTCAAACTCAAAATCACAGCTGTTTCCAGCTGCCTGCCAGGGTCTAAAATGCTTCTGACCAGGGCCTGGAACCTCCAAAAGTGTCTGAGGGACATTTTGAGTTCCAGCATTGTCACGATCCGCTTATAGCGGGGTGCCGTGATGGTTCATTAGCCGATCCCAAAGTGCAAAAGACAAACAGCAGGGGACTATCAGTTTAATCACAACAGATGCACCTTTATTAAGGGCCAAAAAAACAATAAATGCGATAGTGGGGTCAGAAAACAAATAAAAAGGAGAGAGAGAGAGAGAGAGAGGGGGGGGGGGGATGGGAATAGCTACCAACACAGGCGAGGTCCTCAGTGGTCCGGACGATGGGGATCCGTCTTGTTGTGTTGGGGAGAGTCTCCAAAGTCCTACCTAACCCAGGGGTCCAGTTATAGTCCCCAGAGGGAAAGGGGGGAACATGCAGAACAATGAGAGTCTACTGAAATTGCTATGGGGGGAACAGGTGTATCTACAGAAAATCATCCAGGCTGAACAAACACAATGATGAATAAGTCCATTGAAGTTACTGGAGAAGAACAGGTCATGTCATTCCCCCCCACCACCACTCTCTGTGGTAGGGGTCTCAGTCTCAGTCCTTGGGGAGAGGGTTCTTGATCTCCGTCTGTCACGGTGGTAAGGAGGCAGATGAGGGGTCTTCAGTGAGAGACCACCAGAGTCACCCCAACAGTTCATTTGGCTTAAAGGTGGAGAGTGAAGCAGGAATTGCAGAAGGCCGCTCTGTGCTGGGTCCATGCTGGGTCTTCGCCAAGTCCTTGCCTACTTCTTGCCAAGTTCTTGCCGGGCCTCGTTCGGAACAGAACGTAACGGTACAGCGGCTGCACCTGCACTGTTGCCTTCTCCAAGCCAGAACTGCAGTGGGGGAAGGGAGATCCTTCTCGTGGCAATCGGCAGGCAAATGAGTGAGGGTCTTCAGATTGCCTCTTACAAGCATCTCCCCTCCCTGTTTGAACCAGAAACACCTGTTTCGCCACTTTGTTCAAGGCCCTTCGAATGCACAGAAAAATACATGGCAGAACAAGCAGAAGAACTAGAAGCCCTATAAAAATATAAAATGCTACTTTCAAAAGCTCCTTCTGCAATGGTGAGAGATTAAAAAAGTTAATGAAATCATCCCACCAGGATCCTGTAACTTCTTTCAATTTGCTGATGTTGCTTTGTATTCGCTTTATATTTTCATGAATAGATTTTGAGTGATCAGACAAGTTCATGCAGCACATCCCCTCAAATTCTTCACACTCATGCCCATGTGACAGCAGCAAATAATCAATTGCCACCCTGTTTTGAAGTGTTGCTTGTCTTGCATTGTCGATATCTGTTAACATGTCGCTCAGTGCAGAGGAAATGGCACGAGTGTGTTTACTCAACCAACATGCCATGTGGTCCAATTGTGTCAAGGCCACCCCTGATGGTGTTTGGGGTGAGAAAATTGCTACTGCAATTCTCCGAGCCTTGTCCCAGGTATAAACATCATCATCACAATTTGGACTATATTGTTCAATGGATCTTTTTTCCCTGTGTGTCTGCTCCCTTAAAATTTCCAAATCAGGTGTTATCAATGAGAGTTCCCCAATGCTGCATGGACCACCGTTAATTTTTGCAGGGATAGCAAGCCAAAATCTGTCCCCGCAGATTAAAAACACTCCCTTTGGTAAAATAGCTGTATGTTGGAGGGATGATTTGCTCATCATTTTGGTGTAATTACACCAGGATGATGCATTTCTATAAAAGAGCTGGTTTGGAGTAACATTTATTATGTGATTATCTGTTTCTGCCACTCCCAATGGGTTAAATTTAATACAGAATTTCAGTTTTGTTGACCCAAAAATGTCCAATTCCGGAGGTTCAAAGTGAGCCACAGGAAGGAACTGTGTCCAAACAGGCCATCCTTCCACAGGATCCAAAAAAAACTTCAGAACCTTTGGAGGGATGCTCTTTGGCATTGGCCATTCCTCCACTGGCACACCTACCAAGCATGTTGAGAATGGTTTCCCCAGTTTTGAATGGGTCAGACAAATACTGTCCAGACCCGCTGCCTTTGCCAGTCTTCCACACATTTTCCCTTGGTTGTCTCATGGGAAAGTCTGTCCTATTGCCCAAGGCAACAGGTGAAAGAATGAAGCACATGAACACTATCTGTCTGAATCCCATATCCATGTCCCCACCCTCTGTGAGAAACCCCGCAATGCAGCAACACCCAAATAACACTTGATTCCCCAGAAAAAAACCCAAGTCTCTGAGTGATCAATCATTGTCTGAGGAGGTGTCTGCAGCACTGCTGTCTGCCTTCGTCTGCGTGCTTACCTCTCTGCTTCTCAGGTCCACGTCCACTGGCATCTGCACCCGATAAGGTTTCACGTTCCTTGCTGACACCCACTTCGGTCCTCACCCTGTGGAAACACAAGCGAAACCCTTGCCCCAAGTTATTAATGCAAATGGGCCCTCAATTTGTCCTGACTCTGGGTTTCTGACCAAAACTAAAGGATTTTCCTGTGGTTTTGCTTGTGTGCTGTTTGTAAAGAGTCTAACAATTGGTGGAGTGGCCTCTGAAAGAGAACCATTTAAAAAATTCAACACATACAGAGCTTTGTTCAACCACATATAAGGTGTTGCACCTGCTTCCCCCCTTTTCTGTTTATCCAAGAGGGATTTCAGGGTGTGATGTGTTCTTTCAATGATTGCTTGACCTGAGGGAGAATAAGCAATACCAAAAATGTGTTTGACTCCCCATTTTTTCAGAAATTTGTCAAGCACCTTGCCTGTGTAAGTCAGACCATTATCTGTTTTTATTTCTTGTTGCACCCCTAGTGATGCAAATGCTTGTAGGAAATGTCAGCAGGCATGTTCTGCAGTCTCCCCTGTATGTAATGATGCAAAGATTGCCCCTGAAAATGTGTCAACTGAAACATGAATAGTTTTAAACCTCCCAAAGGATGGGTATTTTGTGACATCAGCTTGCCACAGCTGAAGATTCTGCAATCCCCTTGGATTGACAGCCCCTGTAGATGCAGGGGGCTGCACAAGCTGTCAGTCTGGGCAAGCACTGACGATTTCCTTTGCCTGACTTTTAGAAAGGCGAAAGGATTCCATCAATGTCTGTGCATTTTTGTGAAATAATGCATGGCTCAATTTTGCTTGCTCAAAAATAGCTGGCAGTGTCTGTGAGATGGGCATTGTGAGTCTATCAACATGAGCATTCCCTTTTACTAAAATCCCCGGAAGTGAAGAATGCACTCTGATGCGTATAACAAAATATTTATGTTCTCTGTTTTCTAGGATTATTTTCATGTATGATAGATATGAATATAAAATTTCATTGTCCGTATGTTATAAAAGTGATTCCTCTAATCATTTGACCACATTTGCAACATACGCTGCGATCAGATTGAGGGTTCCGGAAATAACTGAAAAACCCTGACTACTGCTACCAATTTTACAACTTGTGGTGAACCTTGTACCATTTTGATATCTGATTCTCATTTCCCCGTTTTTGGATTTTTCCATATGATCTGTGAGTTTTCCCTGAACCATCAGTGAACACTGTCACCCTTTCCACCAGTTCCTGACTTATTTTGGGTTTCTCTCTAAAACTTATTTTTGCATTTAACATTCTGTGAGCTGGAAAACGAACTGCGCAAACTTCTGGATGCCCTAACAACATGATTGAAAAATCTTATGACTTTGGATTGCCCACTCAAAATATTTTTTCTTTAAATGTAAATGAATGATTAAGAAATCTTTGCCTAACATTGTCAGCAATCTGGTCTTTGCCACAATAATGATCTGAGCTTTCATCTCTACATCTGTAGGAATTGTTTTTGAGGGTTTGTAAACTAAAAAAAAACCCACTTTCAACTTCTGTGAAAACATTAACACAATCCTTGCCCAGAGTTATTAATTTGAATGATTTTTTTCAATTTGATCTGTACAGTGCCTGGCACTCTCCTCATATTTTTCTCGATGATCAGCGAAATCAGGTCTACAAAAGAATTATTTCAAAAGATTAAAATATACAAAATCTTCATCCTCATTCCAGCCTTATTTCAGGAACTTCTTCACTCCTTTTCTTTATTCTTTTTCCTTTTTTCTCTCTTTCTCTTCTGTCGGAATCTGTGGGTACTGGTGATTCCGAGATTGTAGAAAGTCTCTGTCTTTCTGCCCCGTTGCCAAAGAAGAAGCCATAATTCATCTGTGCTGTTTTCAAGGTTGTTTATTTTTGCTTATCTATAACATGTTCTGCTGCCCTGCCGCAGGTCTGTCCTGCAGGGCAGTGTGCGGGGCTCTGCTCCTCAGTGGGATGGTACAAACATTATATACCAGAAACTACGTGTACTATATTTACAATAATGTGCCAATATCTGTCACCTACGTTGGACAGTGTGTCCCCAGCCTAAACCAATAAAAAAATGCCAACACTACAGTGAAACATGGAGGGCATGAAGAAGGAGGAAAAGGACAAGACACTCCCAATTCCTCCATCTTGTCCCCTCTGAACCCCTAATCTAGAAATCTAAAATTTTACTTTTGCACCTGTGTCACACTTAATTATTACTCATATCAAACACTCAGAGCTTGTAATTCATCCTGTAAGATTGAAAACTCTTTTCCATGGACAGAGATCACAGACAGTGTCTCTCGGGGCTCTGTACAGGGGGGTTTCTGACCCCCTGCCAGGGTCCCAGACCTGCCAGGGCAGCCAGAGGGAAGCCCTGGATTCCCACATTTCCCTTTCCTTTTTGAACCAAGAACACTTCTTTGACAACTTTGTCCATGGTCTGCCTCATGCACTGAGGCAAGGACTGCATAAGCATCAGAAGAATTACAATACCTTATAATTACATACAACTATTTTCAAAATCTCTTTTCTACAACTGTGAAAGGTGAAACAAATTGAACACACCATCCACCTATGATTTAATTTTTCTCCAGGTGTGTTTTCTCCTCTGATACCTCTTCAAATTTATCACTCTTATGTCCATGTGTTTACAACAGATGTTCAATTGCTGTTTTGTTCTCATTTCTCACTGCTAACTAACAAATCATTCGATGCAAAAGAAATGACATGGGCATCTTTACTCTGCCCACAACCTCTTTTGATCCAACTGCACCATGGCCCTTTTTGATGCCACCTGCTGTGAAAGCAGAACCACTCAGTTTTTCCGAGGCTTTTTCTTGGTATTAACATTATCATTGTCACAATTTGGATCACTTCATTCATTATATTTTTTTTTCCTTGCTCTCTTATCAAGGTCTTGCTGTGTGTTAACAAAAGATCTTTCAATGCTGCATGGACCACCCTTGATTTCTGCAGGGATAGCAGGCCAAATTCTGTCCCTGCAAATTCAAAAGCATCCCTTTTAGTAGAACGGTCGGATTTTTGAAGGGATAGTTTGTTCCTCATTTTGGTGTAATTACATCAGGATGATACATTTCTATGAAAGAGCTGGTTCGGAGTGACATCTATCATGTGATTATCTGTCTCTGTCACTCCCAATGGATTGAATTTGATACAGAATTTCATTTTTGTTGACCCAAAATGTCCAAATCCAGAGGTTCAAAGTGAGCCACAGGAAGGAACTGTGTCCAAACATGCCATCCCTCCACAGGATCTGAAAGAAACTTCAGAACCCTTGGAGGGACGTCCCCTGGGACTGACCATCCTTCCACTGGCACACCTACCAAGCATGTTGAAAATGGTTTCTCTGGTTTCGAATGGGTCAGACAAATGCTGTCCAGACCCGCTGCTTTTGCCAAAGTCTCCCACACATTTTCCCTTGGTTGTCTCATGGGAAAGTCTGTCCTGTTGCCCAAGGCAACAGGTGAAAGAATGAAGCACATGAACACTATCTGTCTGAATCCCATATCCATGTCCCCACCCTCTGTGAGAAACCCCGCAATGCAGCAACACCCAAACAACACTTGATTTCCCAGAAAAAACCCCAAGTCTCTGGGTGATCAATCGTTGTCCGACGAGACGTCTGCAACATCGTCTGCCTTCCTCTGCGTGCTTGCTTCTCTGCTTCTCGGGTCTACGTCCACTGGCGTCTGCACCCGATAAGGTTTCATGTGCCTTGCTGGCATTCACTTCAGTCCTCGTCCTATAGAAACACAAGCGAAACCCTTGCCCCAAGTTATTAATGTAAATGGACCTTCAATCTGTCCTGACTCTGGGTTTCTGATCAAAACGAAAGGATTTTCCCTTAGTTTTTTCTGTGGGCTGTTTGTAAAATATCTGACAATTGATGGAGTGGACTCTGAGAAAAAACCATTTAAAAAAATTCAACACATTTGTTCAACCCTGCCTCCCCCCTTTTCTGTTTATCCAAATGGATTTCAGGGTGTGATGTGTTCTTTGCTTGCTTGACCTGAGGGAGAATGAAGAATATTGAAAATATGTTTGACTCTCTGTTTTTTCAGAAATTTGTCAAGCACCTTGCCTGTGTAAATTGGACCATTATCTGTTTCTATTTCTTGTTGCACTGCTAATGATGCAAATGCTTATACAAAATGTCTGCAGGCATGTTCCGCGATCCCCCCCGTATATAATGATGCAAAAATTGACCCTGAAAATGTATCAATTGAAACATGGATATTTTCGAGTCTCTCAAAAGATGGGTATCCCGTGACATCAGCTTGCCACAGCTGAAGGCTTTTACAAACCTCTCAGATTGGCCACTCCTGTAAATACAGGAGATTGCACAAACTGGCACTCTGGCAAGCAGATTTCCTTTGTCTGGCTTTCAGAAAGGTGAAAGGTTTCAATCAATGCCTGTGCATTTTTGTGAAAAAATGCATGGCTCAATTTTGCTTGCTCAAAAATGTCTGGCAGTCTCTGCAAGATGGGCATTGTGAGTCTATTTACATGAGCATTCCCTTTTACTAAAAACCCCGGAAGTGAAGAATGCACTCTGATGTGTTTATTAATGTTCTCTGTTTTTCTAGGATTATTTTCATGCATAATAGATAAGAATATAAAATTTCATTGTCCGTATGTTTTAAAAGTGATTCCTCTAATTGTTTGATCACATTTGCAACATACACTGAATCTGTGATCAGATTGAGGGTTTCTGAAATAACTGAAAAACCCTGACTATTGTTACCAATTTTACAACTTGTGGTGAACCTTGTACCATTTTGATACCTGATTCCCATTTCCCTGTTTTTTGATTTTTCCGTGTGACCACTGATTTGTGAGTTTTTTCCCAAACCATCAGTGAATACTGTCATTCCTTCCACTGGTTCCTGGCTTCTTTTTGGTTTTTCCCTGAAACTCACTTTTACATCTAACATTTTGTGTGCTGGAAAACAAACTGTGCAAACTTCTGAATGCCCTAACAACGTGATTGAAAAATCTTGTGACTTTGGATTGTCCACTCAAAATATTTCTTCTTTAAATGTAAATGAATGATTAAGAAATCTTTGCCTGACATTGTCAACAATCTGGTCTTTGCTACAATAATAATCTGGGCTTCCATCTCTAAATCTGTAAGAATTGTTTTTGAGGGTCTGCAAACTAAAAAACCCCACTTTCAACTTCTGTGAAAACATTAACAAAATCCTTGCTCAAAGCTATTAATTTGAACGATTTTTTTTTCTTTCAATTTTATCTGTCCAGTGTCTAGCACTCTCTTCATATTTTTCTTAATGATCAGCAAAATCAAGTCTGCAAAATAATTATTTCAAGAGATTAAAACATACAAAATTTTCAACCTCATTTCAGCCTTATTTCAGGCACTTATTCACTCCTTTTTTCTTTTTTCTCTCTTTCTCTTCTTCTCTTTTGAAACAAGAAAGTTGAAATGTAAAACATAATATAGAACAAGACAAAATACCTCAATGATAAAATGCAAAAAAATTATCAAAATCGATAACAATTCAAGAAAATTCAAAAGAAAGAGATTCTAAATAGCATATATAAAATTGAACAAAGCACGATCATTAGAAACATTGTGACAGCAGTTCAGAGTCTGCAAGCAGCTGAAACATTTGTTTCCAGTGAAAACCCTTGGCATCCTTTCCCGGGCAAGGCTGGCAAGTTTCACCTCAAAGCTGTGTCAGCTGTAACATTTGTAGAATCAAATTGGTGGGTCAAAATGACCTGCATATCATTAATTTTTGTGCAGAAACCTCTGAATTTTGCTGGCAAACTCATCTGTCCAAGTTAAAATCAGGGCCTGGCCAGGACCCAAACTTTAAACTGGAGAGATGTCCCTTAACATATTATATAAAACAAAACTTATACCAACAATACATATATGATACTTAAAACATAACAACCTATTATAACATTTTCTTATAAAATAAACACTTGAAGTTCAAACCGATAAACTGATGAGATGACACAAAGATTCATTTTTCTTGAAACTCTTTTGAAGGAAAAGGATGTCAATTGAAGAAATCGTAAGATTAACAATGACAAAAGGCTGTCAGAATGCTTCAGGCACCTCTCTCTGAGATTTTCTGAAAAACATTTGAGAATGATTAAAAAGAGAAATGCAATGATTCCACTCACAAGAGATATAAAAACAAATCAGGAAGTTCACCTAGAAAAATGCACAATACAGTTAAAATCCAAAATGAGACTGCAGAACAGCATGTAACCTGGATAAGATTACATAAACAATAATAAAACATACGAAAATTCACTATGAAGAAACAAAGCACAAATCTTCACCTGATAACATGATAAAATTTCTTAACAATAACGTTTATAGAACACTTAAATAGTTAAAAATAATGGATTTGAAAACAAACACCCTTTGTATCATTATACAAAGAAATAACAGACTATAAAATTGATTTTTAAACAATGAAATCAATCTCAGAAAACTCAAAATAAATTCCTTTACAACGCTTATATACTGATAAACTCATAATAAAACAGAAAATACTAAAACAAAACCAAGGATCCAATAAATTGTGTCTTCTCCTTAAATCAATGTTCATTATTACTTTGTGAACTGTTTCACTCAAAACCTTCTCATCCTTAAAGAAAAACAACTAAACTTTGCTGCTAAATAAACTTGACCTTTGAAAAACTTAAAATAATTTTTGAATCAAACAGTACTTAAACTCAATATATAATAATCTTAGTAAAGAATCCCTAAATTATATTAACTTTACGAAATCCATATGTATCAAATTAACAATATATAAATCCATCATCATTTAAACCTAAATAAACTTAACTTCTTCAGGGCCCAAACCTAAAATAAACTTAAAGTGATATACTCTAATTAAACAATACTTAACTTAAACTCAAACCAACTATATAAAAATCAATTCTATCATTAATAGAACGTTAAAATGCAACCTAACTTAAACCTTAATATAATAAATTACTAAAGTTTCATGCTATTTAATTCTCTATTTCAATTTTCATTATGATATCTCTTTTTCACATTGTGTTCCACAATCATTACTTATCATCACACCGGCTGGGTGTGTCTGCTCGGTCAATTCTGTGACCTAACTGAAAAATCTGGGGTTAGTGTTTAGAAACATTGGGGAGATTTGAAAAAGGCCTTGTGTTGACTGGTCTCAAAAAGCGACTGACTGATGGAATTTCATTTCGGGGTGAAAGTTGGGAGTCCCATCCCTCAGCATTGCTGTAGGATATTTGCTGCTTGTAAAAAGTTGTTTGCTGTGGCTGTTGTGATTTTGTTGTTTGCCGCCACTGATGAAAGGAAATGGGCGGTGCGTCGCTCGCACCTGCTGTGGAGAAAGGGTGATCAAAGGAAATCCCTGCCTTGGCTCTGCTCAGCCCCCATCTGCACCGGCATGAGAGCACTGGGAGCATTTCTGGTGCAGTCAAACCCCGCTTCTGCCTGCGTTAGGATGGCTGCGCCTCTCTCTTGCTCACCCTCCCTGCTCACACCCGCTGTCAGCTGTGCCGAACCCGCTCCTACAATCCTCCTCTCCAAACCCAGCGCCACATTCTCAGCCACTGGCGTTCGCTTTAACTCTCGCAAACGCATGCGCACCTTGGATTCACCCTCTCTGTCTGTGTCGCCATGGGAACAAGGGAAGGAACTCCCGCACCGACCGCGCCCGCCTGCACCGGCTCCGCGCGGCCGCCCCTCAGGAACACCCCCCCCCATTCTCTCTGTCAGGCCTGGCGCCACCCCAGTCTCACTTTGGGTCGGCCCGCTCGGTCCCCGAACTGCTGCTGGAGCCCAGCGCGATTCGGCGCTCTGCTGACGTCATCAGCGCGCGCTCGCCGCGTTCCGCGCTGCCGCAGCCCCATGCCGCGTCCCGCCCGGCCCCGCGCCTCTTGGGTCTCCCCCCACGGCCACCGCGCAGTCTGCGGACGGCTGGCTGGCGGCCACCGCCGCCCCCGACGCCGTCTGCGCCCGTGCCCGTGCGTTCGAGAAGCGAGAGATCCCCGCTCCGACTTCCGGGTTTTGCTCTACCGTCTCGCGCATGCGCGCTGCCATGGCCGCGGCGACAGGAGAGTCCCGCTCTCCGTCCAGCCGCCCGCCTGGCCAGTGCCGCTGCTGCGAACTGGGAGCTACTCCCTCGCGCCTGTCGGGCGGTCGCTTTCGCGCTTTCACAGACCCTCGTCATGGAACGCGTCACCGGGCGCTCCGGGCATCTGACCGCCGCACCCGCGCTCCCGCCGCCTCCTGCGTCCGCGTGGTTCCCACTGCCCCCCCCTCTTGCCTGCACTGCGGGCTGTTTTGAACTCCCCACCCGCGCAGCTGCGAGAGTTCTCTCCTCTCTCTCACTTTTCCCTCCGCTCTGCACTCACATCTGCACCCTCCCCCCAGGAGCCGCCGGCGTCGCTGCCCCCCCACCGTGGGTTCGGACTCGGACAATGGCCAGTCCCTTCCCCCACCAAGGGCTGCGTCTGTGCCTGGCTTGTCTCACTGTCTGGGGATTTTCTGCAGCTGAGGAGCTTAGAAATTGAGATTTGAGGGAGTCTTGAGGAACAGTGTGAACCCGGAGAGACAGGACATGATGAGACACCACCCCCCCTGATCCTCCTCGGGAGGCAATCCTATTTTCCCTGGTGAGGAAAATTGCCCCAAGCTGCTGGCTGGGCCATCTTCCTCCTTGTGCTCCCATACGAGCCTTAGCTGTTTAGTCTAAAATGCCGCGTTGTGAAAGTCTCTTATTGTCCTTGCTGAAGGCAAAGATTTTGCGGCAGTCTTTTTTTTTTTTTTTTTTTTTTTTTTTTTTTTCCTGTGGCTCGGTGATACAGTTGCTTATTGATCTCTTGCCAAAAATTTAACTCAAACAAAAGATGTGCATCTGTGTGCGGGTGATTATACTGCACCCCCAATAACAAAGCTTTCATCTCATTTGGGGCTATCTCTATCAGATGGGTAAAAGTCTTGCCCTGTAGGGCTGAAAAAACATTTTTTGTCTGTCCGTGGGAGCATCCCTTCCCCATGTTCTTAATTTCAACCATTCTCACCAAAAGCTGAGTCAGCACGAGGTCAGTCCGGAGATGGCACTGTTCATCGTCCAGCAGGTCACAGGCGAGAAATCCCAGGCGCGCTTCTGGTTTTCCTCCTCCTGGCTGTCCTCCAGACGAGCTGTCTTGGTGAAGGTCAGGTTCTTATCTTGAGCTTTCCGCTCCCTCTCTTCTTGGAATTTGCCGAGAGCATTTGTGTTCTGTTCTTCTTCCTTTCTTTATTTTTTTGTTTTTCTCTGCTGATGAAGGTTGGAGGTTGTTTGGTGTTTCTTCTTGTTCTTCTTGCTGAAGCCCACGCAGGGACGCCATTTGTCGGAATCTGTGGGTATTGGTGATTCCGAGATTGTAGAAAGTCTCTGTCTTTCTGCCCCGTTGCCAAAGAAGAAGCCATAATTCATCTGTGCTGTTTTCAAGGTTGTTTATTTTTGCTTATCTATAACATGTTCTGCTGCCCTGCCGCAGGTCTGTCCTGCAGGGCAGTGTGCGGGGCTCTGCCCCTCAGTGGGATGGTACAAACATTATATACCAGAAACTACGTGTACTATATTTACAATAATGTGCCAATATCTGTCACCTACGTTGGACAGTGTGTCCCCAGCCTAAACCAATAAAAAAATGCCAACACTACAGTGAAACATGGAGGGCATGAAGAAGGAGGAAAAGGACAAGACACTCCCAATTCCTCCATCTTGTCCCCTCTGAACCCCTAATCTAGAAATCTAAAATTTTACTTTTGCACCCGTGTCGCACTTAATTATTACTCTTATCAAACACTCAGAGCTTGTAATTCATCCTGTAAGATTGAAAACTCTTTTCCATGGACAGAGATCACAGACAGTGTCTCTTGGGGCTCTGTACAGGGGGATTTCTGACCCCCTGCCAGGGTCCCAGACCTGCCAGGGCAGCCAGAGGGAAGCCCTGGATTCCCACACTCTTCTTCTCTTTTGAAACAGGAAGGTTGAAATATAAAACATAATATAGAATAAGACAAAATACCTCAGTGATAAAATGCAAAAAAGTTATTGAAATCGTTAACAATTCAAGAAAGTTCAAAAGAAAGAGATTCTAAATAACATATATAAAATTGAACAAAGCATGATCATTAGAAACATTGCGACAGCAGTTCAGAGTCTGCAAACAGCTGAAACATTTGTTTCCAGTGAAAACCCTTGGCATCCCTTCCCGGGCAGGGATTGACAAGTTTCACATCAAAGCTGTGTCAGCTGTCATATTTGTAGGATTGAATTGGTGGATCAAAGTGATCTACATATCGTTCATTTTTGTGCAAAAAACTCTGGATTTTGCTGGCAAACTCATCTGTTCAAGTTAAAATCTGGGCCTGGCCAAAACCCACACTTTAAATTGGAGTGATGTCCTTTAACATATTATCTTCAACAAAGCTTATACCAAAAATACATATATGATACTTAAAAGATAGCAACTCATTATAACATTTTCATATAAAATAAACACTTGAAGTTCAAACTGATAAACTAATCAAATGACACAAGGATTCATTTTTCCTGAAACTTCTTTGAGGGAAAAGGATGTCAATTGGAAGAACTAATAAGATTGACAGTAACAAAAGGCTGTCAGAATGCTTCAGGCACTGCGGAGTTGTGTTTTTATATGTTTTACCACATTTGTATTATGTATAAGTTCGTTCCATGTACCCCCCGCGCTCTGTAACGACCCCCCGGGTCTTCCCATCTCTCCCCGCGGTTTGTTGTCCCCGAGAAATTGCAGAGTCACAGTGTTTACCCCAGATACCTGTCTGTCACTCGGCATCCCTTCCCCCCACCTGGAATCTTCTACCCGGGACGCTGAGGGATAGGCAGACGACCTGGGACCCTCCACCTGTCCGCCCCCCATTGGATGTACCCCTGCACCCCACTGCCCTCAGACCCCCCTGTGGCGTTACCCCATTGGCTGCCCCAGTTTTCCCCTGTCCTGTACTTAATCCGTGGGCGCGGCACTCCCGCGGCTTTTCTCCTGGCAGGCACCCGCGCGTTGCCGCCGCCGCCCCGCTCGAGCAGCCTGCCGCTTCCTCTCGGCCGGCTCCGGCTCGCGCCGCCCCACCCCGCTCGGCAGCGTGGCACAGAGAAACACCGGCGCGGCAAGCCGCGCCCCCTTTGGTTATTGCTTTCCCCTTTGGGTTGAAATAAAATGGAATTTTGCCCCCAGGAGAAAAGACTCTCTCCTTTTATTCGCCGTGGGACCCGCCGCTTGCTCTCAGACCCACGCAGCCCCGCCTGAAGCCTGCGAGAGCTCAGCGGGAGGAACGGAAGCTGCCCGCGCTCCCCTTTCCCCTCGGAGCTAGCTGGGATAAGGGAGGGGGGAAGAGAGCATACCGCAGTTGTGGCGCCCAATGCGCGGCTTGAGAGCATCAAGCACACGGACTGAGGACCACCAAGCCCTGAGAGACTGGTGGATTTAACCTCGTGGACGTTACAACACCTTCAGCAACACAAGGCTCCATTTTAGCGAGCCAGGGCTTCCGGGAGGACCGGGCCGGCAGCTTCAGTTTGCACCGCTGGAGTTCGGTCCACTCACGGCGAAAATTTCACACCTGGACTTTTCATTTCCTCTTCGGACTGCGCTGGGCCCGTGGTAAGTTAAAGGGGTTTCCCAGGGCTGGGCACACCTTGTTCCTTTTGGGGTGGGTTTCTCTTTCTCCCACAAGGGGGCGATAAGATCCCACATTTTGTTCTCCCACGGCAGGGAGCGTGTAAGGACATGTTACCCGGCATCAGAAAAGGGTCTTCTATTTTCTGTTGTTATTTTACCAGTTGTGAAGTTCGCGACACGCTTTAAAATTGACAGGATGGGTGCAAGACTGTCAGTGTTGTATGAGAGAATTTATGTTCAAATTATAGGAATTTTAGTTGGGGGAGGAAAAAGGTTTAAGAAATCAGACATCAGACGCTTCGCCTGGTGGCTTCTGCAGTCTTTCCAGGACATATCGCAGGCAAATTTATACCAAATTCAATTCTGGAACCGAGTTGGAAGGGAAATCGTCCAAAAGGAAGACCCGTCCCTCTCAATTTTCATCCATCTTGCAATCCAAATTAGAAATATTGTTAAAAATAACAGCGAAGGGAAGCCAGAGCAACCCCAAGGCGAACGCAGCCCCCTCTCCTCTTCCTCTCGCCCCAGCCTGGGTATTCCCAGACAGGAATCCCGGCAACAGCCGCCGCAGGCAGATTCTGGCCCCTTTGTTAACCCCCGGGTTCCCTCGCAGGGCAGTGCTGGCATCGCCCTGCACTCTTCCCATCCCCAAAGACCCTCTCTTTGTACAGCCCTGCCCCATAGTAGTAAAGTTGTAAGTTTTAAGACCCCAGATCCCTCTCCACAACCTTCCCCAGACCTTTCCCAAAATTATTCCCTTCCCTCCCCCGGGGCACAAGATGGAGGGGACCACATGGCATCCCCCTCCCTCCGTGCTTTGTCTCCCAACAACCCCTTTCGCCCTACGGCCAACCCCTCCAACCCCAGAGACTTCTCCACCCACTCCTACTCTCCACCCCCTTCTGGCACCTCCCCTAATGAATCATTCAGCAGTCCTCCCTTCGACCCCAATCCTAGGGGTGATGTAACACCAGCCACACCCCCTAGCCCTGGTCCTGCCTCCTCCCTCGGTTCCCACGACCCGCCCTCTGGTTTCCACGCCTCTGTTTCTGAGGGAAGGGGGGGGGGGGGGGGAGCCGCGACCTGAAAACCCCGCTTGCCATTTCTGCTGCGCCAGTAACCTATACACCGCGGCAGAGGGGCAGACCCCTCGCACAGTGGACTCCAATACCACAGTCAGTAATCAGGCATGTCTGCAAAGCTCAAAAGGAGTTTGGCCAGGAAAGTGAATACTTTCGGGGGCTGTTAAAAGCCACACTTTCCTCCAACGAATACATCCCTGTTGACATGCACGCTCTCTTTTCGTGCTTGATTACTCAAGCTGAGTTTTTGGTATGGGAATCCGCATGGAGGCGGGAAGTACGAGATGTATTACCCCACCTTTGGGCCAATGGCGAGACCTCCTTCGACACCGATGGAGGCGTGTTGTCCATTGATCATCTGTGCGGGATGGGGGATTGGGACGTGGCAGCAAAGCAGGCCGAAAAGATCCCAAGGGGGGCACTGTCAGCAAGTGCCAAGGCAGCACAAAAAGCATTCTTTAAGTTAAGACCCAGTGGTCCTGTTGTTAACTGTTTCTCTCTCAAGCAGGAGACACAGGAATCTTTCATTAGTTTTATAGACAGGTTGTGCAGGGCAGCTGAAGCACAGGTTCCCGAGGAGGGATTGAGGCAAGGCATGGTGAAGAAAATTGCACTCCAGAACGCCAATGAAGCCTGCCGAAAGGCAATCCTGAGCCTTCCCCTCGACCCAGAGCCAACACTCCAAGACATGCTGGATGTGTGCGCTCGAAAGGTCACCTTGCCATCAAAGGACCTTCAGGGGACGCCCCAAATGCCATCAAGGAGGGTCTCCTTCGCCGAAGCCCACACGCCATCCATGACCCCAGCTCCTGCGCGCAGCTTCCCAGGGCCACCCCCCAAAGGTTACCACCCGGTAAAACCCTGCAACCTCTGCAATAAGAAAGGACACTGGGCATCCCATTGCCCCCCTCAAAGAGGACTTCTTACATTTTAAAAACCAACAGCAACAGCAAGGTGCCTCCAACCCAGGGGGACAATCAAAAAACTCATTTCCCAGCGCAGTCCCTCCCTGCGTGAGGACACAAATTTGGAGGGAAACATAACATCAGGGGGCAGGAGGGACAACACATTAGCATACCCACCTGAGGACAAGAACTCTAATACCAGACATGACATTACCGGATTGGACAATAGGAGAACGAGAGCTGGTGAACCAGCCTGCGTGGGGGGAGTCGGGAATTTCATCTTGCAGGCATGGCTTGGTCGAAACCCCGACCATCCCAGGCCAATCCTTAACACCCAGTCCAACTTCTCTCCATACAGGTTGGCCCTAACCGAGCCTCTGCTACTCAGGGACAGCAATTGGCATTTTGTCACAGTCGACACACAGGACCCAGGGACCTGGAGGAGACTCCACAGTAAGTACATCATCCTTGGGGACACAAAATACACGCCACTCGACATCACTATTGCACCCAATTTAACACCTGCAAACCCTAAAAATCTGGTGCTGTGTCTGCACTGTGCTCACCCGCCAGTCTACCTTCCCAAAGGGCAAATCATCACCCAAGCCATACCTGTATCTTGGGCCCCCATCTACCCAGAAGACCTATGGATGAAAACTGCAGAGAAAATCTACAAGGTGTGTCAGGCCCAGGTAATCGAGAAGGAAGGACCCAATATCGCGTGTTACATGTGGAATGGTGGTGAGCACAAGTGGCTTAACAGCCTCTTGGACACAGGGGCAGACGTCACGGTCATTCCCTCACGGGATTGGCCATCGCGTTGGGAGTTGCAGGACGTGGCCGGACAAATTCAAGGTGTTGGAGGGGCACAATTGGCAAAACAATCAAAAAACATCATCAAATTTGAGGGGCCAAACAGACAAACAGCTTACCTGCGTCCATTTGTTCTGGATTACACAGAGCCCCTGTGGGGAAGGGACCTAATGGCCCACTGGGGGGTCACTTTGAACATTCCAACCCCCCAGGTTTTTCGGGCTGCAGTCACTGAGGAGCGTCCTACCCAAAAGTTAAATTGGCTTTCTGATGTTCCGATCTGGGTAGAGCAGTGGCCGCTCAACAAACAAAAATGAAAAGCGCTCGAAAAGCTCGTGGCAGAGCAACTTGCCAAGGGACATATCCAAGAAACAACATCTCCTTGGAATTCCCCCGTCTTTGTCCTGAAAAACCAGGCAAAGCCGAATGGCGGCTTCTCCACGACCTCCGTGCCATCAACAATGTGATTGAAAATATGGGTCCCCTCCAACCGGGGATGCCGTCCCCCACAATGTTACCAAAAGATTGGGAATTGGCTGTGATTGACATCAAAAATTGCTTCTTCCACATTCCCCTACACCCTGAAGACGCGCCATATTTTGCCTTCTCGGTTCCTTCAACCAACCGAGAAGCCCCAATGGAGCGCTACCATTGGCGAGTGTGGCCACAGGGCCTCAAATGCTCGCCCGCCATCTTCCAGCCTTACGTAGCTTCATTGCTGACCCCCGTCCGTGCAGCCACCGAGGGCGTGATCATCCAGCACTATATGGATGACATCTTGATTTGTGCTCCCAATGGCGATCTACTTACACACGCGCTTAACCTGACAACCGATGCGTTGGTTGCTGCAGGGTTCGAGCTGCGAGAGGACAAAATTCAAAAGATGCCCCCCTGGAAGTACCTGGGTTTGGAAATTAACAAGCGGACCATTGTTCCGCAAAAATTGGCAATCAAAACCAAAATTCGGACCCTAGCTGACGTCCAGCAGCTGTGTGGTTCTTTGAACTGGGTGAGGCCCTGGTTGGGTATTACAAACAGAGACCTAGCCCCTCTTTTTGATTTATTGAAAGGGGGGGAGGAGCCGAGTTCTCCCAGGGAGCTCACCCCAGAGGCCCAGGCAGCTTTGATTAAGGTCCAGGAGAAAATGTCTGCCAGACAGGCCCACCGGTACGATCCGGACCTGCCTTTTAAATTCATCATATTGGGCAGGCTGCCACACCTCCATGGTGTGATATTTCAATGGACAGACACCCCAAAGAATGGCAAGGGCCAGGACCAAAGGGACCCACTCTCCATCATAAAATGGGTCTTCCTAAGTCACCATCGGTCCAAGAGAATGACAAGGCCACAGGAGTTAGTAGCAGAACTGATCCGCAAGGCAAGAGCGCGGATCCGGGAGTTGGCTGGATGTGACTTTGAATGCATTCACATTCCCATCGAATTGGAATCAGTCCAATTCACCAAGGCCATGCTAGAACATCTGTTACAGGAAAATGAATCCCTGCAGTTCTCTCTAGACAGCTACACAGGCAAAATTTCAGTTTTGAGACCGGCCCACAAAATTTTCGAATCAGAAATTCAATTTGCATTGTCCATCAAACAAATTCAGAGCAAAAAGCCACTCAAGGCCTTAACAGTTTTTACAGACGCGTCCGGAAGTTCTCACAAGTCTGTGATAACTTGGAAAGATCCCCAGACGCAGCAGTGGGAGACAGATGTTGTTGAGGTGGAAGGTTCCCCTCAAATAGTTGAGTTGGCTGCTGTCGTTAGAGCCTTTGAGCAATTCTCTGAACTTTTTAATTTGGTAACCGATTCGGCGTATGTCGTGGTCGCAGTGTCTAGAGCGCAGGATGCTGTCCTGCAGGATGTGTCCAACGAAGACCTGCACAAGTTGCTCTCGAAACTGATTAAGTTAGTCTCCCACCGAGAGCAACCCTTTTACGTGATGCATATCAGGTCACATACCAACTTGCCAGGGTTTTTGGCCGAGGGTAATCGGCGTGCCGATTCTCTCGCTGCCGCCCCGACTCAGGTAGCTCCGCTCCCAGATAAGTTCCAGCAGGCTAAGATCAGCCACCAGTTTTACCACCAGAATGCGCCCGGGCTGGTCCGGCAATTCCACCTCACTCGTGACCAAGCCAGAGCCATTGTGGCCACCTGCCCGTCCTGCAAGTCGCTCCCCCTACCATTGGTGAGCTCAGGGGCTAACCCTAGGGTTCTGAAGTCCTGCGAGGTATGGCAGATGGATGTTACTCACATCCATTCCTTTGGGAGGATGAAGTACGTCCATGTCTCCGTAGACACTTTCTCTGGGGCAGTCTTTGCTTCTGCCCACACAGGGGAGAAAGCCAAAGACATCGAAAAGCATCTGATACAGGCCTTCGCTATGCTGGGCGTCCCAAAATTGATAAAAACAGACAATGCCCCCAGGTACACATCCAAGGAGTTTGCTAGCTTCCTGCAGCAATGGGGAATAGAGCATAAAACCGGCATTGCGTATTCCCCGACAGGTCAAGCCGTGGTGGAGCGGACTCATCAGAGTCTCAAACGTATTCTAAAACAACAGACACCAACTATGAAAGTTGAGTCCCCCCAACTTCGACTCGCGCGAGCCCTCTTCACATTGAATTTCTTAAACTGTTCTTTTGAAAACCTCAACCCGCCAATCACTAGGCACTTTGGCAACCATGAGCAGAGCAAGGTCAGGGAGAAACCGCCAGTGCTCATCAAAGATCCGGAGACTTGGCAGCTGGAAGGACCCCACGAGTTAGTCACCTGGGGACGGGGATATGCTTGCGTGTCCACGCCCTCAGGCCTGAGATGGGTCCCATCCAAATTTGTCCGGCCATATGTCCCCAAACACCAGACTGACAAGAAAAAGGATCCTCAGGTGAGGCATGCAGCCCTCCGCAGACGGAGAAAGTCTCCCCCTTTCCTTTTCAATTCAACACCTTCTCTCTCAGAGCCTTCCCTTTCACCATCCTGTTCCCTAGACTCGCACTTCCCTTTTGATTTAGACCTCCCCTCCCTAGAATGCTAATTAATGTTCCAGTTGTTTTTCAGACTTAAGCTTCATCCCTCTCGCAAGTGACTAGCTGAGGTCGCTTTGGAGGATGAAGTCTCACAGGTTGAATCCAATTGCTCTTATTAGAAGTTTTAGTAGTGTTAAAAGGTTTAAAGGCCATCAACTCCACCGTGCATGTCGATCACGCCATCTTCACCGCCCCATCAGAGCTGACACCGCTCGACGCGAACATCCAGAAAAGAACCAAGAAGAACACCCAGAGGACATCGGGTTCAACGATGCGGAACAGGACTGCAAATCTCCCGTTTAAGTAATTTTCTGTTCTTTTCTTTTTAAAAAATAGAAGAGGGAGATGCGGAGTTGTGTTTTTATATGTTTTACCACATTTGTATCATGTGTAAGTTTGTTCCATGTACCCCCCGCGCTCTGTAACGACCCCCCGGGTCTTCCCATCTCTCCCCGTGGTTTGTTGTCCCCGAGAAATTGCAGAGTCACCGTGTTTACCCCAGATGCCTGTCTGTCACTCGGGATCCCTTCCCCCCACCTGGAATCTTCTACCCGGGATGCTGAGGGATAGGCAGACAACCTGGGACCCTCCACCTGTCCGCCCCCCATTGGATGTACCCCTGCACCCCACTGCCCTCAGACCCCCCTGTGGCGTTACCCCATTGGCTGCCCCAGTTTTCCCCTGTCCTGTACTTAATCCGCAGGCGCGGCATGCCCGCGGCTTTTCTCCTGGCAGGCACCCGCGCGTTGCCGCCGCCGCCCAGCTCGAGCAGCCTGCCGCTTCCTCTCGGCCGGCTCCGGCGCGCGCCACCCCGCCCCGCTCGGCAGTGCGGCACAGACAAACACCGGCGCGGCAAGCCGCGGCCCCTTTGGTTATTGCTTTCCCCGTTGGGTTGTGTCCTAGTTTAGGGCAAATTTGGGGAAAATTCAGGAAATAAACCTCCACGGCCCCTCTTTATTCACTTGGTTCAGGGAAAAATTCCTTCTGAGAGAGAAGTGGAAAAGAACCTGTTTATTCAACAACAAAGCATTCTCCAGCACCAAAACAATTAACAACACAAGATGACAACAAAACTCTTTCACCCTTCTGAAGAGCTGAACAAATCCAGAAGGTCTTTCCTGGGAGTGGTCGCCTGGGTCTGGACGCTGGGGATGGCTGCTGCAGATCTCTAAATGCAGGCTCTTGGTGTTCTTTGGTGTTTCCCAGATCCCAGTCCAGAGCAGGCTGGATGATATTCAGAAAGAGGAAGGGAAAAAAGCAACAGTCCAGGGAAAGAATTGGACTGCTTAACCTAACTAGGAAGCAAAGCAAGAAAGCAGGCAAAGCAAGCAAGCCAAGCAAGCAAGCAAGTAAAGCAAGTAAGCCAAGCAAGCAAGCAAAGCAAAGCCAGTCAGCCAGCCCTAGCCTTTTCTAGCTTTCCAGCAGACATGGGGGAAGGTGAACCAGATGATAACACAGCAAAACAAACCTTTACTTTCAGAGTTAGTTTTGAAAGCACAGAACATAATATCAAACGTAAACAGAACACACGATTGGAGATACAAACACCATAACAGTCACCCTAGGACAGGTTGCAATAAAATGGAATTTTGCCCCCAGGAGAAAAGACCCTCTCCTTTTATTTGCCGTGGGACTCGCCGCTTGCTCTCAGACCCACACAGCCCCGCTCAAAGCCCGCGAGGGCTCAGCGGGAGGAACGGAAGCTGCCCGCGCTCCCCTTTCCCCCCGGAGCTAACAGGGATAAGGGGGGGGAAAGAGAGCATACCGCAAGGCACCTCTCTCTGAGATCTTCTGAAAAACATTTGAGAATGATTAAAAAGAGAAATGCAATGATTCCACTCACAAGAGATTTAAAAACAAATCAGAAAGTTAACTTCAAAAAATGCACAATATAGTTAAAATCTTAAATGAGACTTCAGAACGGCATGTAACCTGGACAAGATTACATAAACAACAATAAAACATACAAAAATTTGCTATGAAAAAACAAAGCACAAAGCTTCACCTGATAACATGATAAAATTTCTTAACAATAGCATTTATAAAACACTTAAATAGTTAAAAATAAAAGATTTGAAAACAAACGCCCTTAATATTATTATACAAACAAATAACAGACTAAAAAACTGATTGTTAAACAATGAAATCAATCTCAGAAAACTCAAAAAAAATTCCTTTACAACTCTTATATATTGATAAACTTATAATAAAACAGAAAAGACTAAAACAAAACCAAGGATCAAATAAATTGTGTCTTCTCCTTAAATCAATGTTCATTATTATTTCATGAACTCTTTCAGTCAAAACCTTCTCATCCTTAATGAAAATCAACTAAACTTTGTTAGCTAAATAAACTTGACCTTTGAAAAACTTAAAATAATTTTTGAATCAAACAGTACTTAAACTCAATATATAAAAATCTTGGTAAAGAATCCCTAAATTACATTAACTTTATGAAATCCATATGCATCAAATTAATAATATATAAATCCATTATCAATTAAACCTTTATAAACTTAACTTCTTCAGGGCCCAAACCTAAAATAAACTTAAAGTGATATACACTAATTAAACAATACTTAACTTAAACTCAAACCAAACTATATAAAAATCAATTCTATCATTAATTGAATGTTAAAATGCAACCTAATTTAAACCTTAATATAATAAATTACTAAAGTTTCATGCTATTTAATTTTCTATTTCAATTTTCATTATGATACGATATCTCTTTTTCACATTGTGTTCCACAATCATTACTTATCATCACACCGGCTGGGTGTATCTGCTGATCAATTCAGCGACCTAACTGAAAAATCTGGGTTTAGTGTTTAGAAACATTGGGGAGGTTTGGAAAATGCCTTGTGTTGCACTGGTTTCAAAAGGCGAGTGACTGAATTTGATTTTCAGGTGAATGTTGGAGTCCCATCCCTCAGCATTGCTGCAGGATATTTGGTGCAATGGATGTGCTTGTAAAAAGTTGTTTGCTCTGGCTGCTGTGGTTTTGTTGTTTGCCACCGCTGATGAAAGGAGATGGGCAGTGCACCGCTCGCACTTGTTGTGGAGAGGAGGTGACAAGGGAAATCCCTGCAACTTGCTCTGCCCAGCCCCCGCCTGCACCGGCATGGGTGGTATGGATGGGAGCACTTCTGGCGCAGCCATGCCCCGCTTCTACTTGCACTGGCATGGCTGCGCATCTCTCTTGCTCGCCTCCTCGCTCACACCCAGCGCTGGCTAAGCCGAACCCGCGCCTGCAATCTGCCCCTCTCAGCCACTTCCGCGTTTGCTTTGACTCCTGCAAACGCATGCACAGCCTGGATTCACCCCCTCTGTCTGTGTCGCCATGGGAATGAGGGAAGGAACCCCGCCCCGACCACGCCCCGCCTGCACCAGCTCTGGCGCGGCCACGCCTCGAGAACGCCTTCCCCCTTCTTTTGGCCGGGCCTGGCACGGCCCCGCTCCAGCTCTGGGTCATCGCCCCTGGGTCCGTGGCAGTGCCGGCACTCAGCGTGGTTCGGCGCTCCGCTGACATCATCAGCGCTCGCTTGCTGTGTCCCGCTCTGCCGCAGCCCCACGCCACGTCCTGCTCGGCCATGCGCCACTCGGGTCTCCCCCCGCGGCCACCATGCAGTCTGCGGACGGCTGGCTGGCGGCCACCGACGCCCCCGACGCCGTCTGTGCCAGTGCCGCACTCTCGAGATGCGAGAGATCCCCCGCCCCGACTTCCAGGTCTCGCTCTACCGTCCCACGCATGCGTTCTGACATCGCTGCGGTGAAAGAAGAGTCCCACTATCTCTCAGCTGCCCGCTCAGCCAGCGCCGCCGCTGCGAACCGGGAGCCGCTCCCCTGCACCTGCTGGGCAGCCGTTTCCGCGGTTTCACCAATCCTCATCATGGAACGCATCACAGGACGCTTGGGACGCCTGACTGCCGTACCCGCACTCCTGCTGCCTCCTGTGCCCGCGTCGTTCCCACTGCCCCCCCCCACCCTGCTCTCGTCTGCACCGCGGGCTCTATTGAACTCCCCAACCGCGCAGCTGCGAGAGCGGTCCCCTCTTCCTCTTCCCTCTACTCTGCACTCACATCTGCACCCTCCCCCACCGGAGCCGCCGCCGCTGCTGCGCCCCCTTGCCGCGGGTTTGGACTCGGGCAGTGCCCAGTCCCTTCCCCCACCGAGGGCTGCAGCTGTGCCTGGCTTATCTCTCACTGTCTGGGGAGTTTCTGCATCTGAGGAGCTTAGGGACTGAGGTTCAAGGGAGTCTGAGGAATAGTGGGAACCCGGAGATGCAGGGCGTGATGGGACGCCATCACCCTGATCCTCCACGGGAGGCAATCCTTCTTCCCCTGGTGAGGAAAACTGCCCCAAGTTGCTGGCTGGGCCATCTTCCTCCTTGTGCTCCCATACGAGCCTTAGCTGTCTGTTTTGAAATGTCACGTTGTGAAGGTGACTCTATTGTCCTTGCTGAAGGCAAAAGTTTTGTGGCAGTCTTATCTTTTTTTTTTTTTTTTTCTGTGGTTCGGTAATGCAGTTGCTTATTGATCCCTTGCCAAAAATTTAACTCAAACAAAAGATGTGCATCTGTGTGCGGGGAATTATACCGCACCCCCAATAACAAAGCTTTCATCTCATTTGGAGCTATCTCTACCGGATGGGTAGAAGTCTTGCCCCATAGGGCTAAAAAAAATTTTGGTCTGTCCTTGGGAGCATCCTTTCCCCATGTTCTTAATTTCAACCATTCTCACCAAAAGCTGAGTCAGCACAAGGTCAGTCCGGAGATGGCACTGTTTATCGTCCAGCAGGTCACAGGCGAGAAATCCAAGGCACGCTTCTGGTTTTTCTCCTCCTGGCTATCCTCCAGAGGAGCTGTCTTGGTGAAGGTCAGGATGTTTTGCCTCAAGCTTTCCGCTCCCTCTCTCTCTCTGGAGTTTTTGGAGAGTATGTGTGCCTTTTTCCAGTGAAGGTTGGAGGTCGTTTGATGGATTGGCTTCTTGCCCTTTTTATTTGCCCATCTGGGGACGCCGTTTGTCGGAATCTGAGGTATTGATGATTCCGACATTGTAAAAAGTCTCTCTCTTTCTGCCCCATTGCCAAAGAAGAAGCCATAATTCGTCTGTGCTGTTTTCAAGGTTGTTTATTCTTGCTTATCTATAACATGTTCTGCTGCCCTGCCGCAGGTCTGTCCTGCAGGGCAGCGTGCGGGGCTCTGCCCCTCAGTGGGATGTTACAAACATTATATACCAGAAACTACGTGTGCTATATTTACAATTATGTGCCAATATCTATCGTCTACGTTGAACAGTGTGTCCCCAGCCTAAACCAATAGAAAAATGCCAACACTACAGTGAAACATGGTGGGCATGAAGAAGGAGAAAAAGGACAAGACACACCCAATTTCCTCCATCTTGTCCCCTTTGAACCCCTAATCTAGAATCCTAAAATTTTACTTTTGCACCCATGCCACACTTAATTATTACTCATATCAAACACTCAGAGCTTGTAATTCATCCTGTAAGATTGAAAACTCTTTTCCCTGGACAGAGATCAGAGACAGTGTCTCTCGGGGCTCTGTACAGGGCGGTTCCTGACCCCCTGCCAGGGTCCCACGGCCTCCAGGGCAGCCAGAGGGAAGCCCTGGATTCCCACACCCTTCCTTCCAAATTATTTTAATTTTGATTTTTCCGTGTCAAACCATGACATTTAGCTAGCTGAGGCAGTCCAAGTTTTCCCTGGACTGGTTTTCTTTCCCTTTTCTTGGAACTGTTCGAACCTGCTCTGGACTGGGACCTGGGGAAACACCAAGAGCTTGCACTTTGTGGCCTACGGGGGCCTACTCTGGGCAGCAGCAGCCTTTCCCAGTGTCAGAGGGACTGATAACAGAGCAACCACACACCGGAGAGATTTTCTGAATTTGTCATTGCTTCAGTGCGACAAATGAGCTTTGTCATCTGGTATTATTCATTTTTTGTGCTGGGGAGTCCTTTGTCTCTTAAATAAACGTGTTTTTTTCCACTTGTATCCAAGGAAATTCTTCCCAAACCTATTGGGGGAGGGGCCATGTGGGTTTGCTTTCTGGGGGGCCCTTTTTGGAGGTTTTCTCCCAAATTTGCCCTAAACCAGGACAGTATAACAAGGCAAACAACAACAATGGTAACAACAACAAAAAAGAACAGAAAACCCAATAAACAGTCTCTTCCCTGCTGCTTAAGCATTTTCCTGTTTGGTGTAGTTACGGTCACAGCCAGCAGGGGTGCTGGCAGGCTCCCAGTGGGCAGGGCAGGTGCAATGATTCCGTCACAGCTGCAGGGGGTGCTATGATGCGAGTTCAGTCACATCTCCCTCACCTGGTAATGGTGGATGGTCTGGATGGCAAAAATGGGCTGCAGCAGGAACCTTGGAAGCAGCAGCTGGAACAGCAGGGCCGGCTCACCCACAGTAACAAGCAAGAGGTAGCAGAAATTCAGCAGCTGTGGCAAGAGCTGCAGGGTGTCCCAGCAGGCATAGCTACAGTGTAGGAAAAAATCCAAAGCAGTGGCAGAGAAATGGGGGGCTGCGCAGCGGCAGCCTGGTTCCCAAACTCATCTGGGAAAAGCTCCCTTGGAGGGCAAAAGGGCTCAGGATTATGGGGTTTCCCCTGAGGCACCTGAGCAGATGGTGAAAGGGTCCTTTTTTAGTGAGGTAGAGTGTTAATAAGGTTCCAGTGCAATGGCCACTCCCACAAGCAGAGCTTCACTCATGGTAGAAGGCAGCAGGAGACGGAGCCTCGTAGTGGTGGCGAATTCTCCCCACACTGACTGCAGCCAGTTTCCCCTCAGAATGCCAAGGGAGCAAGAGAGCTAGGAGTTGCACCCAGCCTCCTTTTCCCCAGCCCAAATCTCTGCCAGACCAAGAGAAATCCCCCAGCTAAGAGAGTAGTCAGCTGCACCCTTCCCGTGGCAACTTTTTTCATCTCCTTTAAATATTGGTCATTATTGTCTCTTAGTATATGTATGGGAGAAAATTCCCTGAGTGAAAGAAACAAAAGGAAAAATCCTAAACACCAACACCATCACATGTTCTCATCTCCTCCTCTTCTCTGACTAGAAAAAATCATGCCCCACTATGTTTTGATTTTCTTCTTAAATATGTTATCACAGAGGTGTTACTATCATCTCTAATTGTCCCAGGCTTGGCCAGCAGCATGTCCATCCACAGATCTGAGAATTATAGATTTGTCTTTACAAACAAGTTGTGGGTCTGCTGGCAGATAAAACTAGCACTGAGAGATAAAATAAACAATGGGAAGAATTCTACTGATTGATGAATGGAAAAAGATATTTGCTTTTACAAATAAACTTTAGGTTTGCTGATAAATGAAATTGGACATTGAAAGATGAAAGAAACAATGGGGGAAAATGCTAAATTCCATAAGAATTAAAGTGAGAATTGTGTGTAAGGTTTCATTGTGATGCAGATGGAAATCAAATAAGGGGTGGATAACATCTTAGATTGCAAGGCAATGTGTGTATTCTATTTACCATCAGATTTTTGTAAGGGAGCGAGGGTCCCTTCCCGCTGGGAGTGGCTTTTAATGAGTGTCAGAGAGAGGTTTGTCCACAGGGAGAGAATGCAGGAGCACCACCATAGAATGCGCTGGAAGACCCTTGAGGAAGAGATCCAACAGTTGAGAGAAGTGGCAGTATTGGAGGTACTCTTTGGGAGGGATGGACTGCATGATAATGACCCCGACAAGGTCAGGTGCACAGGGCAAATGTTGTGGAGTCTGGCGAATCTATGGCCATCCCAATACACCAACTTCATTGCAACAATTAATACCGATACCAACCGAGAGACAATGGGTTCTGTTGCCAACAAGCTTAGAAATTATGAAAGCATGATCAATGGCCTAATGCGGGCTTATGTCTCTGTTGTGGTCAAGGAACTCAAAGAGGTGATGAGGGAGGTGGTGAGGAAGGAGGTGAGGAGGAACAGTTCCCATATTGCACCAGTGCAAGTCACAGGCCCCAAAATCAGAGCCCAACGTTCGCCAGATAGAGAGAGAGGGTACACCCCATGCGCTGACCTATAGTTCTTTGTGCATGACCATGGTGAAGACATGAGAAGGTGGGATGGGAAACCTACTTCTGTCCTGGCAGCACAGGTGCGTCAACTCAAGGAGGGAAACACTAACCGAAGTAATAGCAGTAAAATGAAGCTAACCACAATTTCCCATGACCACCCCTTGAAGGAACCTCTAATATATATGCCCAGGAAAGAAATAATAACCAGGGTTAGAGGGGTCGTGCCTCTAGCCAGGAAGAGGCACAGGAAAACTGGATCTTCTGGACGGTGTGGATCCGGTGACCTGGCATATCAGAACCACAAAAATACGATGCCTTAGTTGATACGGGTGTGCAATGTACCCTAATACCATCAGGACATGTGTGGGTGGAACCTGTTTCTATTGCCAGGGTGATGGAGGGATCACAGCAATTGACCCTGTTAGAAGCCAAGGTGAGACTGACTGGGAAGGAGTGGAAGAAACATCCTACTGTGACTGGCCTAGAGGCCCCATGTATTCTAGGCATAGACTTCCTCTGGAATGGCTATTACAAGACCCAAAGGGACTCGGGGATCTGGTATAGCTGCTGTAGAGGCAGAGGACATTAGGCAGTTGAACACCTTGCCTGGACTATCAGAAAACCCATCTGCAGTAGGACTCCTGAAGGTGGAAGAGCAATGAGTGCCAAGTGCCACCATGACGGTGCACCGCCGGCAGTATGGAACAAATTGGGATGCCATGATCCCCATCCACAAAATTATCCATGAACTGGAGAGCCAAGGGGTGGTCAGCAAAACCCACTCGCTCTTCAACAGTCCCACATGGCCTGTGTGCAAGTCTGACAGAGAATGGAGATTGACTGTGGACTATTGTGGTCTGAATGAAGTGACGCCACCACTGAGCGCTACTGTGCCGGACATGCTGGAACTCCAGTACGAGATGGAGTCCAAGGCAGCAAAGTGGTATGCCGCTACTGACATTGCTAATGCATTTTTCTCCATTCATCTGGCAACAGAATGCAGGCCTCAGTTTGCTTTCACCTGGAGGGGCATGCAGTACACCTGGATCTGACTGCCCCAGGGGTGGAAGCAGAGTCCCACCATTGCCATGGACTGATCCAGACTGAACTGGAAAAGGGTGAAGGTCAGAACATCTGCAGTACATCGATGAAATCATTGTGTGGGGAGACACAGCAATGGAAGACTTTGAGAAAGGAGAGACGATCATCCAGATTCTGCTAGAAGCCGGCTTCGTCATTGTCATGGTTTGACACTGGCAGAATGCCAGCACCCCCATGAAAATGCAAACTCTCAACTGAATGCTGTGAAATGCGATGAGGAACAGAGCAAGGCAGGCCCAAGCTTAATAACAAGGGAAAAAAAAAACTTTATTAAGCTACTACTACTATACTACTATAAAAGAAGAAAAGAAAGGAAAACACACACAAAATCCAAAATGTAAGCCTTTCAAAACATTCCTCCTCCTCCCACCCAAACTCCAGCAAACCACAGTGAGACACATTTGGACCCTTAATCAAGTATTCACCCTTCAATATAATCAATACTAAGTCCATCAGGGGAGAGAGGAGTCTCCCTTGCACCATAGACCCCCAGGAAACACAGCTGCTACTTCTTGTGTTTCCATGTCATACATGGCACCGCCCAGAGAAAATCTGCCAGTGTGACCCTCTCCTTTCCATGCACAGTGCTCTCACCACCGATGCATGGATAGACAGACTGCTTTTAGGATTTTTCCTTTCAAGGATGCTCTGCCAAGAGGGGAAAAAACAACAGTTCAGTTTTTCATTTTTTGGGACCACAGTCCCCCCCCATTTTCTTCCTCCCCTGGGGCCGAGGGTCTCAGGAACAGAGATGTTCTTCTCTTCCTCTTTTCTGAAGACAGGGGGCACCACCACAAACCCCCCTAACTTTTCTCTGTTCCCTGCACTCCTGTCTTTTCTCAGCTGCTGAAGCAGGTCTCTTTGGCTCACCGGCATCCTCCTAAAATACAGTCTCTCTTAGAGGAGAAAATCAGTTCAGTCTATGGCTAACAAGAAAAAGTCCAGCCAAAAGCCACTCCATCATCTTCACTGTAGTTTCCAGTAGTTTTCCCCCCACCACGCAGCCCCCCGAATAATCTGACTAGCTCAGAGATAAGGGGGCTGTGAGGGGAGGAATACCAGGAGAGGGAAAAGTATTCAAAAGAGGCTCTTACCCCAGGGTGTTGGAACAGCTCTCTTTGTTCTGTGGTGTCCATGGGAGAGCGGGGCAAAAGAGAGCGAATAGGAAGTCTCAGGGGTCTATATAGGTTTTGGACAGGGTGGGCTTTCCTGGCTCTCCGCCAACCCCGTTGGGGCAGGAAGGAGGATCCAGGGGTTATCTTGATCAGAGTCACAGGGTCCCGGGGGAAGGGGGGCAAAGGGTGCCATGAGCTCACCGTAACACTTCCCCCCCAATCTTCTTTCCCTAACATCCCAGGTTCCAGGCTGGTCTCTCTTCCTCTTTTTTCAAACCAAGGAGGAGTAAAATTTCACAAAGTTTTCATTTGTCAAGGAAGGGTTAAAAGTCCTGACTCCCTGGCTGGCTCTCTCCCCAGGCTCTGGCTCCCATGGCTAGGCACCTTGCAGCCCCCCCGCTCTTCTCATTCCCTGCGGTGTACTGCTGGAAGACCATTGCTGTCTCTTTCTCTCTCTCTCGAGAGAGAGACTCTGGGGGAGGGAACACAGACATCCCAGATTTCTCCACCCTTCCATCTGCAGGGGGCCAGCCCAATTCCAGTCCCTCCACCCTTTGGCTTAGCTCAATCTGGGCCGCATGGGTCCCCTCCCCTCCCCCACCCAGCCACGGGCCAGGCAGGGGAGAGTCTGCACTGCACCCTGACCAGAACCAAGAGCGAGTTCTCCTGGGAATTCTGCTTTTAACCCCTCTGTGTTCTCAGAGGCGTGTCCAGCCTCAATTGGTTACTCCAAGTGTCAATATCCAAATTGACCTCTTCCTTCCAAAAAGATTATTTTTCCATATCAAACCACGACAGTCATCAAGAAGACTAAAGTCAAGGAACCTGCCTGAGAGATCCAGTTCCTGGGAGTAAAGTGGCAAGACGGACAGCGTCAGATTCCCACTGAGGTCATCAACAAGATCACCACGATGTTTCCACCGACCAGCAGGAAGGAAACACAAGCTTTCCTAGGTGCCATAGGTTTTTGGAGGATGCACATTCTTGTGATTCGTGTCAACTGGCAATGGAATCAGCAAATGCTTGTATCTGCTGTGTCAAAAGTGGATGTATTCCCTGGGATAACTACAAAGAACAGTTTTGAAACTTTCTGACCAAATAGCCAAATGAAGCATCAAAATAGAAGAAGTATAGTAAAGAGACGAGGTAGCAAGACGACTGATGCTTATAATAAAATAGAGGAAGCTGTGGTAAAGCTAAAACGATATTGCAACCAAGTGACAAAAATGCTTATGTATAATAAAAAGCTTGATGTACTTGACAAAATCATGCAGCAGACACCGGTGTAAGACCTCCCTCCAGACGAACACAAGAAGGACAAGAAGCCAACGACCACCTGGAAAGATTATGAAATTGTTGATCCCAGCTTATTGATATTAGCTGATTGAGACTAACACAAGCACATTGGAAAATGCTTTTTAAGCTTAAAAACAGTACATATACTTTGCCCAACTTGTAAGTACTGTGTGCCATTAGTGGAGCAGTGACTCCCTGGCCACCCAGCACTGCTTGCTTGCTTTCTTTAAAGTAAAAGATATAAAAATAAAATTTGGTTTGGCTATCGAAATTTTATATCACAGAGTACAGCCAGATTGTGAGCCCTCTCTACCTGGTCACCCGCAAAAAGAACGATTTCCACTGGGGCCCTGAACAGCAGCAAGCTTTTGCCCAGATCAAGCACGAGATCGCTCATGCGGTAGTGCTTGGCCCAGTCAGGACTGGACCAGAGGTGAACAATGTGCTTTACTCTGCAGCTGGGAACAATAGTTTGTCCTGGAGCCTTTGGCAGAAGGTGCCTGGGGACACTTGAGGCCGATCACTGGGATTCTGGAGCTGAAGTTACAGAGGGTCCGAAGCTAGCTACACTCCCACAGAGAAGGAAATCTTGGCCGCCTATGAAGGAGTTCAAGCCACCTCGGAGGTGATTGGCACGGAAGCACAACTCCTCCTGGCACCCTGACTACTGGTGCTGGGGTGGATGTTTAAAGGAAAGGTTCCCACTACCCACAACACCACTGACGCTACATGGAGCAAGTGGATTGCTCTCATCACACAGCACGCCCGTATTGGAAACCTGAACCACCCTGGGATTTTGGAGATAATTAAAAACTGGCTGGAAGGTGAAAACTTTGGTCTCATTCATAAAGAGGAACAAGAGGAAGTGACACATGCTGAAGAAGCTTCACCATATAACCAACTACCAGCAGAGGAAACACGCTACGCTCTTTTCACTGATGGTTCCTGTCACATTGTAGGGATGAAGTGGAAAGCAGCCATATGGAGTCCCACACGACAGGTTGGGGAAGCTACTGAAGGAGAAGGGGGATCAACTCAACTTGCTGAACTCAAGGCAGTTCAGCTGGCCCTGGACATTGCTGAAAGAGAAAAGGGGCCAAAGCTCTACCCTTTATACTGATTTGTGGATGGTAGCCAATGCTCTGTGGGGCTGGCTTGAAAGGTGGAAAAAGGCCAACTGACAGCATAGAGGAAAGCCAGTCTGGGCTGCTGATTAATGGAAAGACATTGCCACTTGGGTGGAGAAGCTACCTGTGAAAGTCCATCATGTAGATGCCCATGTCCCTAAGAGTCGGGCTAATGAGGGACACCGAAAAAACGAGCAGGTAGATCAGGCAGAAAAGATAGAGGTGTCAAAGATAGACTTAGATTGTCAACATAAGGAGGAGTTGTTCCTAGCTTGATGGGCCCATGATGCCTCAGGTCATCAGGGCAGAGATGCCACCTACTGTGGGACTCAGATTCAGTCAAAGAAAGAAACGGAGAGTTTCTAGCCAGGCAAAAAGCCTGGGAAAGAGCTGGAGAAGAATGTAAATAATTCTTTATCTCTCTTGTTTTTCACATTGTTTATAGTTAAGTTCTATCACTGTGTGTCAAGCACTTTGCACCAATGCTTTGGGTTGTTTTCACTTTAGAACCAATGGAATTGGTCCTCATGAAACTCTGTATAAAAGAGCAGTGTATTTTGAATAAACTGGAGTTTCACTGTCATGCAGCCTTCTGGTCAGTCTTCTCATTCCCGTTCTGCCTCGACAGCGACAACCTACAAGGGGGCATGAGACTGAGGGGTGGATTTAACCATGGACAGTATTTCTCAGGTTATCCATGACTGTGAGACATGTGATGCGAACAAACAGGCCAAGCGGGTGAAGCCCCTATAGTATGGTGGGCAGTGGTCCAAGTACAAGTATGGGGAGGCCTGGCAGATTGACTATATCACACTGCCCCACGCCACGCCAAGGCAAGCGCTATGTGCTGACCATGGTGGAAGCCACCACTGGATGGTCGGAGATCTACCCTGTGCCTCACGCTACTGCCCGGAACACCATCTTGGGCCTGGAAAAGCAAGTCCTGTGGAGACATGGCACCCCTGAGAGAACTGAGTTGGACAACGGGACCCATTTCAAGAACAGCCTTATAAACACCTGGGCCAGGGTATATGGTATTGAATGGATATACCATATCCCTTATCACGCACCAGCTGCCGGGAAAGTTGAACGGTGCAACGGACTACTTAAAACTACCCTGAAGGCACTTGGGGGGAGAACTTTCAGAAATTGGGAAATGAACTTAGCAAAGGCCACCTGGATGCTCAACACCCAAGGGTCCATGAATTGAGCTGGCCCCGCCCACTCTGAACCCTTGCACTCAGTGGATGGAGATAAAGTTCCTGTGGTACATATGAAAAGTATTTTAGGAAAGCCTGTTTGGATTACTCTCACCTCAGGCAAAGACAAACCCATCCGTGGGATTGTTTTTGCTCAAGGACCTGGTTACACTTGGTGGGTAATGTAGAAAGATGGAGAAAGCCATTGTGTACCACAGTGAAACCTAGTCTTAAGTGAGAACTGTGTGTAAGGTTTCATTGTGATGCAGATGGGAAACAGAATAAGGGGTGGATAATGTCCTAGATTGCAAGGCAATGTGTGTATTCTATTTGCCATCTGTTAGAGGTGTGGCAGTTATCTTCTGTTAATTGGGTAGTTTTCTTTATCTCTTCCACAAACCAATCCTCCCTCTGGGGAGACATCTGCTGTTAATGGACTATTGAGTGTCACTGCATAACTGATAAAAATTACATCATCCCATTGTGAGATGTTCCACCCAGAGGGAGGAGCCAAACATTCCTAACTGGATATAATCTGAGATTTTCAGATACCAGAATAGCCTTTCCACTGGATTCCCAGAGGAAGACCAGGCCCATCTACACCACCACTGGATCTTCAGAGGAAGACTACACCCTTCTACAGGATCACTGCTTCAACAGAACCACATTTGCCACTCCAGGACTGTAGCCACCATTCCAATTGGAATTCTACCAACACCCTGACCAACAGGGTGTCAGGTCGTATTCTGACACTGTCAGTGTTATTTTGTATTACTGCACTGTTTATTTTTATTTTCTTCCCTAATAAAGAACTGTCAATCCTGCTCCCATATCTTTGCCTGAGAGCCCCCCTTAATTTCAAAATTATAACAGTTTGGAGGGAGGGGGTTTACATTTCCAGACACCTGCCTTTTCAAACCAAGAGAGAGGGTTATACATTAGAGGGAAATCTTCAGTATCAGTCGTATCAGGAAGTCTGTACCTCAGCCAACGGGGAAAGAGAAGGGAAATGCAGCTAAGAAATTCGGATAAAAAGGTGGCTGTACCCTCCAAAAATTTGAGTGAGACACCAGGGGAATGACCCATGGCCTCTCCCTTTATTTGAATAAAGTAAAAGGACTCCTCTGTCTTCTTTTTGGACATAAAACTCTGATGTTTGTGAATTAATTTTCCTGACAGAGCCATCATGGATTGGTTCTGCCAGACATGATGGAAGCTTCTAGCAATTTCTCACAGAAGGCACCTCTGTAGCCGCCACCCCCCCCCCCCAAAAAAAAAAAAACAAACACTCCATGCAAAACCAACACAGGCTGAGAAGGCTTTCCATGGACAGCAACTTAATAATGATTTCTGGTTTGGATTCCTGTGTGGGCTGTGAGGATCCTGGTTCCCCATCATCATCCACTGGGTGAATGGATTTGGTTTTTTGTTTCCTTCTCTGGACAGGGGCAATTACTATTGGCTTAGGTTCTCAGCCTAGTTTAGCTGCAGCCTGAGCGACAGGTCTCTGCTGATTCATCCTCCTGCCCCTCTGGCTGTATCTGCTGCCCTACAGTATCTAGCAATGTGCGGTAAGCATTAGCCAGGGCCCAGTATATTACAATGAGCTGCTTCTTGTTAGAGTTGTTGTTGCAATTTTCCCTCAGATATTTCCCCATCTCAACTGGATTCCGAATTTGTTCAGGGGGGAAGTTGCAAGCTATTGGGGCAGAGAATTCCTTCAAGGTTTGACCTACATCTTCCCACACCACTCAGAATTTTCCATGACTGGGGCAGGTGTCTGGACAGCCCCTCTGGAAATCTGAGCTAGACAAGCTGCAGACCATATAGAGGAAGCCTACCAGATAAAAAACCCGAAAGGTGGTATCTTTAACATCCAGGGGAAAGTGAATATTCTCAAAAGGTGACATGCCGGATCTGAAGGGAAGGAGGGAGATGAAGGGCTGTAAAACATCATCTCCTACTTTTTCCCTAACAGACTGGGTGTAATTACTAATATACCCCCAAACAAGGCTACTGAGACCAGGATGGAAAACCAAAAGAGCATACACGTCCTCAGAAGATCCCAGTACCTCTGTTAAATGTTTATAAATGCTAGCACTGGGCACATCAATATGGCAATCCTGACTCATGTCTCTGATATGTAAAAGACATGCTATGGACAAAATTGCCCCTATATATAAATAGGCAAACATGCTGTTAGAGATACATATTATAATATTGGCTTTTTGCAAATATTAAGATGGATTTTATATGTGTGGTGCTAAAGTGTGAAAAACACATTCACTCTCCTGTGAAAATTTAAGTTTAATAAAGGACAATAGGAGACAAAACTCATATATATATATATCTTTATAATAAAGTTATTTTATGCTATAGATCCATATTATAATATTGGCTTTTCACAAATGTTAACATGGATTTTATATGTGTGATGTTAAAGTAACTTTGTTATAAAGATATAGTTTTTATTTCTGTTAATTAAGCATAGACATAGAAGTGAAATAGCTGATATAAGTATGCTTGTGTTAAAATGCCTGCTTGGATGGGATGACATCCAATGAACACAACATGAGGACACCTGCTACAGATATGCCAACTATCAGCACTCACCGTCTGAAGATAGTGTGGGCCAAGGGCCAAAACTGAAGGTGATGATAAAAAAAAAGGACTAAAACTACAGCCAAGAAATGCACATGCTCTAAAAAGGTGGATCTGAGGAGGAGCCATGCTAAACAGTTCTTGGAACATGTAAACTAGTTTGGGGGAAAAGTTTACTATGCATAATTGTTTATGAATATGTAACAGGATGATGCAATAGAAACGGTGATTCCAAAATAGCAGGTGTGCTCTTGGCTGAGTGCCAAGATGCACCCCGTTGAAATAGAGATTTTTGGAGTTCACATAAGTTAACAAAATGAATTAAGCATTTATATTTTAGGTTGTAGAGTTATGTGTTGAATTTTAACCTTTTACTTAAGAAACCTCTGCCATGGTACAAAGGGCATAGGAAAATGCAAAGTTCTGAAGCTTCTTGCATAAAGAACAATACCATAGAGGACTGAGGATGCAAAGAACCCAAAGAGGCTCCTCTGTCTCCAAGCCTATCAAGACTGAAAAACGTACTCAGATAAGCACCAAAAAAGACCAAAGGCGCACTCGCAAAGAGGAAAAGTTCAAAAGTTCAATCATGAGGAAGACCACAATCTTCAGCCTCAGAGACCACTGAGAGACCCCTGCAGGACCACCACAGCAGACCACGTGTGCCCAGAAGGGTGTGGACTTATTTAGCATGAGAGACGAGGACAGGCGGGGCCAGGGGTTGAATATGTATGGAAAAGTTGTGCAATGTATTGCATATGGAACACCTTTGTGAATAAAGGTGTGGGTCAGACTGAGGCTCGAGGTACAAATTTTTGGCGAGACATCTCACTTGTGCCAGGCACTGACAATACATGCCCACTTCATAACTACCCGAGGTTGTGGAGTCTATTTATTTATTCCGCATATCGCTTCACTGTAACATCTTTTGCTCTATGGTGTTTGTCTCCTATTGTCCTTTATTAAACTTTTTAAATTTTCACAGGATAGTGAACATGTTTTTCCCAATGACTAGGTGCCAGAGAGCCACTATTAAATCAAGCAGCATGGTGACAAGTGATTGCTGTACCCCAATACAAAGTGTTTCAAACCAGAATGTAATTTTTTTTTTTCACTTTCTTCTGCCCCTTAAAGTTAGGCACCAAATTTTATCCAGGTTTATAGACAAGTTTAGGAGAAAACTCTGGAACGAGTGCTTCCTCTAAAGAAAAGGGCTTCAGCAATCTCTTTCTGCCAATGAGAAAATGAATACCAGTGGGTTAAAGTGAAAAAATCCCAACTGTTTATTGACAAAGTGCCCACATGTCAAGTGAAAAAAAAAAAACAAACCGCTAGATATTTAACCGTCAGAACATTCCGTCCCACTCCTTCCCCTTCCCCTCCCCCCCCCCCCCCCCCCCGAGAAAAAACCCAAAATGTCAGGGGAAGAAACAAACTGGCTGGCCACGTGGCAAGGGGGAACAAAATTGCGCCGGCTTTTTGTCTCAGGGAAGGGGAAAAATGTTCATGCAGCAGCTCAGGCAAAACAGATGGGAACCTGTTGAACCTCTGGCATTGGTCTCCTCAGAGCAGATGAAGGTGGTGGATTTTGGTGTCCTTTCTCTTGTTGATTCAGCTTTTCCCAAGGTCTGGGGCTGGGTGGCGCGGCTCTCACAGGTCCTGGCCGACCGTCTCCCTATCGATTGTCCGATCTCGGACCAAAGTGTTATAAATTTGCGCCACAACGGAACATAATCCAATTAAGAATTTTATTAATTTACATCAAGTAGGATATGAACAAAGGTAACAGCGCTGGGGAAGCAAACCCAAAAACTTCCAAAAATCCGAAGCTTTGGCTGCTCCCCCGATTTCGCTCCAACTGTCTCCTTTTATTCCTATTTCTTCTTTTGTCTCCCTGGAATTTGCAAGTCAATTCCTGCCGTTATCTTGTGTTTGTTTAAGCAGTCCCCTAGTGTGAATGGTTGTTGTGATCTTTATCTTCAGTCTCCGGTTGAAGTGCTCGTTATCTTATCTTGTATCAGCTGTGTCCGTTTGCTGTTTGCATACCTCCGTGGTCTAACTTTATCTCAATAGACAATACCTCAGTCTGTATTTTTTCTCACAGTTGTCTAACTTTTACATATATCTTAATAAACAATATCCCACTCTGTAGTTTCTCACAATTGTCTAACCTTTACATATATCTTAATAAACACTATCCCAATCTGTAATTTCTCACAATTGTCTAACCTTTACATATATCTTAATAAACAATATCTCAATCTGTAGTTTCTCACAAAAGGCAAGCCGAACAGTTCAAGAAAAAACAAAAGCTGCTGAAGGATTGCTGCCGCAGTCTCTTCAAGGCCAGGGAAAAGGAAAAAAAACATTCTTGCCTAAGCTAACAAAAAACCCAAGGTAGCTAAGCAACAAAGTAGCACCTGTCTGCAACGCACTAAGCATGCCTGGGAGTGAGGCTTTGAACAAAGCTGCTGCAAGAAGCCCCAGGGCTCCTGCCCCTCCCTCAAACCCACCTTAAAGTTTCAGCAACCTTTTCTGGGCATAAAGCAGACAATCAGGAATAGAGTATCATCGTAGAATCACCCCAAGACAGTCTCAGGTACCAATAATTGTACTTTTCTATCCATAAATATAATTTGAGCCTCCTATTTACTTAAGAGATCTCTTCCCAAAAGAGGAATTAAAGGAATGAGGAGATGTCTTTATAAACAAACTGTGGGCCTGATAGTAGATAAGGCCAGATAGGGAGAGGTGTGTGAAAGACAATAGCATAGTTTTTGTTCATCAGGAAAAGTCCCAGGGATTGTGTAAGTCACAGGAAACAGTGGGGCAGGAGGGCAGGATGTACTGCTATTAGTAGATAGTGGAATTGAGAGATCTTTAAGAGCTGTGTTACCATATTTGGAGAAGTTATTGCAGGGTTAACGCTACCTCGGAGGAAAAAGAATAGGAGCTTTCCTCAAACGACCACTGGACAGCAGAAAAAAAAAGACCCCTAGCAACACGCCGCGCAGATGCAGAGCACGTCGAGAATATCACAAAGTCCAGAACTGAAGGGGTATAAGAACTGAAAGACCGGGAGGTGCGGTGCGAGCCGTTGGTGGGAGCAGAGGCTCCCCGGCCGCCCAGAGCTGCATTTGCCCGTACTACTTGCTTGCTAAATTAATAAAATTCTCTTTATAAAGTGACACAAATTGGTCCTGTGTCATAATTTATAACAGGTGAAAGAAGCAATGGGGGGAATCATAAATTCCATAGGAATTCCACTAATTCACACAGACTTACTCAATACTATGTTACATCTCTGGATTTAGAGAAAAAGAACAGAGATACAAGGAAAAAGAAAAACGGGGGGGTATACATTAGAAGGGGGTATTAGGCATTTTAGGAAGTCTGTATCTCTCAAGTACTTCAGCCAAAGGGGAAAGAGAGAGGGAAATGCGGCTGGGAAATTAAGGTAAAAAGGAGGCTGCATCCTCTAAAAATTTTGAGAGACCCCATGGGGAATGTCCCATGACTTCCCCCTTTATTCAAATAAAGTTACAGGACTCCTCTGGCTCCTTTTTGGACATAAATCTCTGATGTTTGTGAATTTTCCTGACATTCTTATCACCAAATTTTATATTAATACATTAATCTGGGACCACAAGATAGATAAATAAATACATATACCTACATACATATGAATTTTAAAATCCACATCAGGTAAATAAAGAAGATCCTTTTACTGAAATATCATTAATGGTCAATAGTAGTATTATGGAGTTTAGAATAAAATTCACATATTCATTTACTGGAGTTAACATACTTTAAGAAATATGTAAAATTTTCTTAAATGCTTTTATAAATATTGTGAAAAATGCATATTTATGATTGGCTTTTCGCAAATGTTACAATGAATATTATATGTGTAATGTTAGAAAGTTATGCTGTATTAATTCTCTTACGTAGTGTGTTAAATGTAGTTTTAGGTTACAACATAATGTTAAAATAGAGACTATGTATGTGGGGGAAGATTTTTTTTTTTTAGGAATGAGATACTTGCTTCAAGGAACACCTAAATCTTCCAAAGGAGAGGAATTTATGGGTTCTTATCAGAAGAAGCTAATTTCTTCAGGCCTTGCTCAGACGAAGATGCCAGGGGATTAAAGGAAACAGTTGGCATACAACAGAGTTTCTTGTTTAGAATAGAATGTATGCATAACCATAAAGGATGTATGAATATGCAACAAGTGTATTGGTTTAAGAGTGATTCCTTTGTTCACAAGTCATGCTTTTCGTGACTTAGTGTCCAAGAGGATCCAGTCGTCCATAATTCCTTGGTTTTTATTGTCTTGTAATTGTCCTAACTCTAAACTTTATTACTTTATTGTATTATTATTATTATAACCATTTTATTATTATTAAACTTTTAAAATTTTAAAAACCAAGTGATTGGCGTTTTTCACACATTATACATAGAAAACTGATATAGATCTAAACAAAAATCACACTTTTGTAAATAACAAAAAACATTTTCATGCTCTAAAAACTGAGAACTATATTATTCTATTGACTATTACATTTTCATTTCTTAATTTCCTCTTAGTCTTATGCCTTATGGTGGACTCTACTTAATTCATATTGACAACATATATGCACAGTTGTAAGAGTGAACACGTGATCAAAACAGGTGCTGGAGATGCTATTGCATGTGAAACTAAAACATGGAGAGTGATGCACCTTTACCTAATAGACTGTTATGACTTTCCTGGGAGATTTTTCAACATTCCCAGCTATTTATTAAATATGGAGGTGGGAAAAGGTAGGGACGCTGTAGGAATTTTGAAATATTTTACAAATCCACAAAAACTAGAAATATGTCCATCAAATTGTGTGCTATCACTCTGGGAGCTACTAAAGGCTACGTTAAAGACAGGGTTTCTAGTACTGGAATTGAAGGCAAGCTGGTCTGGGTTTGTGAAAAAGGATGGTAGCAAAACCATTGGTCGAACAAAGGTTACAACAACAGGATATAAAATGCAATATATCGATGCCTTGAAATGATAGAATATTTGGTTCTTACAACCAAGGGAAGTATACTACTATTTTTATCTGTTGTAAACATATTTTATTTCTTCTGCATATAACAGAAGTATTCAAGTATTTTCAGGATTACTGGAATAAAAAAGTTACTAGTGTCTAGTATATTTTTATCCCCCACATCTTAATTGTCATCTGAAGGTGAAGATACTTCTCCCCTCGTGTAAGTTCTCCCCTTTCCCTATGAACCAATGGCATCTCTTCTAGGAAGAGAATGCAGGGGTAAAATAAAAATGTGCATTTATCGACTAAAATCAAAGGTAGCAAAAGCAAATAAAACGCGCATGGTCGGGAGCTGCACCTCGGGAATTCCTGGCTCCTCTAGCCGCTCATTCCCATTGCGCAGCGGCGCAGGGAAAAAGTGGAGAAGCAGCGACAGAGGCAGTCCGCCATATTTCTACCTCACCACGCCCGCAGAGACAAGCCATTGAAAAGCCAGTAGAGCTGGGCTCATAGTGTGCATACCCTAGTCCCCACCTGCCTTCTCTTCCTCTCTGGTGGAATCCTTTCTACTCGTCCTCCCTCTGTTCCTTACTACTAGGGCAGGAACGAGCCGCGACAGCTCTTCAGCAGCAGTTCTCCTCACGCGAGGGGTAAGCGACCGTGCCTGGAAAAAAGGTTCACCGTAAAGAAGTTCTCCCGCCAGGCACACGCTGAGATTACCGGGCGGCGGCCTTGCCCACTTTCGGAGGAGCCGAACTCTCGCTTTAGAACAGGAGCGACAGGGAAGCGTAATTGAGGAGGAGGGGAGGGATTAACGGACATTAGCATTTCCGTGGGAGGTGGTTATTTCGGAGGGCGGCGGAGGTGTAGTTTGCGAGGCACACTCGGGTGGTGGCAGCGGTAGCAGAGGCAGAAGTAGTAGTGAGGGAAGGAGGGAGAGGGGTGTTTTGTGCTCAACAGCTTGGCTGGCGAAGGAAGCACTCCTGCCGCCACGGCTGCAGTGAGAGATGTTTTCATGTTGCTTGGTGCATAATTTAGAGGAGGAGTTGGAAGCGGCGACTATTTGAGGCAGGGAACGGGGGGATTTGTGCTGTTGGGGGCCCGCTTTTTCTTTGTGTGTGGGATCGAGGCAGCTCGCTGCACTTGCTCTACAGTGCCTGGGTGGGGACTTCCGGGTAGAGAGCGTCTGTGTCCCCCGGGACTGGTGCTCTGGTGGGGTGTGTGTGCGCGCGCGTTTTTAGGGTGGGGGTTGTGTCTGGACCAGTTAGGAAGAATGACTTTGGAGTCCATGATGGCGTGCTGCCTGAGCGAGGAAGCTAAGGAAGCCCGGCGGATCAACGACGAGATCGAGCGGCAGCTGCGCCGGGACAAGCGAGATGCCCGTCGGGAACTGAAGCTGCTGCTGCTGGGTGAGTGTGGGCCACCGTCAGCACACACGCCTTAAGCGCCTCTGAGGGTGCAGCTCAGACATTGCCGCCCCGGGCTCTGTCCGGCTGGCCCTCCAGTGCATTACATGGCGTGGTCGGTTCGGTTTTCCTTAGGCGCCTGACACCTTCACCGCGGGGCGGCCGTGGCGATGGTGGTAGTGACACGCTCGTCGTTCCTCCGCCACCGCGTTGTGTGTGCGCGCTCATGTGTAGGCTTCGCCGAGGCGCTTATAGCTGGGTAAATAACCGTGGTTACTGTGGGTGAGTTTGCGATGGTGGGGAACCCGTCCTTCCAAAATGGAGAGGGAAAGGATGGCTGGTCAGTAGAGGGGGTGTTTGGGGAATATCGGCGATGATGGGTATAGGAGAGTGATGGTAAGAAAGCAGATTGATGAAAGAACTTGCAGGGGGGTTGTTTTGCAGATTTCTGGTGCATTGTTCTCCGAATCTTAGGTTGCTGGGTCACCAGTTGCATTTTTTTCATTGTGATTTTTATTCAATGAGGCAAAATGGGATAAGGGGCTTATGCCCAAATTCTAGACTGACTTTTAAAGCAAAAGGTGAAGGTGAAAAGTGACCTTAAAGTATACTGGTGGATAGCAGGATCTTTTAAAGACCTTTGGAATTCACCCACTGTTCCAAGAAATTAAATCTATTGTTTAATTTATCTTTAACTAAAACAGGTTGTTATTTTGGAGCCACAAGTGTGCAATGGCAATGTTTGTTTAATAGGAATTTGGCTTATGTTAAAATAAGCTTTTTTAATTAAAACACATTTGTCTGTATCTGAGGTGCTCTACTACACTGTGTAGTTCTTGTAATACAGCTTCTGTCGTAGACTAGCAGGCCTTGAAATATGTCTGCACCAGTATTTGGGTGAATGGGAATGTTCCAAGTGGATGTGGGGTGTTTATGCCAAAGACTTTAGTCTTGGGTCAGGTACATGAAAGTAATTATTTATATTGGGGGAATAAACTGCCTTTACACTAAGGTGATTTAAAAGGAACTAATTTATTTTAATGATTGCTTATAAACGTGTTGTTTTCTACTTTAAATAATACATTTTCTCTTCTGTATATGGAGAAAGGTATTGGCATCTTTAACTGATGTGGAAAAAGGAGGGGTGGAAATGGATATAATGCTACCAGTAATAACATTCTGTCTCATTTTGGCCTAATTTTGGGTTGATAGAAGTGTGTGCTGTGGCTATGTCAAGATCTAAAACCAAGAGAAAATAGAGGACAGATAGCTTGCATTTTTAAAATTTTATGGATGTTCAAGTATAATTACTTAACTATATGCATTTGCTACAGGAGAGGCAATTGATGTTTGACTTGTTACTTGGGTCAAAATTGTTGCTGCATTTCCTGGTCTTGCAGTAATGCTAGAGGTTTCTCCCAAGTTTTTAAAAATGCATGAAACTTACTGAATGGTACCAACATATACCACACAGAGAAGGAATTCAGAGATTTGATTCCACAGTCAGTAATGCAGATTTGGTATTGTTTTATATGATCCACCCACTGGTAATGGTAGATTCGGGCCTAATTGTGGCATTACTTTTAGAACAAATTAAATAAAGTGTTTTCAGAGCAAATAGACAAGAAGCCATCACTTAGAAAGCTTTGAAGAAAACACACTGATTGCCTGTATGAATGTTTTCTTCATATATTAGTATCTGCATAAACTGTGCTTCTGAACGTGTAAGCATGATGTACATGAAACCGAGGTAAATATTCTGTTTCATACTTAATAGCATATCTGTATTTGAGTAGAAATCAGTATAGAAATTGTTCTTGTGTACAAATTTTTCGTGTTGTACTTTGTCAACTGCAGTCACATTTGATTGAAAGCGTTTGTGCACATGCAGCTGTTTAACAGTTAATATTGTAAAATGCAGTATAGCAGTAAACCACCGTTGAAGTCACAGGGTTGGATAGAGATTCAAGTTTAAATTTATTAAAAAATCCCCAAACAAACCAAAACTCAAAGCTTCTAAAAATTTGTTTTAATTAGTGTATTTCTTTTAGGTATCTGACAGTACTTTCAGTCACTCTCACTGCTTCTCCAGCCTAGTCATATGTTCAGTTCTTAAGCTTGTGTTATTTGTTTGGACAATTCATATGGTTAGGATGGACAAAACCATTTTAAAAATAGGAAAATAATAATTAAAATGAGGAAACTGGGAAATGTCTGAAGTTGTTTGCCATCCATTTTTTAATTAACTTGACCTTTACTGTCCCATTATGTATCTTTAGTCATCAAAACTTAAAGTAGTAGTAGTGCTTTATTTTATGTAAATGTAAGGCAAACTTTTAAAAAGTGCCAACTTCTCAGTCCCACATTGAAAAGTGTTGTTGGATTTAGAAGCCTAAATGGGTTAAAGGCTTTTGAACATGGGACAAAAGGTGTATCCTTTTGATCATAAGATGAGAACACAGCTTAGGCTGAGCTGTGTTAACTGACCACATGTGCTTTTTGAACTTTTTGCAAGTGCAAAGTAAAAGGTATCAAATCAAAAGGTTTTAAGGAACAAATGAGCATGTCTATGCAATATTTTTTGATCTTGTTTAAAAATTAGACATACATACAAATGCACACATGTAGCAAATACAAAGAAAAAATTCTGGGTCAGAATGGAGGATATTTTTCCCTCCTTAACTTGTAGGAGGGAACTTATAGTGCTTCCTTTCAAAGTGAAATATTTCCCTCTGAACTATGTTGGTTACTGTTTCTGTGTTACATTATGCTGTGTGCACCTTTCTTGTGTATTAATGATATATTTTTACTTTTAATGGGATCAGAGTTTAAAATGTTGAAAGCAATTTCTGGAAAACTTTTTGCATGGTAAGATTATTTAAAAATATTAGTTAAAAAATAAACTCTCTCCATGATTAAACATTAAAATACCACTTTTAGGTGCTGCACTGAACATCATTGTCCTGTTCTAATCTACTGTGAAAAATTAAGCAAAGTCTCTTACTATTGTAATTCTAAAAAGTGAGAACTCAGCATATACACTGAAAATAGTTCAGCTAGCACAAGTTGGTTGCAATGTTTACTGTACTTTGGAGCAAATTCAGTCTTCCACTGATTTGGTTTTTATATCCTGTATTTTTGAAATTCTTCTGTATTCCATTACTACTGAACATTTTGTAAAACCTTATGATTGTTCTCCAGAGCATAAAATTGTTAACATTTATTTGTTGTTTGCTGTTGTAAATACATATATTGCTATAGTACAAAAAAAGTCATGTGTTTTTAGTGTTTTACATGGGTATGCACTGAACAATTTACAGTATTCTGCATGCTTATATTTTAAGCATGTATGTACGTATTTATTAAGTAGCAAGAGACATGTGATATAACTTTCTATGTTTATAATTTTGACTGCCATCAGTGGAAGTTTTATCTGGTCTCAGAAAGCAATGTTTGGGCTTAAATGTTAGTTTGTAGCCATAAACCTTCACTACTGGACATAATATGCCTGTACACTGTATATATTTGTTTTATGCATTATTTTCTCTTCAGGAGTATATAGGAAAATAATCAGCAATATCTATAAGTTTTGGCAAAATTAGGTATTGGAGATGAATCAGTGAAGCAAGGTGTCAAATATGACTATCTTTTCATTATCTATATGTTACCAAAGAAAACAGGTTGGAGGTAAACCATTTGAATTTAGCATGGATTTCAACTAGTCTTAAGTGGAAGACTTTGTTTGTTTTCCAAGCCTATAGGATATATATATGTTGTAGGGTTTTATTTGTATACCTGTGGTAGCTGAATGAAAGATTTGTGTACAGAATTCTGTAAATTAGTAGACTTAGACTTCAAAAACCTTGAAGAGGAAGTGGGCCTGTCATGGTTTGACACGGAAAAAGAATTTTTCTGGAAGGAAGAGGTCAATTTGGACATTGACCAATTAAAGGTGGACATGCCTCTGAGAACACAGAGGGGTTAGAAGCAGAATTCCCAGGAGAACTCGCTCTCTTTGGTTCTGGTCAGCATGCAGTGCAGGACTCTCCCCTGCCCGTGGCTGGGTGGGGGAGGGGAAGGCCCATGGCCTGACTGAGGTAGGCCGAAGGGTGGAAGGGACTGGAACCCCCCCTGCAGATGGAAGGGTGGAGAAATCTGGGATGTCTCCGTTCCCCCCCCAGAGTCTCTCTCTCTCAAGAGAGAGAAAGAGACAGCAGCAGTTTCTGTCAGCAGTTCACCGCAGGGAAGAAGAGCGGAGGGGGGGGGGGGGCTGCAAGGTACCCAGCTGCCTGTGGGAGCTGGAGCCTGGGCAGCGAGCCATCCTTGGGAGTCGGGATTTTTAACCCTTCCGGAGAAATGAAAGCTTTGTGAAATTTTTCTCCTCCTCGGTTTGAAAGAGAGGAAGAGAGACAGCTTGAACCCTGGGATGTTAGAAGGAGAAATTCTAGGTGGGAGGAGATGATGGAGTGGCTTTTTGGCTGGACTTTTTCTTGGTAGCCACAGACTGAACTGATCTTCTCCTCCAAGAGAGACTGTATTTTAGGAGGATGCCGGTGAGCCAAAGAGACCTGCTTCAGCTGGGAAAAGACAGAAGTAGAGCGAACAGAGAAAAGTTAGGGAGGTTTGTGGTGGTGCCCCCTGTCTTCAGAGAGGAAGAAGAGAAGAAGATCTCTGTTCTTGGACCCTTGGTCCCAGGGGAAAATGGGGGGGGGACTGTTGGTCCCAAAAATCAAAAACTGAAGTGTTGTTTTTCCCCTCTTGGCAGGGCATCCTTGAAAGGGAAAATCCTAAAAGCAGTCTGTCCATCCATGCATTGGTGGTGAGAGCACTGTGCATGGAAAGGAGAGGGTCACCATTGGCAAACTTTTTTTCTCTGGGTGGTGCCATGTGGTGACATGGAAGCACAGGATGTGGCAGCTGTGTTTCTTGGGGGGTCTGTGGCACAGGAGGGGCCTCTCTCTCCCTCAGTGGACTGAGAATCAATTGTCAGGAGGGTGGAAACCTGATTTGGGTCCAGGTTGTGTCTCACTATGGTTTGTTGGAAGTGGGTGGTGGGAGGAGGAATGCTTTGGAAGGTTTTCATTTTGATTTTTATGTGTGTGGGTTTTTTTTATTTCTTTTTCCTTCTATAGTAGTATAGTAGTAGTAGCTTAATAAAGTTTTTTCTTGTTATTGAGCTTGGGCCTGCTTTGCTCTGTTCTCGATTGCATTTCACAGCATTCAATTGAGAGATTGCATTTTCATGGGGGCACTGGCATTGTGCCAGTGTCAAACCATGACCGGGCCCATCAAGCCGACAATCAATCTTCCTTCCCTGCTGTAATCTGAAATATGTATGCCAGTAGTCTCATCTACTTATATAAGTAGATAAACTGATACTGCACATTTCAGGATTTTTTGTGCACAATTAAAAAATGCTGGTATTGATTAGCATATCCTAATTGACTATTTTCTTTGCTCTTCATTAAAGCAGAAAATGTAATTATTTTGGAAGAGCATTGCAATCTTTTCTTATTATCTTGTATTCATTCATACTTCTACTTGCCCTGAACACTTGCAAATAAGTTTAGGTAATTACAACAGTATGTATTTATGATTAGAAAACAAGCAAATACTTAATACATATCTTCATGATGTATGTTGAAACTAGATTGGTAAGTATATCTTAATTTGGATAAGCTGTTTCTAAGGTTATGTAATTTGATTCTGGATTAAAAACACTGATCTATTTTTTATATATGTATAGACATATACATTCATTTATAAAAATAACTGGTTTTGAGGAAACAAATCATCATATTGATATCTATGTGATATGATTTCACATTTGCTGGAAAAGAGCATTTTAATTTTTAAATGCATGATAAATGAATATTTTATTTTCAGCTCTTATAAATAATTTTCTTCTGGGTTATTTTGTTTTGATTTTCCTCCTTCTTTACAAGTGATCTACTGTAGTTAATGGAAATTAGTTTAGAACCTTAATACTCAAAAAATTCTGACTTACTTAGTTTTGCTCATATGTCAAAAAATCAAGGGACCCCAAATTTGTACTTCCCTTTTAAAAACATTATTGAATTTGTATGGAAGGGAACATGATAAAACAGAGGACTCTCTTGAGAAGGGACTTTGGGGTATATATTGTAATGTTAAGAAAATTTCTGGTTTTAGCTACTTCAAATTGTTTGGTGTGTTAATGCAGTGGTAATTTAATAAGCAACAGCATTTCTTTTGAAGTACTACAACAATCTGCAAAATTATCCCGGGAAGGGAGAACATGATAAGGTAGATGTGTGTTTCTTGCTCTGCTGAATGGATTAATACTCAGGAAACATGTTCTCATACTTGAACAAGATTGCATGCAGCCATTGCTAATAAAATTATGGGACACTTTTCAACATTCAACTGTTATTTTCTCTACTTATTTAAAAAGTAACTTGCAAGAATCAAGAGCAACAAAGTAAAATAAAAACTGAGGAAGCACTTGAATATTGGAAATACTATGAAGCCATATAAATAGTATTCTTAAAATCAGAGAAGTAAGTGGGCAACAGCCTTTAAGTATTGTGTTAACACTGTGCAAAGAAATAAGAGGCTGAGGGGCATACGTTTAAGTGATACCACAGTTTGAAAAGTTTTCAAAGTTCCCAGGGAAGTTCTAGGAACAATATATATCTGTGGGTTCTTTTCTTTTTTTTTTTTTTTTTTTTCTTAGTGCTATATTTGAGAATGGAATAGTTCAATTGGAAGGGACTTAAAATAATCATCTAGTCCAAATGCCTGACCACTTCAGGGTGGATCAAAAATTAAATCATGTTATTAAGGGCATTGTCCAAATGCCTCTTTAACATTGACAGGCTTGGGGCATCTATCACATCTCTGGGAAGCCTGTTCCAGTGTTTGACCACCCTCTGGGTAAAGAAACACTTCCTAATGTCCAGTCTAAACCTCCTCTGATGCAACTTTGAACCATTCCCACACATCCTCTCATAATATCGTTCTGGACAAAATGTCTAGCACACAGATGGATAAGCATGTCATGCAGTGGGTGAGCAACTGGCTCATGGGTCAGACACAAAGGGTTATAATGAATGGGGTAACATCAACCTGCTGACCCATTGCTAGTGGGGTTCCACAGGGCTCCATCTTAGAGGCAGTTCTCTTCAACATCTTCATAAATGACTTGGATGCACAACTGGAATGGATACTAAACAAGTTCGTAGATTATACAAATCTGGGAGGAGCTGTTGACTCCCTTGAAGGCAGGGAGACCCTGCAGAGAGACCTCAACAAATTAGAAGACTGGGCAATCACCAACTGTATGAAGTTTAACAACAGAAAGTGCTGGATTCTGTACCGAGGATGGGGCAACCCTGGATGTATGGACAGACTTGGGTATTTGATGCTGAAGAGCAGTGCTGCAGAAAGGGACCAGGGAGTCCTGGTCAACAGAAAGTTGAATGAGTCAGCAGTGCCCTGGCATCCAGGAGGACCAACGGTGTCCTGGGGTGCATCAGGCACAACATCACCAGCCAGTTAAGGAAGGTGATTGTCCCGCTCTGCTCTGCACTGGGGCAGCCTCACCTTGGATATTGTATGCAGTTTTGGTCACCACAATATAAGAAAGATACAAAGCTACTAGAGAGTGTCCAAAGGAGGGCAATGAAGATGGTGAGGGGCTGTGAGGGGAAGCCATATGAGGAGCGTCTGAGCTCACTTGGTCTGTTCAGCCTGGAGGAAACTGAAGGAAGACCTCATCTCAGTCTACAGCTTCCTTGTGAGGGGAAGAGGAAGGGCAGACAGTGATCTCTTGTCTGTGATGACCAGTGACAGGACCCAAGGGAAGGCCCTGAGGTTGTGTCAGGGCATGTTTGGGTTGGATATTAGGAAAGGTTCTTCACACAGAGGGTGGTTGGGCACTGGAACAGGCTCCCCAGGGAAGTGGTCACAGCACCAAGACTGCCAGAGTTCAAGAAGTATTTGGACAACATTTTTGGTACATGGTATGACTCTTGGGGATGGTCTTGTGCAGGGCTGGGAGTTGGGCTTGATTATCCTTGTGGGTCTCATCCAACTCAGCATATTCTGTGATCCTGTCTGGATACCAGGGAGAAGAGATCAGCACCTCCCTCTCCACTTCCCCTCCTCAGGAAGCTTCAGAGAGCCATGAGGTTGCCTCTCAGACTCCATTTCTCCAAACTAGACAAACCCAGAGTCCTCTGCCACTCCTCACAGGATGTGCCTTCCAGCCCTTTAACCAGCTTTGTTGCCCTCCTCTGAGGGCACTTCAAGGACCTTCAAATACTTTTTAAATTGTGGGGTCAAGAAGTGCATGCAAAACTCAAGGTGAGGCCACCCCAATGCTAAATACAGAGAGATGGTGACCTCTTTTGACTGGCTGTTTGTGCTGTGTTTGATGCATTCCCAGGATGTGTTTTGCCCTCTTGGCTGCTGGGGTACACTGCTGACTTCAACTGAGCCGGTTTCTGACCTTCACCTCCAGCAGGGCTATTCTCTAGCCACTCTTCTCCCAGTTTATACTCTTAAATTGTTAATCTGAATGTTAATTCTCTTGGTCATGTTAGAGAACGTTGGATAAGAATTCCTGAAACTACTTCTATCCATGTTTCTGGGTAAATGGGTTTCAGCCAGAAAGACAGCAGGTTTCTGTAACAGCAAATGCTAACTTATAAGGCCACAAAAAATCTAATGCATGAATGCTGAGAAAGGTGTCAGGTGGTTTTGGGAACCTATCAGGCTTGGAAAACTGAGGATCTAATACAGGACTTTTTTTTTTCTAAACCCTGATATTTTCTTTACTAAGCATTATGCCACTTAATCTCATAGACCAGGGCAATGCTAGCAATAAAAATCCAGGGCTGTATCTAGATGGGATGGAGTTAATTTTCCTCATAGTGGCCCATATCATACTGTGTTTTGGATTTGTGACTAAATCAGTGTGCATACAGTCAATGTTTTGGCTATTGCTGAGCAGTGCTTTCACAGTGGTAAGATTTTATCCTTTTTTTTCCCCACTCTGGCCCCTCCTTCCCCCATCCCTGATCTCAAGTCAATAAGAGGGGTGGGGGGGCTGGTAGGATGTGCTCAGCAATAAAAGATCTGGGAAAGAAGGAGGAAAGAGAGAAATGACATTTATCTTCCCAAATAACATTGTACATGCCGAGGCCCAGAAAGTGTCAAAACAGCTAATTAATGCCTCATTTTGTTTTGCTTACATGTGTAGCTTTTTCTTCACTTATTAAACTATCTTATCTTGATACACAATGGCAAAAAATGCACTCTTGAGCTAAAAACTCTTACAGATCAACATGCTTGCACAATTCTTGGTATGTTATAAAAAATAACTTTCCCCTGTGAAACATTGTCCTGTTCTTACCTTGGATTTGTCCAGGATTTGCTTCTAGTCACTTGTTATATTTTCACCTTTGATATTTGATATATGACCCATGGGCACTTAGAGACTGAGACCAAGATAGTAATTAATCTTTGTATCTATTATGAAACTAAATTAATTGACTTCCTAATGCTAATTGTAGGGTGAAATTTTGAGTCCTTTAATCATTCTTATAGTTATCTTTCTCATCCTTTCCAACATCACTTCTAAATTACAGACTATGAGAAATGAGCACTGTGGTGTATACATTCTTTACAAGTGCAGATGTAAAACTTTTCTTGTGATAGTTGAGATGCCACTATTGAGATTTGTACAAGGAAAGCAATGACCTTTTTAGTTATGGCATCAAACTATTCATGTTTAAATGGCTATCTACCATAACTAAAATATTCTTCAAAATAATTGGTTTTTTAGGGTGGGTTGATTGACCATTTGCAACCTGCTTTCTCTATTCCTGTATAGTTTACCTTATATTTACCTGTATTCAGACGCACAGTCTCTGCCTGTTCCTGGTTTACAGGTTATTCATTGTCATATCCTCTTTGTAATTTACCAATTCACAGCTTTTTGTCGCCTACAGGTATTGTCAGTAGTAAGTTAATAGGTATTTTTTTAATTTCATGGGAAAAGATATTTAAGTTTCTTATCAGAATCGGGGTATCACTGGGATCCTGTTAGAAACAAAGCTGCCTGAGGACTTTCTCTTATGCAATTTAATACTTTTTGCTTAAAGAACAAATGTGTGCTGTTTGTTTGTTGTATGAAACCAAATCAGTTGCTTAGCAGAAGTCTAGTTCCTCAAAACTGCTGCATTTATAAACCAAACCACTAGAGCTGTTGTAGCTGCTTAACTCTTGGTATGCAATCTCTCCCACGTCCCATTCTCATCCTTGGATTTTTGGAGTTTTTTTGGGATGATATTTCAAGATTTATAAGACAGAAGGGCTTCTTGGTCAGTTATCCCTTTGATAAGAGGTGTCCTGACTTACTGAGTAACAACAGTGTTCTAACTTTAGTAACTGCTCTGTAACATCATCACTAACTGCTGTAGTGGAAACTCTTTCATTGTCACTTTAAATATGATCTGTGTTTCCCTAAAACCAAAACAGAAATATTTGCAAACTGTATGTGGATTTTTTTTTTGTGTTAATATGAATTACCATATCCATTTAATAAAGGACCAATGCAGTTTTAAGTTTTTTTTTTTTTAATATGAAAATATGAAGTTTAGAAAACAACAACAAAAAAAGCCCCTCCACAGTCTTTGGAACATTTTAGTTCTTCATTTGACTTCTCTTCCCCCCCTCCCTCCCCATTAACAATTTTTAATACTTCTGAAGATTTTGACTTACCTATTTCAACTTTGTCTTTACATCCTCTCTTATCCAAACTCCTTGTACTGTTTTTCATGTTTTGTGGAATTGAGGCTGTCTAGCTATTTAATGAAATGTAATAAAATGCCTCTTAGTTGTTCCCATTTTAAATTTAATTGCAGTTGTTCTCACTCCTAATTCTGTCAGATTTAGTTCAAGTATCTCTCTGTCCTAGTTTAGGGCAAATTTGGGGAAAACCCTCTGGAATGAGGCCCCAGAAAATAAACCCCCACGGCCCCTCCCCACCCACCTGGTTCAGGAAAAAATTTTCTCTGAGAGAAGTGGAAAAGAACCTGTTTATTTAACAAACAAAGCACTCCCCAGCACCAAAAAAAGAGAAATTAACAACACCAGATGACAACAAAATACTTTCACCACTCTGAAGAGATGAACAAATCCAGAAAGTCTTTCCTGGGAGTGGTCGCCCGGGTCTGGACGCTGGGGATTGCTCTCCGGCACTGGGGTTGGCTGCTGCAGATCACAAAAGTCAGGCTCCCAGTGTTCCTTGGTGTTTCCCAGATCCCAGTCTGGAGCAGGTTGGATGGTATTCAGGAAAAGGAAAGGAAAAGAAACAGTCCAGGGAAAGAATTGGACTGTTTAGCTAACCTAACTAGGAAGCAAAGGCAAAAGCAGAAGCAAGCAAAGCAAGCAAGCAAAAGCAAGCAAGCCAAGAAAGCAAGCCAGCACTAGCCTCTTCTAGACAGCAGACCATGGGGGGAGGTGAACCGGCTGATAACAAGGCAAAACAAACCTTCACTTTCAGAGTCAGTTCTGAAAGCACAGAACATAATATCAAAAATAAACAGAACACACGACTGGAGATACAAACACCATGTCACCCTAGGACACTCTCATGAAACATGAATTATTTGTACTACTAGTTTTGGACTTTTTTTGCTTGCACATAACAAATGTAATCAAGTCATTATAACACCCTCTAAAATTACTTTTTACTTCAGTTCTCCCACAAGTTTTTTTTCTTCATATGATAAGATGTATTTCTGTATGGTGCTTTACTGTGTTAGAAAATCATCATTTCTGAAATACAGACATTCCAATGTCATTTGATTAGGATTTGTAGCATCCATTATGTTGCCCTGGGAGACTATTACCTCCTTTTGTTTTCATTAAACTGTTTAAAAAGCCCCACTCAATTGTCTGTCAAATCACCTGTGACTTGGTCATCTTACATGGTTCTAGCTCTTGTGTCAATTCTTTCTATTAGATTTTAAACTGAAAACCTTAAAGATCACTGTCCAGAAGCCAATTTTGAATGACAGAAATATTAATCACTGCACTTTGACTCATGTAAATCTTTGCATCAATTATACCTTCCTGTTTAAATTTAATTTGTATGTTAGCAGGGTTTACCACCTATGCATCTAGCATTTTTGTAGACAGTTGAATTTCCTGTTTTAATTTGACGCTTTGTTCAATTTTAATATTATCTTTATTTTTTTTCTGCTAAATAAGTACACTATTGTTTTCCCTCTTATCCTTCTCTTTCAGTAGTGAAATGATACTCTGACCTCTTTGGCCAGTCTGTGTTTCTGAATGTTTTTCATTTTTAACAATGAGAACTATCCAAATTCTGCAACTCCATCTTCCACAAACATCCAGTGATGCTCTATCATATATTCTTTACCTGTCCAGGAATTTACCTTTAGTTGGTCTGGTGTTTTGTTTTTTTTTTTCTCCTGGTATGTAACAAAATTGTAATTTAAATTTGATGCCAAGCTAATAAATGTAGAATGTTTAGATATTTATTATTTGGAAGAATTGCAATTATTTGCTTATTAGCAAAACTGAAGTATAATCAGTGGATATTCACAGATGACATGTTCACATATGTTCAATTTTGCTGTCATTGTCTGTGTTAAGCAAGTTCCTTCATCTGTTGTCAGTGACTTACATCCAAATAGAGTGCACATTAATGAAATAGCTATCCCAGCCATATGCACGTACCCCTTGGGATACCTGCAGACTTCTCTTATGTACTGTATGTGCTGTGTTTCTGGCTTGTCTACCTCATGAGTACGATATGACTATAAACTAATGTCTTTGTGAAAGGAGCAATGCTTGTTGAATGTTGGCAGCAGTTTAGCATTTCTGTGAAATATGAAAAAGGTGTTGTTACACCTTGAGAAACAATGACTTTAGAGGACTATTAGAAGGCCTTCTGCAATTTCTGCAAGGGGTCCAAGTTTGTCCTTAACAGCTGCGTGGCTCTTGTTCTCCTGAAGGAATTGAGTGCTCCAAGACTTAACTGCAAGTGAGAGGGTCTGGGATGCTTACTGTTTAAGAAAAGTTCAGACCCTAGGTTCTGATGAAGTTGGTTTATTACAGGTTGGGCTGGGTGCCTCCAGAGGGACTCTGAACAAAGAAATTCCTGTGCCTTTATACCTTCACAGTCTGTGCACCTGATCTTTACGGGCTCTTCATATGCCTTGCACACACCTCTTGGTTCAATGGTGTGGGGTCTGGGGTCTTCTAACACCTCACTGATTTTATCCACACAGGCTGTGCCAACTTCAGTAGTCCCACATCTGTGCTCATCCAGCCCCACAATATCTTTGGGACTTTTCTCAATTCTGAGGGTATTCCAAAATAATTCCTGGTTATACCTTTTTACATTTTTTCTTTTATCACATTAATTCCCATAACAATTAAATCTATTCCTTCTGGTGCCAACCTTATTTCTATATCCAAAGCTTGCAACAGATCCCTTCCCAAGAGATACACTGGTGAGTCCTCAGCTATTACGTTTTCCCCATACGCTCTTATTTCCAATCCTTTGTTTCTATCCTGAAATTTTTTTTTGCTGACACTGTCGCCAATAAATTCGCCTCCTGTTCCTTCATCTTTCTTTTCACCTTCCATTCTTCCACCTTTTGCCTTTCTTCCCTTCTATCATATACAAACATGGCTACACTCAGAATTTTTTTACATGTTTACACTTTTACCATACTAGATTTCACCGAATCACAGAATCACTAGGTTGGAAGAGACCTTTAAGATCATTGAGTCCAACCCATGCCCTAACACCACCTCAACTAAATCATGGCACTGAGTGCCACATCCAATCTCACAAAAGCTGAAAATAAAGCACATGAGCCTTTATATATACATTTAAACTTGAAACAGCTCTTAACAGCATCCTCCCTTAGCCTTGGCATTTTACTTCCCCAAGTTGTTAATTCTCCTGAGGACCACAGATAATGGTTGTAAAATGCTAACACTGGGGCATTACTTGGCAAAGCCCTAGGTTGCATAGCAGCAGAATTTGGCACCATGTGCAGGGACATAGGATACAGCCCTGCATTTTGCAGCAGTGGGGAGGTAGGAGCAGGAAGAGGAGCAAGCGAAGGGACATCAAGCAAAGTGACAGAAGAAGGAGATAAAGCAGCTGCAGTTTGCAAAGGTAGGGGGTAGAAGAAAAAGCAAACAGAGTGGCTGAAACAGCCACAGCAGCTGCAGCGTAGGGAGGAATATCCTCCCCCGTTTTAGATACTAGTTCTGGGATTGCAATCATAATTTGCTTTCCAATTTTGTTTTAGGTTTTCTCCTTGCATAAGCCAAATTATCCCATATAAACAAATAACATATATGATTAGAATGATGATTTTCTAAAGATATTCTTAGAGATGTTAGATGGTTTTGATCAAATGTGTACCACAACCTGGCCAGGTTTTCTATGGATTTATCCTTGTTTTTGTAGTGGCAGATGGGCATTCCTCCTGATACAATTCTATAGCACACTTTTTCAACAGTTCCTTTGTTCCAGACTTTTGTTTTTGTTTTGTTTTCTTTTATTTTTTTCTTCAATTCTGGAGGATTTCAGCCAAGGGCATCCCCTTCTGTACTCTGGCCATATTCCCCAGTTTTACCTTGTTTCAGAGCTCTAACCCCAAATTTCCTTTTTACCTAATTTCAGTGACTTGAACTCTGAATTTCTTTTTTACCAAAATGCAGGTACCATTTTTCAGAGGACTTAAACCTCTCTTAGACAATCTCCTTGTCATTTCTTATAGAGTAAGGCTGGACTCAAACCTGCCTCCTTGGAATGCTGGATTTGAACCTGCATCCCACTTGCCTCTGTGTCAGAATTTAAACTCATTCTAGAGAGAAAGCTTCCACTGCAAAGAGCCCACATGAACTCACCTGTCTGCCAGCAGTATGGACATTTGGAGTCAGGAGGATCCAGAGGCAAGACCTAGGATCCCATCTGGGTTGCTGTCTGTTTAAGAAAAGTTCAGACCCTGGCTTCTGAGGCAGAGTTGGTTTATTTCAGCTTGAGCTGGTGGCTCCAGAGAGGGACCCTGAACAAAGAATCCTGTGCCTTTATACCCTCACAGTCTGTGCACCTGATCTTCACATGCTCTTCACGTGCCCCACACGTGCTTCTTGATCCAGTGGTGATTTGTGGTCTGGGGTCTTCCAATACTTCATTGAATTTTTCTTCATGTCCACCTGGGCAGGGCATTAACTGCTCTTATCGTCCAGCTTGGGCCAGCCTTGGGGCCCTCTAGGGTCTCAACCCTTCTCTGAAGGTATCCAGTCTCCCTCTGTTTTCTCCCCTGCTTAGCAATTCATGCTGACAGAGTTCTTTTAGAGTTCACCTCTGCTAAGTTTTGAGCAGAGCCCACTCATGCTAAGCTGTAGGTTACAATTAAACTTAAATGTACCCAATTAATATCTAATATTCTATAAGTAAATTTTTAAAGTAAATTTATAATCCCCAACACTTACAATACATCTTCTCTCTTTGATCAGTCTAGCTTTTGGACATGGCCAATCTCACCAAGATGAGGGTTTGGAGCCTGTGGAACTATGTTGTCCCACGTGCTTGTGGTGACCATCAGGTTATGTATAATTTTCAGATGTGAATAAATATAGCAGAAGCATGATTGGGATTTGACTCCTGCTCTCCAGCGCTGACACATGCAGTCTGAGCTCTTGTGCTCCCTGAAAATGAGTTTCCTTGTTTAGTAGAACTTTTAAACACCTGACTCATTCTGCTTGGTGGGCAGGGATTTTGAGGCTAGTGAGTTCACAATGAGCATGCTGCAGCATCATCTTGCAGGTGTATATGAGCTATGTTGCCAGTACACCCAGACATTTAATTAATGTGGCTGGAATCTTACTATGCTGTCCCTCACCTATCAGTTAGTTGTATGCTTAGGGATTTATAAAAGATTATTTTGCAGACACTCCTGGGCCGCTATGACTGGCTACTTGAGAAAAATCAGTGAAAACCTTAGTTCTGCAGTTTTCAGGACTTCCAGCAGTAGTAGGCCAGCACACTTCTCAGGGAATAGCAGCCTCTGCTAGTAGTCTATTATGTGGGGTTGACAGCAGGATATCTTGTTACTTTGGATTTTGGGCTCCAATAGGTAGCCTAGGGCTACGTTTCAACTGAGCTCTGAACATCTACAGGATTGAAGCAGAATGCAGCTTCAAGTAGTTGACTGTAAGCCAAGAGGCATTAAGAACTGACCTGGTGTTAGTAAACCCCAGTGTGGTCAGCATCATACCACACCAGTACCAGCACCTCCTGATAAATAATGTTTGATCATGATAAAAAACTCAGCACTTCTGCCCAGTGCTCAGAGGCTCACTGTCTTTTGCCAGCAAATTCCCTTTGCACACAAAACAAAGCCTTTAAGTAACTGTATTGGGTTTGCATGGACAGGTTTTGGTAATGGGAGGGCTATTGGGGTGGCTTCTGTGAGAAGCTGCTGGAAGCTTCCTCCATGGCTGGCAGAGCCAATGCCAGGTGGCTTCAAGATGAACATGCCACTCACCAAGGCTGGGCCAATCAGAAATGGTGGCAATACCTCTGTGGTAAAATATTTGAGAAGAAAAAAACCCCAAGTTATTGCACAGATGTAATTGCAGCCAGTGAAGAACAGGGTGAGAATATGTGAGAGGAACAGCTATGCAGACACCAAGGTCAGTGGAGAAGGAAAGGCAGGAGGTGCTCCAGGTGCCGGAGCTGGGATTCCTCTGCAGCCCATGGTGAAGACCATGGTGAAGCAGTCTGTACCTCTGCAGCCCATGGAGGACCACAGGGATGCAAAGATCCACCTGTAGCCCCTGGAGGAGACCCACACCAGAGCAGGTGGATGCCTGAGAGGAGGCTGTGACCCCGTGGGAGGCCCATGGTGGAGCAGGCTCCTGGCAGGGACCTGCAGACCCATGGAGAGAGGAGCCCATGCTGGAGCAGGTTTCCTGGTAGGGCTTGTGACCCTGTGGAGGACCGAGAGTGGAGCAGGCTGTGCCTGAAGGACTGCACCCCAGGGAAGAATGACCCACATTGCAGCAGTTTGTGGAGAACTGTTGCCCATGGGACGGACTCGCCTTGGAGAAGTTCATGGAGAATTAGCTCCCGTGGGAGAGACCCCATGCTGGAGCAGGGGAAGGATTCCTCTCCCTGAGCAGTAGCAGAAACAACATGTGATGAACTGACTGTAACCCCCATTCCCCATCTCTCTCTGCTGCTGAGGGGGAAGACGTAGAGCTGAGAATGAGGGAGGGGTGAGGGGAAGGTGTTTTTAAGGTCTTATTTTACATCTCATTATCTTGCTCTGATTTTGTTAAATAAATTCAATTAATATCTCTAATTAGAGTCTGTTTTGCCCATGATGGTAAGCAATGAGCAATCTGTCCTTGTCTTTATCTCAACTCATGAGCACTTCATTATATTTTCTCTCCCCTGTCCAGCTGTGGAGGGGAAGTATAGGCTTTGGTAGGTGCCTGGCATCCAGCCAGGGTCAACCCACTACAGTCTTTTTGATGCTGTGACTCAGATCATGAGGGTTTTGAGATAAGGATAGTAACTGAGAGAGGTAAAGAGGAAACAAGTACTGAACAATGTTAGAGAATAGAATGATCATGAGATATTAACATTCTCATCTCTTTCCTTCCCAACACTTACTAATGTGTGTTATAAAGTCAGATTTTGCAAAGGCGAAGATCTATTTGTAGGTTCCTTTTTAAATGTAAAACTGCTTTTCTGTGCCCTTGTGATAACTAGGCAGTTAAATCTTTGAAGACAGTTAGGTGTCAACAAATAGGAGATTTTTAGCCTTGAATTAATAATTCTTGGCTCTTAGCAATTATTTTCTGAAAAGGGCAAGCAGTTTTATGATTTTTCTGACTAATCTCTACTAGTGTTCCTCCATTATCAGAAGAGGCAGGGGAAAGGGCACATCTTGAGAACAGAAGCCACCCCTGTAGAACCCTGCTACTAAAATCTTGCCACGCAAACCCAGTACATCTAGAAATAAGGTTTAGGCTTGCATTTGTAAATTAAGGTTTTGCTTCCTGCCATTCTCCTTTTTATTTTAATTGCTTTACTAATGAATCCTCTTTCTGAAGATCGTAGGTCAGGATCTTTGTCCCTCTTTTCCAATTTGGATTATTTAATTGAAGAGATTAAATCTATAGGAAGATGACTTAAAACCAGACAGGAAATAATTGATTCCCTTATCATTTTCTCTCAGAGTAGCAGAGAGAAAATTATTCTCTCAAAATGTTTTTAAAATGAAAAACCTCACTGACCAACTGATATTATAAGTTCAAGCTTTTAATACTGTTATAAATGAATGCTCTAATTTATTAATGAAAAAACATTTATTGCATGTTCCAAATATAATTTTAGAGAATAACAACTGTAGTTTCTGTAGTTTTCCCCCCTCCACGCAGCCCCCAAAAGAATCCGACTAGCTCAGAGATAGGGGGCTGTGAGGGGAGGAATACCAGGAGAGGGATAAATATTCAAAAGAGGCTCTTACCCCAGGGTGTTGGAACAGCTCTCTTTATTCTGTGGTGTCCATGGGAGAGCGGGGCAAAAGAGAGAAAGAAAAGGAATTCTCAGGGGTCTATATAGGTTTTGGACAGGGTGGGCTTTCCTGGCTCTCCGCCAACCCCGTTGGGGCAGGAAGGAGGATCCAGGGGTTATCTTGATCAGAGTCACAGGGTCCCGGGGAAAGGGGGGGCAAAAGGGGTGTCCATGAGCTCACCGTAACAAACAACAAAAAGCCACTATCAAAAAAAAAAAAAAAGGGTCAGTGCCGAGTCCGGGATCGGCGCTGGGTGAGACACAGGTTTGACCACTGCAGCAGAGGGTCCCCTATGTTCACACTGACTGTCCTGCTCAAGGAGTTTTTATACAGTTTATTTTGCTTGAGGCAGGGATTTTGGGATTGCTTTTCTTTCCATTCAAAGTCTCACATATTCATAGTCTCTTTTCTCTGTGCTGAGTTGAACAAAACTGTGTCTGGGAAGCCATGTATGCCAATCAGAGGGTTACTGGAACTCGACATTGAGATGGGTCTTCTTGATGGCTCTGGCTATCTCAATCTGAGATACTTATCAAGTATTCATCACCTGGGTGTTCTTCGGATTACCTTGGAGAAGCACTCATCTCCTAGCTGGCCACGTGCATTTGTTTGCAAATTAGGTCCTTTTCTCCCTGCTGCCAGCTGCAGTTTTGAAATACTGTGAAGCAACTTTCCTGTCCCCGGCTTGAGTGCTTAAGAAAACTTACAGGAATATTTCTTACCAATATAATATATTTCATACATCTATTTCTCACAAGCACGAATTATCTAAAATACACATAGCAATCCCTCCCCTTTTACATAAATACATTAATTCACGCTTTTTTCCCCAAAATCTTTACATTTTTGTTTTTAGTTACCCGTGAATTTTCCCTTGAACTTGTGTAACTATTCCATACTCTACTTAGTTGGTGCTCTTAAGAACTATCAATTCTCTTTAGAGTTTGTACCTTTATCTTACTCTTCCGGTGGTATTTTTTGATACATCTTATAATCAACCCTGTCTTCTTTTATTCTTCAGCTCCACCCCCTCTTTATTTCTTGAGAAGCAGAATGTCTTATCGTATTGCAGACAGACCCTGTCATCTTGATCTTCTAAAAGGTCAAGGATAACTAGTTCATTTTTGAGGGACAATTTATTCTTATATTTTGAATTCCCTCCAACCCAATATGTCTTTCTACTCATCACATACATTCCCAATTGATTATTATCATAACACAGGGGGGTAGCCTGAAAATAAGCTACAAATACTGACTCTATTTTTCCCCTAATCTATAGTTTGCGATTACATTTATCACAGATAGGGACAGATATTTATTCAACATTCTTCCTACATATTTTGTGCTCTTACTGCCTGTCTTTAGGGGTCGCCTTTTTTAGATCACACTTTATTTTCTTACACCTTCCCTGTTGAGTGACATTTATGGGACTATGTCCTCTTATCTTACCCTGGCTGCAGTTCCTCGGGGTCAGGAAGGTCAGTGCCTCTGATTCCCCTTGTCCTCTCCAGGCAGTCTGTACGCATGGTACATCCTTGCCACTGGGGCCTCGTACATCCATGCTGGGTAAGTAACCTGAATGTGTACTAATTTTGAGGCACATTGCTAGACTCAGGATCAGGACCCCCACTATGAATACTCCTCTGCCTCTGCCTTTGCCCACTGGGTTGCTACCAGCAGCGGGGTAAACCATCTTCTCAGCAGCAGGAATAGTCTTCTGTGGTTTTGTACCTGGCCTGGGCTGAATACCCCTGTTTAAAGATGCCCCACCTTGATAGTTTAACTGAGTCTGCACTGCAGGTTACTTTGTTTAACCTCTGGCGCTCAACACTAATGATTTGAACTTTTGACCTCAATTTTCCCCTCAGCCCATTTTGGAATAGGCAAAACTACACCCAGGAGTCTACTTTAATTATACCCACACTAGTGATGAGCCATAAAACATGGCTAGTCAGGCACTGTTCTTCCTCCAGGCACTTATCACACAAGCCCTTTGGCCAGAATCCTCTTACACAGTGTACCACCCAAACCAGTATTCACACTTAAAATGCACAAATGGATAACAATCACAACTTGGTTCAATGCACCTTATCAGATCCTTATTAGTCATTTACTTGGCTGACGCAGGGTTAACTTCAGGTCTCCAGGGGGAGAGGTGACTTCCTCCTCAGGTGTCTCTTCTTGGTGCTCAATCCTCTTCACCTGAGATACATGTATCCAGCCTTTTTCCACTGTCTGGATTGCTGTGTCCGTGGTTAAAAGGACAGTATAATGATCTTCCCAGTGAGGGGTGATGGGGACTTCCCTCCAGGCTTTTATAAGCACTTTGTCTCCAGGTTATGTATAGAGAACCTTAAAGGGGTACTCTGTCACTATCTTCTGTTTTCACAATTCCTGTTGTTATAAATTAAAATTGATTCAGCCAAATTAAAAGTAAAAGTAAAGTTTTTTTGTTTTTTTTTTTTTTTTTAGTTTTGCGATCAAATTCTATCTTAGCCAGCCACAAGGTAAGGACAGTGCCGAGCCCGGGATCAGCACTGGGTGTGTGACAGAAAGAACGCCTCTCGGCAGAGGTTCCCCTAGACACACATACCACCCTCTCGGACCAAGCAGTTCTTATAGGAAATTTTCCACCCGAGGCCATGATTTCGGCAATCCGCCTTTTCTTTCCAAAGTCCCACATATTCATCAAGTTTCTTTTCTCCGGGTGAGGTTGAACAATCCGAGTCCAGGTGTGGACGTATTCCTTGATGGAATTACGGGAACCCTGGCTTTCAGATGTATCAGCCCTATCAGCCCGGAGGACTCCAGGGATCCCAATCTAGGGTCGTTACCGGAATGATCAATGCCTAGGCATTCCTGTATCACCTCACTGAATAACCCATCTCCGGGCCAGCCACATGTATTAAATTGCAATTGTCCGAGAAACCGGTTTTTGGTGTAACAGATATGTGGGGGCAGCTCTCAGTGCTGCCGTGTGTGCTTTGCAATAACAAAATATTACACATATCAAATACAACAGTATTACATTGGTGCAAAATATAGTCAACATACATATCACTGTCTTTGTACTGTTAAACTTATTCTTAGAGTTATAATCAAATCTCTTCTTACTAAATTATAGTCTGGTTCCTATCCCTTGTTCCCTAAACAAATTTTAGTTTGCATGTTATCTCAGCTATAAATACAAGTTCCCAGAAAGTGGTCTAACTGGTCTGACACCTCCAAGGGATTATCTATCAAACTGCCCATCTCTTTTCTGAAGGCTCTGATGTCCTCGGTGTTAAGTGGCACATTTGTGTATCTAGGTAACTCCCGGTGTGGTTGGAATTTCTCTCAATGGGAGCAGATTGTGTCTCTTGACATGTACTATTGGGATTACTTCCAGTCTCCTAATAGCTTCTAGGATTTGTTTTATTAATTCCTCATGAACCAACCCTCATCCACGAGTGCTGATTAAACTTCTTCCCAAATTTTCCAAAGGCGTGGACCACCCCAAAAGTATATTTGGAATCAGTAAAAATCGTCCCTCTCTTCCTTTTTAAGTGCTTGTAAAACTGCACAGAGTTCACCAACTTGTGCTGAGTAACTGGCACCTAGGAGTCTTGACACTACTACTTTCCCTGACTTCCCATCTACTATTGTATACTCTGACTTCCTTTTCCCTTCTATAAGCCTCTGCAATTCTACCACTTTTATAGAAATTTCACCTTCTCACTATACCCTTCAATCTACTGTCCATCCTCTTCCTTTTTTTTTTTTTTTTTCTTTTTCTTCCCCCCTCATGATCCAAGGCCCCAGATACCCAACCTTTGGCTTAGCAACCCACAACTTAGATTCTGACACCTCCAATCCTCTTTTCTTGTATACCTTAGAATCTCCCTCCAAGAATCCTACCCAGCAAGTAATATACTCCACTTCCTGCGAACCAGGGCTCTCCTGGCCACACACCTGCCGATGAATTCCGCAAGTACCCATTTCCACTTTTACACTACGGCCACTTTAAGAACCCCTATTGTAATTTCCTCTCTGGCCAATATTTTACACCATAACAAATCATCCTCACTTGATCCAACTTCCAGCTGTTTCCCACTTATTCCAGCCATCTAGCACATCACCCAGGGGGCCTCTAGGAGGAATACCCCCACTCTTCTTTCTTGTCTGTTCTCCTCGTCTACTGTGGGTCTGACCCAAGACGATTCCCAGCCGCTATAAACTTTTGGGCTGGTAAAAAAAATGCCCACTGCCACTTGCCCTCTTAAAAAGTTCTCCTCTTGAACAGTTTCTGGAGAACACACAATTATTATTTTCTCCAGTAGGAAAATTCACCTCATCATTCTATGGAAAAAGAAGGTGGCCAATCTGCTCTACAGCCTAAAATCCCTTTCCTACAGAATGGGAAAGGAACATGTATTTACATTGCTCCTACTGTGATGTGTTAATGCTTAAATTATTAGGAGCAAGTTGGCACATCTTCCAGGTACACCTATTACCCAGCTCAACTCAGCTTCCTATGGCTGGGGTAGCAAATTCTTTCCACCACAACTGAGATGTGTCCTAATACTCTATAAAAATGCTACAGTAACCTTTGCCAGACAGCAGCACGGCAGCACTCCTGCTTCAGAAGAGCATTGCACAGCCTTTCAGTTTTCCCATTTCTCTGGAGACCATTCTGGTGAGGTCAAAGGAAATTGCAGATACACACCGTCAGCTATGCTCATTACTGGAACCAAGCAACAAATGCCACCTGGAGTGTTGTGCTCTTCATTCATCTAAGGTAGAAATCTAAAGCAGTTCAACAGCTCTAACAGCAATGTGGAAAAATGAAGACTGAGTATGGGGAATGAGGAAAAAGGCTTTTTTTTTTTTTTTTTTTGGTAGCAATACAACAATACTGTTGTTTATGTTCAGCTGAAAATACTACACACTTTACACTAATATAAAAGCCCACACTGAAAGGTTTTGTGTAGTATCTACAAATGTGTCAGGGGAAAAGGAGCCATTATCATTTTCCCCAAACTACAAAACCTGGATATAGGAATACCTGGCACATGAGGTTTCAAAGATATGAGCTCCAATAACACCACAATAAGCAAATTCCTCAAGGTTACTGATACACCAAGTGTATCACCCAAAATCCCTGAGCTAAAGTAGAAGAATCTCCTTTACCTGACTGCCAATTCAGCAGGTCTTAACCAGCACTGTGAAATTCAAGAGTCAACACCAAAGCAAAGAACAGAGCTGTCTGAGACTGCGCCCAGGTAAGATTTTTCTGATGACTCCTCTTCTGGCACTCTCAGCTACAAAGGGAACCTAAGGCAACTCAGTTCTTGCTGCTCATGTCTCAGCTCTGTGTTTCAATGAGAGATGATTCTGTGGTTCCATCCCTGTTCTAGTTAAATAGCCAAGCCGGACTGGGTCCTTAAATAACAGAACTCCACTTAGGTCTCTGAAAGACACCCGAGAACTCACTAGATAAGCATTAAGGAGATGAATATTAGAAAATAATAATGCTAATAGAAAAATTAGAAGCAAGATGAGAATTTCCAAGTCCCGCTGCTTTAGTTCTTAAATTAGTTTGCAGATTGTCTTTTTTGAAATTAGATTTATTTCTTGAGGAAACCGAAAACAACATATCAGCTACCAGTCTTGATTTCACCCCATGTTTCATTAAAAAAACAAGCACAACGGCAGACATGTCAGACAACAGGAGCCCAGTTAAAGAATGGAAGAACAGAGATGCATTTGAAGTCTTAGGATAAGTGACTATGCTCCTCAAATAGTGCAGAATCAATTCAACCCAGCTAAAAACACCATAAAGAGAGAGAAGAAGCAAGGAGAATGGGTCCTACTACTGAAAGTACTGCCTCTGGTCATCTGAGAAGCCTGCTGATAAGAAAAGAGGTCTCCTAGAAGTCCAGCCACAGGCAGAAACATTCTTGCAATCAGGTGTTTTACAAAGAATATAGTCACCTTTAAAATATTATGAAAAGTTATTAGTGACTTGTGAAGCTCATCCTGAATTAAGGGCAAGGCACTATTTGTTTATACAAAAATTGCTCCTCATGGGTCCAACCTGAACCAGTCACAGATGGAAGCCTCATGAAAAGTGAAGCGGTCTACTGACTGCAGCACCACATGCAATGGACCCAACAAAGGGCCACCAGAGTGCACACTGAGCATGATTTTGTACTGAACATGCTCAAGAAACACCTGACTAGCTGATAATTTGGCAGCCCCTAACCCTCACTGGAATGATGCTGTAAAAAGGATAAGCACATTTCCAGAAAATCCAAAACCACTGAAGAAAATTATCAGACATGATGAGAGTCTTGGCAATGGATAGCCTATGTACTTTTGAGACAGCTGCTCTGTACAGAGCTTTAATTGCTATCTGTTATAATTAAAGCCATTGAGACAGAGTGAAAATTTAACAGGGTAGAAATCCATTTGGATTTAGGTGAAATGTGCCACTTTGAGCTTGCTAAATATTCTGTTTAGTCTGGTAACCGCAGCACTAGCAAAACTGCAGCACTAGCAAAACTACCCCAGCTAAGGAGAAAGAATGCAAATTTCCACACTAAAAGATAAGAAAGACTCCTGGAACCTTGAAATAGAGAGGGCAGAGTGACCCAGGAGTTCTTTCTGTACTTTCTGACAAAAACTGAGTACAAGTGCAACTAGCTGTAAGTGTAATGTGAAATCAGAAGAATGAATATGCATGAACCTATTGTGAAATTCTATGCATATGGAAATTAGTCAGATAATAAAAAAGGATCGGGAGTGCGCATGTCCGCTGAAGGGCAATGAGTCCCCACATGCATCCAGCGCTGTGAATAAACATACCCATTCCCTACAAATCTTTATTGGAATTGTGGGGTTTGATTTTTTATCCGCATTTAATTATGGCGAGCCAGGCAGGAGATTTTCTGTCCTCGCAGGGGCAGGGGGGAGATTGGACCTCCTTGGCGCGTCCTGGTCCTGGGGAATTTCCCTGGAGTGGCTCAGCTCTGCCTTGGCTTGTGACCTGCAGAGACAGACAACAACCTACTGGTGTACGGATAAACGGTATGTACTGAGAGGGCCCTGGGGGAGAGAGACAGGAATGCTGATCAGTCACTCAGAAACGTCTGAGTGCCCAGCCTCCCTCCTGTGCCTGCAGGCAGCCCAGCCAATAGGGCGGCTGGGCTGCAGACAAGTTCACTGTTCCCATAGAGCAGCCGCTAGCGACTCTGGGGGTGAGTCAAGTGAACCCGAAGTTAGTGTGCTTGTGGTGTCCGGACATTGTGTGGTTAATGTCTTTGTAGTTGTGTGAGTGCATGGTGCATAAAGGGAGTGAACGAGCGACCGAATGAGTGTACCTAAGCTGGGATAAGCTGTGGGGACAGGGAGTGCCCCGCAGAGAAGTGAAACAAGTAGAGAAACGTGAGGACGTTTACTGTGTTTAAAGGTGGTGGTTTGTGTAGACTGTGCACATTTTAACTCTGGCTAGATGAACTGGTGGGAGTTCCTCTGCCCCAGTGTGTCAAACTTAAGTACTAGAATTTTACGGTGTGCTATTATGCTGTGCTGTGTCAGAATCTGTGGTATTGATGATTCCGAGGTTGTAAAAAGTCTGTCTTTCTGCCCCGTTGCCAAAGAAGAAGCCATAATTTGTCTGTGCTGGTTTTCAAGGTTGTTTATTCTTGCTTATCTATAACATGTTCTGCTGCCCTGCCGCAGGTCTGTCCTGCAGGGCAGCATGCGGGGCTCTGCCCCTCAGTGGGATGTTACAAACATTATATACCAGAAACTACGTCTGCTATATTTACAATTATGTGCCAATATCTATCATCTACGTTGAACAGTGTGTCCCCAACCTAAACCAATAGAAAAATGCCAACACTACAGTGGAACATGGAAGGCATGAAGGAGAAAAAGTACAAAGCACACCCAATTTCCTCCATCTTGTCCCCTTTGAACCCCTAATCTAAAATCTAAAATTTTAGTTTTGCACCCGTGCCACACTTACTCATATCAAACACTCAGAGCTTGTAAATCATCCTGTAAGATTGAAAACTCTTTTCCCTGGACAGAGATCAGAGACAGTGTCTCTTGGGGCTCTGTACAGGGGCGTTCCTGACCCCCTGCCAGGGTCCCAGGCCTTTCAGGGCAGCCAGAGGGAAGCCCTGGATTCCCACAGCGTTATGTTGAGGAAAGTGCGCACTTTAAGGGATACCCCCTTCCTCAGTGAGTTTGTGTGGTTCTTCCGCCACATTGTGGTAATTTGATTCTCGGGATTGTATAATTTTGTTTGTAGAGATTTTAGAATTTTGTTTGCAAAAAGTGTAGCATTTTATGCAGAAGAGCTACAGTATGGTGATTTATGTTTAACTGTGGTAAAGCAAATTAAAGGAATTCCAGGAATTCCACCCTCACAGCAACTTAAGCCCTGACTCTCTTTGAATTTGAGATAAGGACAGGGTCTGTGTTTGTGGGCATATCAGAGTTTTTGCTGTAACAGGCACAGCCTTTTGCAGGGCAGCAAAAGGAGTGTCAGTAGAAACAATGCTTTAATTAGATTGTGCCGGAAGCGAACTGGAAAAGACTGAGATTTTATAAAAGAGAGTTTAAATAAAGGAAAAATGCTGAAGTGATAAACAGAATAGCCTGTAGGCAATTCCCGGGAGGTTTTAGTGCATTAACAGGGTGGCAGTTTAGTGAGTACTATTACAATGCAGAGTTTGTGAGAAGGGCTAGTATTGCTGTTCTGTGCCCCAAGTGCAAATTGAAGGTTCCTAATCAAGCCGATTCAGAACCTGAGATCTTAAAGCTTATGTGTGGAGGATCACATCTGATACCTGCGACCTGGAAAGTCTGTGTGTGAGAAAAACTGAAAAAAGACCGTGAGGCTTGGTTAGAAACAAAATAGTATAAGGAATGAGAACTAACCAGAGCAAAGAGGTTCCTGACCTAGCCCCTCTGGCAGGGAGGGCTCACTGGAAAAAAGCCTCCAGTAAGGGTAGCTCAGAAAACTAAAGGATTTATAATACCTTATTGCAACCAATCCTGTTTTAAGACAGGAAAGCAAATAAGGTGAAGTGTTGTATACTAATATGTTTTTCACCTTAAATATCACCCAGAATAGCAGAGTAACTGGGTTCAGAGTTCCTTCTGATGCACTGGTGTTAGCTCTTGAAAAAAAAAACCAGAGCAAGGAGAAAACAAATGTGTTGTTCAGCATGCAGTATAAGGCAACGATGTATGAAATCAAACATAGCTCATCATCCTGAAACACAAAAGCATACATGATTTGTAAAAGGCTCCTCTAACAGAGGATGAGGAGGACCTCCCCAAAAGGGAAAAGGACTCAGGCTCCAAAGGTATACCCACTCGAACCCATCCCCCTTCTGGCAGTCCAATCTCATCCAGAACTACGAGGAAACAGACCCCTCTGCGAGAGGCAGTGGGACTAGGAGAAAGGAAAAAGGTGGAATTTTGGTTGATACAGGGGCCATATATTCAGTTTTAAATAAAGCTTCAGTACCTGTGGAGAATGTGGAGAATGATTATGTCGCAGTGTGGGGAACAACTGGCCAGTCTGAGAAGGCATACTTTTGCAAACCTTTAAAGTAACAATGGGGTATTTACAAGTTTTTGTATATGCCCAACTCACTAAACATTCTAGAATGAGGAGGTTACTCTAGTGGTAAATGATCAAAGGTACATAGAGGTGTTAAGTTTAACATTAACAGCCGTTGAAAATAAGGAGGAAATTATTGAAGAGATATTAGGTCAAGTATTTTTGAGGGTATGGGCCTCTAATGTACCACAGAGGGGCAAAAAATGCCCCCCCCCCCAGTAATCAAGCTTAAAAAAGGGACACAACCAGTGAAAAATTAAGCCGTACCCCCTGAAAAAGATTGGGAACAAATCTGTTGGAGAGAGTCGCGGGAGACAAGCCTCATGCTATCATGATCAACAAGTCTCAGTTTATTGGAGTTGATTACAGTTTCTTTATAAAAGCACTAATTAGTTCATACATATTGCAAAAGCGAAGCTCAGGATTGGTTACCTTTCTATTAACACATATATCTTTTTGCGATAAGCCTTGTGGTTACTGCTTCCTTATACTTGATTATCTTTCTGCATACCAAGCAATTTCACATCCTGGCTGTTACGAGACATCTGTTGCTCAAGGTTGTTACGAGACATCTGTTGCTCAAGGACATAGTTTTCATGCTACAAGTCACGTACTCTCACACTCTTATCAACTTAACACTGTCGTGTCCCTTGCTGCGCAGCCATTCTTCACATAAACTCTCTACACTTCCCCTGTTTTCTTTATAAGCAAGCAAGGATGTGTTCCATTTTTGTTCTATAATTGACATTAAAGTTCTTTGCAAGCACTGAAATACACACGGCAATACAAGCATTAAAATTACTATAACTAACAATCCTATTATCATAAGCTGCAAAAGGTGTTTAAGCCAACCTGTGATTCCCCAAGATTTAAATGATAATCCAGTAAATGTATCATCCCTCTGTAACACCTGAACATGTTGTTGCAAATGCTGAATTTTCTTATGAATAGATTCGGAACTATTTTTCAAATTCATACGGCACATTCCTTCGAAATCTTCACACCCATGCCCATGAGCCAACAATAAAAAGTCAATAGCTGCCCGATTTTGCAATGTTGCAGGTCTTACGGATTCTATGTCTGTGGCCAGTAAACTTAATAGCTCAGACGTGGCATTGGCTTGCTTGCCTACCCAACATTGTAACTTCTCTAACTGCAAAAGAGCATGTCCTGCAGCAAGGCCGGGCATAAAAAGAGAAGCAACCACTTGCTCCGCGCGATTAAACAAGTTGACATTATCGTCACAGGAAACATCAATGGTTGGGTGCTTTCATCGTGTGGTGGTTACCTGGCTGGTATTGCTATATAGGCCTAATAGAGCGCTCTGGCTAGGGAGTGCTATTGTGAGACGCCCAAACGTACAAGGGCCTCCAGTGGGCCGTTGAGGAATGCTGCTGAATGCTCTGTCCCCACAGATTAAAAAGATTCCGGGTGGCAATCGGCGAGGAATTGTTGTACCTGGGGCTGGGTCTGTTTCTTTTTGAGCTATAGAGTGACACCAAAAGGAGTGATTTTGCTAATTTTCCTGTTGCAGGGTAATATTCCTAGGGAGTGTTATATTATACCAAGCACTGTTGCCTTCATTGCAATCATATTTGCTGGAGTTAATATACATGCATGAGGCGGCATGGAGCGAACCCAATATCTCTAGCTCGTCGGGCTTGCCACTATAAGGTAATCTATCATTCCACGAGTCATATTCTTCAAGGCAGGAGCTAATATTATTTCTACAGTGTCTGGACGTTCGGGTCGTGACTAAATAAGAGTACTCTGTCTCATTAAGTGGTACGCCAATAAGGCAGGTATGGAAGGGGGATTCAGGTTGGGCTAAGGACACACAGAAGTCTGTTCTATTTAGCTGTCTTGCTAATGAGATCCATACGTTCTGCCTAGGAAATAAGGAGTTTATGTTGGGATGTTTTACCGTAGTAGTTCTTGCAACGGTTATTAATTTTAGTAAACCTATGACAAGTATAATCCCATTGACTGGGTGGCACCTGCCACTGAATTGGTATATGAACTTAATGACCACAACAAGAGTCTAAAATGCGTGAGCGTTTGTCTCCTAATATCTTTTTGACTATGTGGCGTACCTGCCACGCCAAATCTCTAAGCTCTAGATCCTCCCTGTTTTCTATTCTGGCTATACTGTTCCTTATAGTATCCCCTGTTAACGCAGTTAATGCTTGCTGCGGCGTTTCCCTATGCCAGGCAAAATTACAATTAAGGCACCAAAGTCCGTTGCTAAGAACTCGCTGAAAAACCCACCAGTTCCTATTACAGTTCTCACAATAAATTTTTACCCACGCTTGGTGATTATGTGCGAAGCAAGCTAAGCAAGCAGTTTGGCAATGGTGTAAAAAGTCTCTCTGTAAAACTGGGAGAAGCGTTTCAGCTACTTCTTGTTCAGTTTCGTATAAAAACTTGGTATTAAATTCCTCTTCAACTTCTCGCAAGATCAGTGCCAGCACTTTCTGCAGGCGATATTTCCTCCTCTGCTCTGGACTGTTCATCGATAACTGCTGGTCGCGTCCACCTTGCAGGGACCCACAAAGTGCCTGTTGGCATAGAAACACATAAGTAGCCTCTGCCCCAATATACAACCTTAGCTGGGCCTTGCCAGATTCCTGTCTTCGGGTCCCGATACCTGACCACCGCTTCAGGCCCAGGCTGTTTCAACAGGGAAAAATGAGAAATCACAGGCAGCACCTCACTGTTTCCAAAAATACATAAATGATTAAGCACAAACAAACATTTAAGTAGTCTATCCTGTATGCTACTAATGTCAGAATATTTTTCCAAATACTGTTTAAGGGTTCCATTTGCTCTTTCCACTGTTGCTTGTCCAGTAGGTAAGTTGGCAATCCCTGTAACATGAGCAATGTTCCAAAACTGCATAAAACGAGCTATACGCTTGCTACAGTAGGCTGGACCATTATCTGTTTTGATTTTCTGCAGGGTTCTCATGACAGCAATACAACTGTGCAGGTGCCGTTCTACATGTATAGCCTGTTTGCCAGCCTGTGCAGTAGCCCATATATAATGACTATAAGTATCTATAGTCACATGAACATACTTAAGGCAGCCAAAGCTGGGTACATGAGTAACATCCATCTGCCATATCTCATTAGCATGCAGGCCCCTTGGGTTGACTCCCACACCCAGACCCATGCCTCTGTTTTGATTACTACAAATTGGACAGGCTTTGGCTATAGCTCTAGCTTCTTCTAAGGGAATCTGAAATTCTTTCTACATGCCTTTAGCATTCTGATGGAAAATAGCATGGCTTTCCCGTGCTAATGACTGCCTAGGAAGTACTGTTTGATGAGAAAGCGAGACTAGCTTATCAGCCTTGGCGTTTCCTTCTCCTAACCCTTCGTCCCATTTATGACTACGAACATGGATGACCGAATATGGTTCAGTTCTATTTCTGAGGGCACGTTTTAGTTGAAGAAACAGTTCATAAAGTCGCTGATTCTGTACTTCTCTGATAGTAGCATCCTCAATCCTTGATACTACCCCCACAACATAAAGCGAGTCTGATACAACATTCAACGGTTCATGCAAGTTAGTTACAGCCCAAATGACTGCCAACAACTCCAAAGTCTGCAAATTGTCCTCTGATTTTGCCTCTAATATTTGTTGATGCCATTGTTGTCCCTTTTTCCAGACTACTGCCGCCTTCCTGGAGCGTTTTCCAGCATCTGTGAAAGCCGTAGTGGCATCTGGAATGGGCCTGTCTTCTCTGAGGGATTTCTGTAGCCAGCTCCATTCTCCTAACCATCGCAAAGGTTTCGGTATAAGGGGACCGGTATTGATTTGTGCTGCAGACGACAATAATGCTTCAGCCAGGGCTGTGGAGTTTAAAAGGTACCAATCTAACGTGGCCTTTTCTATGGGCAGATTAATGTCCGTTGGTTCCAGGCCACTGATTTCCAAAATGCGGATGCGTCCTTTTTTGATCAGCAATGCCAAATTTTCGATTTTTGAAGTTATAGTTTTTCTTTGTTGCAATGGAGATGACAGCCATTCCAGTACTGCTGTCTCCCCCATTTTCTTTAACTGCTGAGTAACAGCTCCTAGTAGGTGGTCTTCAGTATTCCAAATTGTAATATGCAGGGGGAGATCAGGGTCAATCCTTGTGAAAAATCCTGTAGATATGCAATGCATAATTTTCTGAAGTGCATCTTGCTGAGCTTGGGTGAGATGAACAGGGGCACAAGGGTCAGTGCCTTTCAGTAGCGGACGCAATTCGTCTAATAAGATATTAGGGATACCGGTGACTGGCTTCAGCCACTGTAGGTCACCTAGAAGCTTTTGGGCCTCATGCAATGTTGTTATTGATATTTGTATGGACAATTTTTGAGGCACAATCTTCTGTTCTGTGATTGTCCACCCTAGATACTTCCAAGGGGTTTACATCTGAATTTTAGCTGGAGCTACTACTAAAGAAAAGTCTGCTAGGATCCTTGTAGCAGCTTCTATTTGTGAGGCTGTAAAGGGTTCTCTTTGAGCGAGCAGGATGTCATCCATATAATGATAAACAATGGTAGCAGGCATTTTTTGTCGTAGTGGTTGTAGTGCAGCATCGACATACAGTTGACAAAGTGTAGGGGAATTGCACATCCCCTGCGGTAGAACAGTCCACTCAAATCTTTTGTCAGGTTCCCCATGGTTAAGGGCAGGAAGCATAAATGCAAACCATTTGGTATCATTAGGATGCAATGTAATGGTAAAAAAGCAGTCTTTCAGGTCTATTATAAGGATGGGCCAGTCTTTTGGTATCATAGCTGGGTTAGGCAGTCCAGGTTGAAGTGCTCCCATGGGTTCCATTTGATTATTTACTGCTCTCAAGTCGTGCAGCAGCCTATACTTTCCGGATTTCTTCTTGATCACAAATACTGGAGTATTCCAGGGACTGGTGGAGGGCTTAACATGTCCTTGTTGATATTGTTCCATGACCAAAAGGTGTGCCTGTTCCAAACTTTCCCATTTTAGAGGCCATTGCTTAACCACTACAGGTTCATTGGTGATCCAAGTAAGTGGCAATGGGAAAGTCCAAGCAATGACCATTACTGTAAAGGGTGATCATTAGTGAGGACAAGACCCAGTTGAGCAAGAATATCGCGGCCAATTAGGCAGTGAACAGTAGGTGGCAGTGCTGTTATAGAAAATGCTGTCGATGCTTGTTTTCCTTCAATATCGACTGTCAGTACAGGGGTACGATTAGCCAGCGTCATTCCTCCGATGCCAGTGACAGTGGTTGCTGAGGGCTGTATTGGCCAAGTGGAAGGCCACTGTGCAGGATCAATTATACTTGAGTCAGCGCCTGTATCGAGGAGTCCCTTAAGTGTGATACTGCATCCTTGATAAGTCAGATGACAGGACTTCTTAGGTCGAGTATTGAGGTCTATGGTGAGCAAGGTTAGGCCCCTCGTAGATCTGAAGCTCCCTTCGTTCCTGGGCTCTTGTGTAAGGGACGTTAGTCCCTTGGTCATTTGAGGCAACGGAATCAATTGGGCTAGTCTCTGTCCTTTGGGTACTTTCACGGGGGGATACGGAGTATGAACCATAATCATAAGTTCACTTCTACAATCAGAGTCAATAACCCCCGGCTCAACATACAGACTCAGAGTAGTAGCAGAGGAGCGACCAATTATCAAGCCCCCTATTGGCTGGCCATTTATAAAAATAGGGCCAAAAAGTCCAGTGGGAACCTTGTGCAAATGAGTGGAAAGGATGTCAACATCTACTGAGGCTGCCAGGTCCAAGCCGAGGCTCCCGGTTGTTCTGGTTGGAGTTGTCGGGGGGTGCCGACAGTGCAGCTGCCATTTGTGTCCCTGCGCGGCCGCTGCTCGCGCTGTTCTTCGAGTTTCCCTGCTTCCTTCGACAAGCAGTGGAGTTGTGCATGTTGGATTGGCATTTTCCGCACCATACTCCCGTTGCTCCACATTCTCGACGGATGTGACCTATATTTCCACATCGGTAACACTTCATTCGATTGCTGCCAGCGTTGGTCGAGCAGGGGTGTGCGGCTGCCACTTGGAGGGGAGCAAGAGCTGCCATGACCTGATTCTGAGAGTTAATAGCTTGCTCATACAGGGCTGTGGCTTTTTCCTGTAATCCCTCTCCTATTCTCTGCAGGGCATTTACTAAAAACACCTGGGGGCCAATCGGCATAGAGGCACCCTTTTCTAATAGGTCCTGCACCCTCCAATCCCCTGGGGTCGAATTAATCAAGGCTCTAGTGGTGGAATTGCCGTTTTGTAGGATGCATTGTCTTAGCAGGGCATTTGCATATGATTTGCTACTCCCGCTTTAGACAATGCTTCCATGATCTTATCTACAAAGGCACCAAGGGGCTCTTCTCTACCCTTTTTGATTCCCATATATATAGGTATCCCTCCCGGGGTTTTAACTTTATCCATCGCTCTCTTGGCCACTGTCATAGCTTCCCTGAGTTTGTTGGGTCCTAAAGCTGCTGGGGTCTCAACTCTCAGAAATGCACCTTGCCCTATTAGTTCATCAACCGTGATCCCTGTCAAGGCATCCCCCTGGGCCCTTGGGAGATTTGCACTCAATGCAGCCTCCTCTCTCCAGCGCGCCTCAAACAATAGTCGTTGATGTGGAGTATAAATCAATTTGGCAATGCCTCTGATATCTGCAGGCAACAGCACGTGGGCATTAAACATGTAATCGAGCATCTGTTTAACCGGTTCACTAGAAACTCCATAATTCCCCACTGTGGCATGCAACTGGGCCAGCATTTTCCAATCTAAATTTTGCACCTGTGCCTGTTGCCCACCCCCTTGCGGGTTAGGCATATAAATGACCGGAAACTCTAAAGTCTCCTGAGCCGCTGCAATGAGATCAGCGTCCCCCTTTTCTATCCCCTCGCGGGTGTTGCCTTTATGAAAGGACAACCAGAGACCTGGTTCAGGAACAGCACGGCAGCCTGCTCTCGGCTAGACTACTCGGGCTAATCAACAGACGCAGACACCAATATGGCAGACGGTTGAAAAGCGTTTATTATCCTATCTCGTGGGTTTAAATAGCTTTTAGGGGTCTTTGCTACATCAGAGGGGGGTTGGGGGTCTCAGGGGATAGTGGGTAGTGGAAATTTACTTGGGCCGGTGTGGCTGCATTCCTCTGAGGCTTCTGGAGTTAATAGATAAGTGGGGAAGAGAGGCAGAGAGGGGGATGGGTCTATCTTTCCGTCACACCCCGAAATCTTCCGTTCGCCTGTCCCTTACCTACCACATCTCCCCCCTCCTTATCACATACAAAATGAGGTAGTCATAGGTAGAGGCACTGGAGTGAGGTACAAACTTGCAACTTGTTAAGGAAAGGGTGGTCTAGTAGATCTGGGTAGATTTTTTAAGGCAGGTGCTGAAGGCTTTAGCTACTGACTGTGTTTGCAGTTTTTGGTTTATAGCATTTGTTGGTGGCCTATGAACAGAATGTTTGCCCTTTCCAGACGGGCTTGAACAAACGAGACTAGTTTGTTCAGCAGGCATGGTCCTATGGTAATAGCCAAAAGCAGTATTGCCAGTGGACCTACCAGGGCAGAAATTAAAGTGGTGAGCCAAGGTGATTGATTGAACCAGGATTCAAACCAGCTCTGCTGGGTCTCCCTGTCTCTCTTTCTCTGAGCCAGTCTGTCTCGGAGTTCTGCCATGGAGTCTTTAACGACTCCTGTATGATCTGCATAAAAGCAGCATTCCTCCTTCAACGCTGCACACAATCCCCCCTGCTGCATAAACAAAAGGTCTAGTCCTCGCCTATTTTGTAAAACTACTTCTGAAAGCGAAGAGACTGATTTCTCTAGGTAGGAGATGGATTTCTCGATCCTCTGCAGGTCTTCGTCGATGGTCATTTGCAGCTGAGAGAGTCCGTGCTGCTGGGTTGCGATGGCTGAGACGCCCATGGCGGTGCCAGCTGCTCCCAAGCCGAGCAGCATTGCGATAGTTATACCTGTGATGATTTCCCTTTTGTGGAGTCTGTTAGGTTCTTCGAGAAGATGGTATATCTCTTCGTCTGAGTGGTACAAGACCCTGGGGACAATCAGAACTTGGACACAGAAATCAGTAGAGTCATTGAATTTGTCAAGGAACACACAAGGACTCACTCCGGACTTTTGGCAAACCCACATCCCAGACGCAGATGGGATTACCCACTTGTTAGTTTTTCTGTTAGGTTTGACAACTTTAGTGCAGAAGTTGCTTTTCTGCTTTGCTAAGGTTGCGTTCCCAAAACATCTGCCCTGTCCTGTGATTTGACTCAGGGTGATTCCTCTGCGGGGAGTGTCTCATCTGCACTGGTGGGGGGCGCTGGCTGAGGAGTAACTGAAGGGGGTGTCCAAAGCAATGCCTTCATAAAAAGGGGGTTTGATATCATAGCAAAGCCAACAGGAGTTAGTTAGGTTCGGTTTGGTTTCGTTTAGGGTTAAAAAGGTAGTTTCTAGCATACGAAAGATTGGGTTTGGGTCTGACTCAGCCATGCGGCCTATCTGGGGGGTATCTGCAAGGCTGGTCGGGGTGTCAGTGGCTTTTGGGGTTAGGGTTTTGAGGTGGGTTGTGTTTTTCCCTCTCAGCACATTCTTGATAATTTTGTTGGGTCCCAGTGGTCGAGGCGTTGGCGGCTGGAGCCTGATAATTCTCACATTCACCCACTTCTTCGGTCCTTTGAGGACCACCGTCCATGTTCTACCCGTGGCCCAGCTAGGGTGATCTGGCTGTAGGACAGTCATGTTATAACTTACGCATGCCCGTTGTCTAGGCTGTGCAGTGTGGTCTCTGCAGCCAAAGGGTGCCCAGGTGAACTGTAAGAATTTGTCGGGCTCCTGTGGTTGCCACCCGTCTGCTCATGGTCTGGCATCTGTAACAATGGTTTCGCAACCCTAATATCCACAATGTCCCCACCCCGGGTAGTCACAGTACCTTTTCCCTGGGTTGGACGCTGGGCACCAGTAAGATATGTACATGAGTATGATGTGTGGGCTTGAGGGCCGTATTTTCGGTTGCCCTGGAAACAGATCGGCTATGTGGAATACGAAGGATGGAGCGTTTGCGGTGGTGACCTCTTTGAACACTTTGTCACTTGAGAGATGTTGCATGACCCATCTGAACGGCTGGTGAGGGTAGTGGCCTGGGTCGGCTTGCCCCCCGGCCACAAACCCCATCAGCAGGATTGCACAGAGACACTGTACATGTCTGGGTCTCACCGCCGTGGGACGCTCAGGCTCTGTCTGGTGGCTTGGTGGTCTGTTATCTCTCTCTGGAGCAGGGGTGTGTGTGTCGCAGGGACGGTCCACGAGCGTGTCCTGCGAACGAAAACTTACAGTTTTCCATTAGTTTCATTCTTAAGGTCAGGTTTGATCGACCTGAGTGGACACCACCTGATCTTGTCCTCCTTTTTAACTGCTGCGTACCCCCGTCCCGTAAGCACCAGTCTCCAGCCCCGTTCCCACTCGCCTAGCTCGTTTTTGACTATGACCTGTGGGCCCTCCTCTAGTGTCTGGGTGGCCCAGTGTTTTCGAATGGGACTGTTTGTTTCATCTCCCCTAGGAAATTGGTTCAGTGCTAGCAGCGCGGTTGCTAGCATGCGTGTCTGGTCTCCTGAGGGGATGGAATTGGCAAAGCCCTCTGCATTTGCCAACACTTCTAATTTGGCTTTTAGGGTTTGATTTGCTCGCTCGACAATGGCCTGTCCGGTGCTGTTATATGGGATTCCCTGCGCTAAGGTGATACCCCACACTGAAGCGAATTTTCGCACTGATTTGGAGATAAAATTGGAAGCATTGTCAGTTTTAATTTGCTTGGGGATACCAAGCCATGCCATAACTGTCAGCCAGTGCTGGATCGTGGCCTTGGAGTTGGGTTTGAGATGCTGTGTCGCTATGATTACTCCGCTGTAGGTGTCCACTGTCACTGCAAGCTATGCTCGGGGCTTTAGCAGTTCGCAGAGGGTGAAGTCTGACTGCCAGATTTCTGACGCTTTGAGGCCCCTCGGGTTGACTCCACCGGTCCATAGGGGTGACTTCTGGCAGTGAGGGCAGGTGGCCACTACGTGTCTCGCGTCTGCTGTCGAGATCCCGCATCTCTTCGCCAGTGCTTTGGCCCCTATGTGGAGTGACTCGTGCAGCTGACGAGCTTCCTGCAGTGTCCACACTCCCTTCGCTGCGGCATCTGCTTTGTCGTTGCCAGTCTGGAAGAAGCCCTTGACTGGGTTATGGCTGTTGACGTGGATGACGGACACGGTGCCCTGGCGTGAGGAGAGTGCCTCTTCAAGCATGGAGGCCGTCATGGATGTTGACACACCTGGTCTTGACATGGCTAGGCAGAGCTTTGCCACGAATATGGAGTCTGTCACGATGTTGAGATGTTCGTCCTGGAAAAGTCCGCACGCCAAGACCACTGCTGCTGCTTCCAGCTGTTGCACTGACAGCGTGGGGTCACACGTTTTGACGCAATGCCATGTTTCTCCTGCCTGCCACACTGCTGCTGCAGTAGAAGTCATGGAGGAGGCGTCTGTAAAGACCGTTGGTCCTGGTTGCGGTCGGTCCATGACCTTCGGTGGCACATCTTTGTCGACAATGGTCAGTAGCTGGGTCCAGGGTGGTTTGGTGGCGTAGGAAATTTCTCCTCCAAAGCCAGTGAGAGCGAGGGCCAGGTGCTCCGATATTGCAGTTGACTCCGTGGTCGGTCGCTTGCGGAAGGGGAGGTGGATCCTTGCTGGCTCGGTCCCCAGGTGTCTCAGGGCGAGTCTCCTGCCTTTCGTGATGAGGTTAGCAATGCACTCGACTCCTGGGGAGAATGCGTGAGTCGGTCTTCCGAGGACCACCCACTGGATCGGCTGGGATTTTTCGGAAGGTCCTTGGGCAAGTGCTCCCACTCCTCCCTTCTGCGTGAAGTGGACGTATAAGTCCAGTGGTATGCTCGGGTTCCACCTGGCAAGCAGGCTAGTGGACATCTGACGTTCGATGAAGTCGAGGGATTTTGTTGCTTGCGGCGTCAGCTCCTTGGGGTCCCACGGGTGTTTTCCTTTCAGGAGGTCATACAGGGGGTCCATGACCTCTGGGGGAACTAGGATGATGTTGCGGAGCCACTGCAGAGATCCCACGAGTCGCTGCATGTCGTGGAGGGTCTTGATGTCTCGGCGGACTTTTATCTTGGGTGGGGTCACGTAGGAGTTTGTGATCCCCACTCCCAGGAAGGTTACGCACGGTCCTCTCTTGATCTTCGTGTTCGCGATCTCGAAACTGTTGGCCTGGAGGGTTTCCGTGATCGTGGACACTAGGTGATCCACTTGGCCTGCCGATGGTTCGGCGACGAGGATGTCGTCCATGTACTGAATGATGGTCGCAGCAGGGTGGGAGTGTCGGACTGGCATCAGTGCCCTGTCTACGGTGATCTGGCATATGGTCGGGCTGTCCACAAGGCCTTGAGGTAGCACTTTCCATTGGAAGCGGAGGTTAGGTCGCTCGCCGTTCGGGAACACGATGGAGAAGGCAAACCGTTCTTTGTCCTCGGCATGCAGGGGTATTGAAAAGAAACAGTTTTTGATGTCCAGCACTGCGCACGGCTGCCCTTTGGGGATGGCTGAGTTCGCGGGCAGTAGTGTCTGAACTGGACCCATGGGCTGAATTGTCTTGTTCACTTCCCTCAGGTCGTGGACGAGGCGGTAGCCTTCTCCTGATCTCTTGGGGATTACAAACACAGGGGTGTTCCACGGGCTGGTGGAGGGTTCAATGTGGCCCTTTTGTAGCTTGCGGTCGACCAGTTCCAGCAAGGCTGTCATTCGAGGCTTTGACAGGGGCCACTGCTCAACCCATACGGGGTCTGGTGATTTCCAAGTCAGTTTGATTGGTAGCAGTGGGTGCACAGCAGTGGCCCTCATCATAAATTTGTAATCCTGACTCCTAGCATGGCGAGAACGTCCCTTCCTATCAGGGGTGGGGAGTTTTGCAAGATATAGGGGTGGATTGCTACTGTTTGTTCTGGTCCTTTCTTTGTATGGAGCGTTATAGCTACCAATTGGGTGCTTTTCCAAGCTCGGGACAACCCTCCCACCCCGTTCACTGGGGAGACTTCCTTGTACGGCCAGTGTCGGGGCCATAGGGCTTGGGGTAGGATTGTGCAGTCTGCTCCTGTGTCTGCCCAAAACTGAAGCCCTATTACATGGGGGTCCTGGCTGTCATAAAGGCGGCATGTCCCCCAAATTTTCGGGGGTTCCTTCCCTATTTTTAGGGCCAGGGCCACCCAGGGGTTTTCCTGTTCTGGGGCGCCCCCTGCTGACCCTGTGGCACAGGTGCTGCTTGCGGTGGCGGTGGGTACGAAGGCGCCGCAGGCTGTGCTGTGATACTCGCTGGCAGGGGTATGAAGTTGGCTGCTTCCTGTGGGAGAATGGGGTACGAGGGCTCCCCGCCCCATTGGGGGTTGGCATGGATGGGCCGCCTCATATTCGCAGCGGGAGGAGGCTGGGTGCGGCCCGCGGGCCCCCTCCCCTTTCCGTTTCCCTGGAGCCGGGACCTGCATTCCCTAGCAAGATGTCCCTTCTTCCCGCAGCCCCAGCAGGATCCCCGCGGGCGTGATTGGGGCGGAGGCGCTGCGGCGGGCCGCCGTGCTGGCTGGGGGCAGCTCACCGCGATGTGACCCGCCTCCCCGCACTTGAAACACGCCATGGCATTGGTCAGGGTGTGGACGGCTGCCTGAATGGGCGTCAGGTGTTCTTCCCTAACTACGTGTCTGATCATGTCCGCCAGGCTGGCTCCGGCTGGCAGGGAGCGTAAGATATCTTTAGTAACAGAGTTGCACTGCTGGCGCAGGCAGTCGGCCACTACGGGGCCCCTTGCCTCTGCCGGCAGGGTGGAGGAGTCTATCGCTGCCTGCAGGCGATCTACGAACTGTGTGAAGCTTTCGCTCTCTGCCTGCCTCACAGTGGACCACGGTGCCGGCTTGGCCACGACTCGGGAGGCAGCGCGGATTGCCTCTCTAGCAGCCCGAGTGGTCGCTCTGACCTCCTCAGCCTGCATCTGTGTGGCTTGCTGTTGTGGCGTGATCATATCATCATGCTTTCTTATCAGTCTGGATAAGCTCGATTTGTGCAGGGGCTGCCGCACGCCGGATGCCTGGGCTAGCTGCTTTCTACAATTATCTTCCCATTCCTGCCTAAAGACGATCATTCCCGCCCTGTCTAATATCATGCGCCCTATCCGTTCGATATCAAAGGGAAGCAAGTCATCGTTGCTAAAAAGACCATCGATTAACGTAGTAACTATAGCCGAGTTGATCCCCTTTTCCGCAATGGCTTTGACAATTGCCTGTATATCCTTTGGGTTTATTGGGGTATATACCCTTTGTTGGTTCCTTTCCGGACCGGTAAGCCGTACCGGGAAGGCTTGTATGGTGACCGCTGGGGACCATTCAGCACAAGCTATCTTTATTTTCCCCCAGTCAGTAAACTGGGCTGATTCGTATTGTAGTTGTTTTTCGGCGCGGCTTAGAGCTTTACTCGGCTTTGTTTCAAGCCGTGCCGGTTCCGTTTCGTCCGTATCGGAGCCATCGCTAGCCTCCGTCAGCTCCTCTGAGCTGGTGGAGCTGTTGCTGGTCTCTGAGCCGGAAGACGAGTGCCAGTGCACTTCCGGGGCTCCGTGCCGTTTTGTTCGGCCCCGAGCTCGCTCCTCCCCGTAGGGGTGGCGCCGCTCCCGCCCCCCCGGCTCGCCGCGCCTACCGCGGGGGGTGGTTTTTGCCTTATATGGTGGCAGCTTCGGATGGAGCTGCTGGTTGGTTCCGCGCTCCGTGCCGCTCTCCGCCCCTTTCTCCCGCACGCGCGCAATCCTGAGATCGCGCTCCCCCCGGGTGTTTGCGCCGGGACCGCCCGAGTCCCGCCCCTCCCCGCCGCTCCCGGCGCCATGTTCAAACGGGTAGGGAGGCGGCGTGGCCGCCCCGTCTTCCCAAGCCGCGGTTTCGGCGGCTCGGGCTTCTTTTAGCAGCCCTTGCCAGAAGCGCTCCGCGTGCTTTTGCGTCTCCGGCATCGGATCGCGGGCGGGCGGCGGCGGCGGCTCGGAGGAATTTGCGGTCTATCGGGGGGTTTGAGCGGTGGGGGGTTTCTGGGGATTTTCGGCGGCGGGGGTGTCGCGGGGGGTTCCTGCGGGGGGGGGTGGGCTCTGATCTGGGGGGGCGGGTGTCGCGCTGAGCCCTCCCGGGTCCCCGCTGCCGGGCAGATCGCTCTCAGGGGCAGTCTGCGTCCCCGCCCCCACGCCGAGTTTAGGAGTAACTAATAAACACGTGCGCGCCGCGGTCCATGTCTCCTGCTCCTCTATCGCTTTGCGTAGGGCTTTTTCTACTCTGCCCCACGCTTTGAGATTTCTGCCGCTGCCTGAGGATTTTGTGTCCTCGGCTAGCGCGGCAGTGCATTTGTCCCATATTTCCGGATGTAATACATCCACGGGGCGCTCTATTGCCCCTAGCTCAAGCAATCTCGCTACGGCAAGATGAAAATCCTTGAGCTTACACCCAATACCCCACTGCGAATAAATAGCACTCACGATCCTTGCCATTGCGTCCATGACGCCCGCGGATCCTAGGGACGTCTCCCCTTACGCCTGGGTACGGTCCGACCGTCCTGGCCGCTGCTTCTGTCCAGGTGAATCCCGTCCACCGGGCAAATTTTTCCTTTTTTTTTTCTTCTTTTGTCCCGGGTTTCGGCACCAGTATGTTGCCTTTATGAAAGGACAACCAGAGACCTGGTTCAGGAACAGCACGGCAGCCTGCTCTCGGCTAGACTACTCGGGCTAATCAACAGATGCAGACACCAATATGGCAGACGGTTGAAAAGCGTTTATTATCCTATCTCGTGGGTTTAAATAGCTTTTAGGGGTCTTTGCTACGTCAGAGGGGGGTTGGGGGTCTCAGGGGATAGTGGGTAGTGGAAATTTACTTGGGCCGGTGTGGCTGCATTCCTCTGAGGCTTCTGGAGTTAATAGATAAGTGGGGAAGAGAGGCAGAGAGGGGGATGGGTCTATCTTTCCGTCACACCCCGAAATCTTCCGTTCGCCTGTCCCTTACCTACCACACGCGGGCGAGCGTTTTCCAGATTTCACATCTCCCCCTGGCCATGGCCTCCGCGAGGTCAGCTTCTGCCCCAGGGACAGGCTCCTGGCTACTGAGAGAAGCAGTTGCCCGAGGTGGGTGAGGGGGGTTGTGGTGACCATTCCCGGGGATCGCGATAGTCGGCGGCTCAGCGGGGGGGGGCGGATGGCACGGATGAAGGCACATCAACCGTTGTAAAAAAGGGGGGGTTTGGAGCACTAGGATCTACTGGTAAACCGTAATCGTGATTACGCTCTTGCGCTGTCTTCACTTCCTCAGCTGCCCTTTTTTCCGCTTGGCACATTAACAACTCATTGTGAACTGCTTTCCATAACTTACTCATCTTCTTAGCGAGTTTATCATCGTCTAACGTCAACTCCCACAACTTATCCCCATATTTTCCCCATTCCCCTAATTCATGTACGGTATGCGGGTCTGAGAAAAAGGCATACGAAGCTGCATGCTGCAATAACGCAGGGAGATCCTTATCTAAATCAAGCCCTTTAAATCGCCTCCGTCTGAGAAACGAGGTGAAAAGGTCATATGCTGCTTGCCTATCCATACTCACGTCAGCGCTGTTGCAGCCCCTCCAGGTTTCGGCAGCACGTATCGGCTGAGCTCACCGCTGTGGTCACTCAGGGCACGGCACCAGATAGCGGAGCTTAATCGCCATCCGTCTAGCTGCGGGACCCGAACCCAATGCAACGTCTCACAGATCTAGGCTCAGAGTCCCATCTGTTCGGGCGCCAGATGTTGGAGAGAGTCACGGGAGACAAGCCTCATGCTATCATGATCAACAAGTCTCAGTTTATTGGAGTCTATTACAGTTTCTTTATATAAGCACTAATTAGCTCATACATATTGCAAAAGCGAAGCTCAGGATTGGTTACCTTTCTATTAACACATATATCTTTTTGCGATAAGCCTTGCGGTTACTGCTTCCTTATACTTGATTATCTTTCTGCATACCAAGCAATTTCACATCCTGGCTGTTACGAGACATCTGTTGCTCAAGGTTGTTACGAGACATCTGTTGCTCAAGGACATAGTTTTCATGCTACAAGTCACGTACTCTCACACTCTTATCAACTTAACACTGTCGTGTCCCTTGCTGCGCAGCCATTCTTCACATAAACTCTCTACAGAAATCAGCCAAATAATTGGTAGTACAAGATCGAGGGCTGTCAATAAGATAACAAAGGATTTATATCCTGTGGTAGTAAATCCATATACCTTACTAACTTGTTTAACACCTGAACTAACCTGGTTTACTGTTGTAGATCTGAAAGATCATTTCTTCTGCCTCCCTATCCAGGAAGCCAGCCAGAAAATTTTTGCATTACAATGGGAAAGCCCTAAAAGCAGGCTCAAAACCTAGCTCACATGGTCCATGTTCCTCAAGGCTTCAAAATCTCCCACTCTTTTTAGAGAACAACTGGCAAAGATCCAAAACCTTAGGAAACTCCACAAGAAGAATGAAGAAGACTTTCAAATTTCCTAGAACTCCAAGGATACAGAGTATTAAATAAAAGGCACAGGCTTGGCAGGGATGTGCTTGCTGTGTGTTTATAATTATAAACTGTTTGTCAGACAGAGATCTCCAGTAGACAAAAGAATCCACACGGCCCTTTTACTAGCTAAAGAGTGCCCTCATGTCAGCTCCGGCTTTGGAACTTCCAGATGTAAGTAAGCTATTCTTTCTGTTCTCCCATGTAGCTCAAAAATGAAATTCATACCGGAGGGCAGTTGCTCCCAAGCAACTGATGCAATGCCAAAGGATGGCCAGGCTGCCTCAGAGCTGTAGCAGCAGTCGTGCTGAATATGCAAGAAGCATGCAAGTTTACCCTGAGACAAAAATGACTGTACTAGTGTCCCACATAGTGTCTGCAGTACTAGAAGTAAAGGGCGGCCACCAGCTCTTGCCACAGAGGTTCCTAAAGTACCAGGCCGTCATGGTAGTACAAGATGATATAGAGAGAGTGGTAACTAACATTGTCAATCCAGCTTCTCTTCTCAGTAGAAATCAAAGAGAAGCAGTACACCACGATTGCTCGGAGACTACTGAAGCTACTTACTCCAGCTGCCCAGACTTAAAAGACACTCCTTAAGATGATGCAGAGACCTGGTTCACTGATGAGAGCAACTACGTTGCCAGTGGAAAGCGACATGCTGGATATGCAGTCACTACCTGCAGAGAAGTAATAGAATCCAGACCCTTACCAACAGGCACCTCTGCGCAGAAGGCCAAAATTATTGCACTTCCCCATGCCTTCGAAATGGCAAACAGACTCTAGATATGCATTCAGAATTGTGCACGCACATGGAGCTGTCTAGAGAGAGAGAGGGGACTGCTGACCTTGCAAGGAAAGAACATCAGAGATACACAAGAAATAATCCAGCGGACAGAAGTATGCATATTAAAGCACACCAGAGACTGAGCTCAGAATTAAGAAAAAAAAAATGAGCTAGGCGGTGGAAAGGCAAAGAAAGCAGTAGAGAGTGAAGTAATTATGGACAGATTTTCCTTAAAGGTAAGCCAGAAAATAATAATACTAATCAAAAGGGACATATAACCAAGAAAGATAAACTATAGGCTACCACTGAAGGAGAGCTAGAAATCCCTTCCCATACGTGTGGTCACTAATAAGAGAGGAGCACCAAAAAACACACTGGGGCCTAACTACTTAGAAGCTTTTGTAAAGTGTGGCTCCTTTCGCAAAATGACCAAGGCTGCCGGTGTTACAGAGTGCATTGAAAGTAAATAATAGTTTCCACAGGCTTTTATAACACATATCTGATTTTAAAAAATCATTGTTAAGAGCTTATATGCCAAGTAATTTGACAGTCTGATTCCTGCCTCCAAACTAACCCCAGGAATACCCCAAACAAAACTTAGTCAGATTGGGAGAGGCCATGAATCTGGACAGCAGTAGTAAATTGGCTTTTCAAAACCCCCATGGAAAGGGGGGTGTCAGTATTTATGAGTATTAGCAAATACATTTTCAGGGTGGCCAAAAACATTCTCCACCAGAACTGTCAAAGTGACCAGAGTAAATAATACTAGTTTTAGAATTCCAGCCACAATATTACATGTAGCTGGAACTCAGAGCAAGGAGCTAAGTGAACCAGTACATAACATACAGCCTGGGAATTAAGTCTTCCTTAAAGCTCTTACAGAAAAGACTTTGGAACCACAGTGAGAAAACATCATTCCAGATGCTTCTCACCACCCTCGCCGCAATCAAGATTAAGAAGCAGAATGCCTGGATCCACCATGCTCAAATGAAGCTGGCCCCAGAAGCCCCTTAGAAACTGGCAACAAGAGACAATGAACTGAGGCTAAAACTTATTCAGGCAAAATGAATGTATTGTGGTGCGGGGGGGGGGGGTTAGTTTTTAATTTTATTTATAGAATTGCTTTGTGTATAATTGTAATTGAAATCCTTAAATGCCTCTATCCAAAACAATACTCAGTGCCCTTGGTCCCAAGTTCTTATCAGTATACTGAATCTATGAGAGAGCTGGCCATTGCAGCAGGTAGACTGGGAAACTTAAAACAACCCCTAGAGATATCCCTAAAAGGCCAGGGTTCAAAATCACAAGTTAATAGTAGAAGCGCTTAGTATGGTTCAAGATAACATGACTTTAGCTTTCAGTTTTATACAAGCACAGTTTTGGATGCAAGCAACAGCAGCTTTGATCATATGGGAGGGGGTGAAAAGCATCTGTGACCTATGATCCTACTTCTAATGTGGCCACTGCCTTAGTACTTACTGCACACAATGCCACTGTTTATCTGCCAATTCGAGATTCATTCAGTCACTGATCAGAAAACTGTGCTTGTATATACTGGTAAAGATTGTGTATGCTTGAGAACTTGTACTACTGTAATTCTGCCCAGTCGGTCAAATGTAAATAGTAAAGCACGAAGGGGCACTTACTAATATATGGATTTGCATTAAGTAAAAGAATTTACTTATCATCTTCAGGAAAGGGGGGAATGAGACAGAGTGAAAATTTAACAGGGTAGAAATCCATTTGGATTTAGGTGAAATGTGCCACTTTGAGCTTGCTAAATATTCTGTTTAGTCTGGTAACTGCAGCACTAGCAAAACTACCCCAGCTAAGGAGAAAGAATACAAATTTCCACACTAAAAGATAAGAAAGACTCCTGCAACCTTGAAATAGAGAGGGCAGAGTGACCCAGGAGTTCTTTCTGTACTTTTGTCATGGTTTGACAATGGCACAATGCCAGTGCCTCCCATGAAAATGCAATTTCTCAACTGAATGCGATCGAGAACAGAGCAAAGCAGGCCCAAGCCTAATAACAAGAAAAAAACTTTATTAAACTACTACCACTATGCTACTATAAAAGAGGGGGAAAAAAAAGAAGAAAGAAAACACACACAATTCAAAATGAAAACCTTCCAAAGCATTCCTCCTCCCACCACCCAACTCCAACAAACCACAGTGAGACACAACCTGGACCCCAATCAGGTTTCCACCCTCCAGACAATCAACACCCAGTCCATCAAGGGAGAGAGGAGTCTCTCCTGTGCCACAGACCCCCCAAGAAACATAGCTGCCACATCCTGTGCTTCCATGTCACCACATGGCACCACCCGGAGAAAAAAAGTTTGCCAATGGTGACCCTCTCCTTTCCATGCACAGTGCTCTCACCACCAATGCATGGATGGACAGACTGCTTTTTTAGGATTTTTCTTTCAAGGATGCCCTGCCAAGAGGGGAAAAAGCAACAGTTCAGTTTTTGATTGTTGGGACCAACAGTCCCCCCCCCATTTTCCCCTGGGGCCGAGGGTCCAAGAACAGAGATCTTCTTCTCTTCTTCCTCTGTGAAGACAGGGGGCACCACCACAAACCTCTTTAACTTTTCTCTGTTCGCTCCACTTCTGTCTTTTCCCAGCTGAAGCAGGTCTCTTTGGCTCACCGGCATCCTCCTAAAATACAGTCTCTTTTGGAGGAGAAGATCAGTTCAGTCTGTGGCTACCAAGAAAAAGTACAGCCAAAAGCCACTCCATCATCTCCTCCCACCTAGAATTTCTCCTTCCAACATCCCAGGTCCCAGGCTGTCTCTCTTCCTCTCTTTCAACCCGAGGAGGAGAAAAATTTCACAAAGCTTTCATTTTCTCAAGGAAGGATTAAAAGTCCCAACTCCCAGAGATGGCTTGCTGCCCAGGCTCCAGCTCCCACAGGTGTCTGGGCACCTTGCGGCTCCCCCGCTCTTCTCCTTCCCCGCGGTGAACTGCTGGCAAAACCACCGCTGTCTCTTTTTCTCTCTTGGGAGAGAGAGAGACTCCGGGGGAAAATGGAGACATCCCAGATTTCTCCACCCTTCCATCTGCAGGGGGCCAGCCTGGTTCCAGTCCCTCTACCCTTGGGCCTACCTCTGAAGGCCACATGGCTTTTCCCCTCCCCCACCCAGCTTGTCGCTGGGCAGGGGAGAGTCCTGCACTGCACACTGACCAGAACCAAAGAGAGCGAGTTCTCCTGGGAATTCTGCTTTTAACCCCTCTGTGTTCTCAGAGGCATGTCCACCTTTAATTGGTCAATGTCCAAATTGACCTCTTCCTTCCGGAAAAATTGTTTTTCCGTGTCAAACCATGACAACTTTCTGACAAAAACTGAGTACAAGTGCAACTAGCTGTAAGTGTAATGTGCAATCAGCAGAATGAATATGCATGAACCTATTGTGAAATTTTATGTATATTGAAATTAGTCAGGTAATAAAAAAGGATCGGGAGTTCTCAGAGGTGCGCATGTCCGCTGAAGGGCAATGAGTCCCCACATGCATCCAGCGCTGTGAATAAACATGCCCATTCCCTACAAATCTTTATTGGAATTGTGGAGTTTAATTTTTTATCTGCGTTTCACCATAAACCAAATTGCTTTTGCAATGTCAGATAATAAAGACCCCTTACACGTCAGGGTCACTGATTTTAAGTTCAGAGAGAAGCCAAAACACAGTTTTGTCTGTGCAGCAGTTAACAGTGTGCTCACATTTGAACGACACAGCCCAGGAACTGACAAGAAAATTGGGAAGGCCCTTTGTCTCAGAGTCCAGGAAGGCAGCAGTTTCCAACACAGTTCAGTCAACTGTGCAACTGTCAACAAGAGTAAATCTGGCACCTGCAGAAAACATACCAGAAACAGATAACAAAACTCCTGTTGCAGAATAAATACTATGCATAGGAGCTCCTGAAAGTCACTGGATACTGTCAGAGGTGAGTGGCAAAACCTGCTGCAGGTGAACAACAGAATATACTGAGTTGGAAAGGACACGCAAGAATCAATAAAATCCAACTCTTGGCCCTGAACAGAGCAACTCCAAGAACCAACCCCAAGAACACCACACCAAACAAATGCAGCTGTTTCCTACTAGGTCATCATTTTAGGATGAAGCTGTTAAGCCAGATGTTTGCAGCACAGGTATAGAATCTGGCACCTAAAAGGTCCATTTAAGTTCTACCAGCAGTTTGGGGACAAAGCCTTAATGCAGGCATCTTTTCTTTGGAGCAAGAGTGGCAGATTGAGACAAGGAGTGTTATTTTCAGTAACACACAGGTAGTGTTCGTCCTATGAGAAGTTAATAGCAAATTAACTCTGACAGTATAGAAGCAAGTTTGTTAAGGCCCTGCCAGGTCTTCTCCACATTTGCGCATAGCACATCACTTCAGAGGGTTATATACAAACTCGGATGTCAAAGTGCAGTTTCATTCCTATTGCCTGGACAAGATTAACAGCAGCTACCAGACTCAGGTCTTAACCGATCCTGGTTTTATCAAGCCAATTATCCCATTCAGCAGAAAGCCATTTAATACCCTGAGACCTGGATTTTTGGACATGGTAAAAGGGAAAAAAAAAAGTGCAAAACCAAAACAAACAAAAAACCACAACCCCCCCCCCCCCACCTTTATCTCCCTACAGAATCAGTTTAAGCCTTACAATACTGGTGAACAAGGTATTACAACAAACTCTTTTCCTAGCGTCTCCTTACTGTAACTCTGTGCCGAGTTCTAGAGGGAATCTAAAAAAAATTTTAACCAGTACCATACTTATGCCTGAGTTTTGTTCAAAGTTACCAGCTTACTAGCCTCACAGTGAACCAATCTGTGGAGTTTTGGCTGATAATGAGCTTTCAAACCGTTTTCCTTTCCAGACTTCCAAAGTCCTGGACCAAAGAGGTTTACCAGTTCTCAAACACCTAAGAATGTACCCTCCCTCCCCAGTCCGCCCGTGATTGAACCCCTGAACTCCCCGAGTTACAGGCTTTATATGTGAGATGAGTTTTCCCGGTTTTGTATGTTTCCCCCATGACCGACCACTTTCCTTGCAGAAGAGTGGAACTGCGATTTTTGGGTCCACTCTCGCTCTATGACGGTGTCACGTCTCACACACACGCTCGATCACCCCTCACTCAACCACGCAATATTTACGGTCCTGTTCCTATATGGATTCTTCGTGCACATAGATTTTTATGAGTGAAAAATTAACTGCAGCCTCGGAGATTCTGATCCGAGTTCTCAAAAGATCTGGGCCAATTTTATCCTTTTTTTGATAGTGGTTCTGGCTCTGAATTCGAAATCTGATTGGTTCTATGGGACTCCCCAATAGTGTCCGGCTGCCAAAATCAGCGGGGCGCCACCCAGACAAAAAAGGGTTCCCCGGACTCCCAAATCAGATGCCCACATTCTCCACCAAGATTGTCATAAATTAATGCTCTAATTTATTAATTCAAGAAAATTTATTGCATGTTCCAAATATAAATTTAGAGAATAACAACGAAAAGCCACTATCAAAAAAAAAGAAAGGGTCAGTGCTGAGCCCGGGATCCGCGCTGGGTGAGACACAGGTTTGACCACTGCAGCAGAAGGTCCCCTATGTTCACACTGACTGTCCTGCTCAAGGAGTTTTTATACAGTTTATTTTGCTTGAGGCAGGGATTTTGGGATTGCTTTTCTTTCCATTCAAAGTCTCACATATTCATAGTCTCTTTTCTCTGTGCTGAGTTGAACAAAACTGTGTCTGGGAAGCCATGTATGCCAATCAGAGGGTTACTGGAACTCGACATTGAGATGGGTCTTCTTGATGGCTCTGGCTATCTCAATCTGAGATACTTATCAAGTATTCATCACCTGGGTGTTCTTCGGATTACCTTGGAGAAGCACTCATCTCCTAGCTGGCCACGTGCATTTGTTTGCAAATTAGGTCCTTTTCTCCCTGCTGCCAGCTGCAGTTTTGAAATACTGTGAAGCAACTTTCCTGTCCCCGGCTTGAGTGCTTAAGAAAACTTACAGGAATATTTCTTACCAATATAACATATTTCATACATCTATTTCTCACAAGCACAAATTATTTAAAATACACATATCAATGCTTTCACAATAATCTTGTTCTGAATTTGGGCAGACTTTCAAGTCTGTCAGCAAGCAAGGTAGATTTGTTTTCTAATAATGCAGACTACTGAAATTGTATATTGTGGCAGAAATGTCACCTAGGAGTGTTTCTTCTTAAACTAATAGTATCTCTGCAATGATAAGCATCATAGGCCTTATTCACCTCCCAGTAATCTCATTGAAATTATAGTTCTTCAGAAAAATGCTGGAAATGGCACTAGATTTTGTTCCTGGATAAATTAATGAATCCACACTCACCATTATTTCTCAAATAATTCACTGATTCAGGCTGATCCATGTTTTGGGTGTTGGGGTTTTTGTTGGTTTGGGTTTATTGGTTGTTCCCTCCCCCATTTGCTTTATAGTTTGTTTATGTTGTAAATCACCAGATATTGGGACAAAGATTTATATTTTCTTCGAACCACTTAATTATTATGGCCTGGATCCTGCTGAATGATTCAGTTTCTAAATGATCAGGAGTTTGCCTTGAAGTGAGCGCTATGTATCAGTATTTTCATATAATAACATTTCTGTTTGGAAAAGTATCATGCTGATGCTAAATATTCAAGTTGGGGGAGTAGAGAGAATATATTACTCTTGTAGATGATACTGTTATCACCCAATTTATAGTCTAATATGGAAAAGAGACAAAGGTACCAAAGCAGTAGATTTTACTTACTTATGTTGCACTAGAAATGCTTGCTGAGGAGTAGTAAGATTTTTGTGTTACTCAGACATAAATGCTTGAACTAAGTTTCACGTTTTAATATATTGGGGAACTTGTCATAATTCCATTAAAAATAATATTTATAGGACTTGCTTTGAAGATGCACCAAAGACTATAAATATAAAGATTTTTGCAAACTAGTTTGCATGAATGAAACAGAAGAATAATCCAGCAACTATTACTTATAAATATTTCAGAAATTTAGAAATGTTCATGAAGAATTAGACAAAAAGTTTTGTTTGAAATAAGTTGCAATAGTTCAGAAAATGAAAGTAACAAAAATCAAGAAAACAAAATATAACAGATATAGCCATTAAAATGTGACGGGAAAGAGAAAATTTACAGCAGTTTGCAAAAATACAGGTGACAAAAATTCCTTTATTCCACTTGTGGCATTGTGTGGCTGTGTTGAAAAGAACCTAGTTAATCAGCAAATCTACTCTTTCTGTACACTGTTAGCCTATGTTAAGGAAACTTCACAGTCTGACCATTCAGGAGCCAGTCTGGCAGTCACATTCCCAATGCCAAAGACATTAACTGCTGGGACCAAAGAGGGTGGCTCCAATAAGCCGACAGGTGCCCAGGCACTGGTCTCCCTGCACACGCCACTCACATACAGTCAGGTTTACTTTAGCAGAGTCTCGGATGTCTCGTTCCATAAAGCCATTTATTCACAGCGCAGTAACAGAAACAGCCTGAGCTGGTGCCTCAAGGGACCCCTAACAAAGGAGCCCCATGGCTTTTATCCCCTCACAGTCTATGCGGATGTATCTTCCTCCCGATTCTTAGGCTCCTGCTATGTTTCTCAGTGTCCATTCACCTAGCGCCCAGCGCCACCGGTTTTATCATCCTTTGTTATGCAAAGGGTTGGGAGTTCAAGGCCTCTTGTCTTGGGCTTCCATCCAGAGCTCAATCTGCATCTCGAACTGCAGCTTGCAAACCAAATTACCGGTACCACATGTATTCCTCATCAGTCCTTCCTTTGTTTTAATTGAGCATTCCTGCTAATATACTAATTGAAAAAAAGAAGCAAACTTTCAAGGCATTTATCCACTGCCCTTATATGCAACATTGTTACAAGTAACAAACATAACAATTTAGGCTAACAAGGCTGTAATAAAGAAAAGGGAAAATACACTTTTCAAGGCTTTTAACCATTTGCCTTATTATTTCAAAGTGATGAACATGGCAGGATTAAGGCTAACAAGGTTATATCATGGGTAGAAATGATTATCAAGATACAATCATGAAAGAGTCTCAGAAATCAGTTATTGACCAACTGGTTGATCATTCACTACTTGTTTGATATGAAAATGGTGTAACCGGTTATCCTTACCCAAGACTTTAAAAGCAAAATAGAGAACACCATAAGACATGGTCACCTTAATTTAGGATTTATTTGTATTTTCATGAAAATATCTTTACTAACACTTCACCCCCAGGTTGTATACCACATACTCATATTTCAGGTGGGCTGGGCTGGTACCATTTTGCATACTTTCTTCACCCTTTGAACCCTTTCTGCATATTTATAACATAAAGCCAGGGAATCTCAGAAAAACGGGAAGCTGGACAAGACAAACGCACATCCAACCAATATGATTAATGCAACGTTCTCCGTTTATTCAAGATAAGGCGGTAGTTTATATAAGCTTCCACATAGTTTACAGAAACAAAGACACTCTAATTGGTAGGCTAACATTGTTTACCTTTTCCTTAAAACGGCCTACACTTTACACCATAAAACCTATACTAATTCACACCCAGACAATCCAGTGGTCCCCACAACACCTTAAGACTATTTTCTATCTGCGCCACAAGCTCTGAATTTCTAACTGCGTCAGAGGCTTTGAAGGCCCCACCAGGCCTCAATCTGAGGCCTAGACTGGAGTAGCTCAACTTTCACAATTCATGTCCTCTTTCTCTCAAAAATGCTGCAACAATTCCCTCTTTTTCTTTTTGAGCTACTCAGGCTGGAGTGAAGGCGCAATGAACTAATTTTTGCACACACTGTAAAAAACACAGTATAACAATTAAAATAACTATAAAGATAAAAAAAAGTACAATACCAAAACAAATTAAGTCTTTGACCCAGCCAGAAAAACCTAAAGAATTGAGCCAGTTATCAAATGAAGTGTCCATTTGGAGAACACTGCGTTTGGCTCGTTGAGTCTTCTGAGGCAATTCGAGAACCTGATGTATGGTGGGAACAAAAAGCGTCAACCTACCGATATAACATGGGCCTCCCCTAGCATTTTGAGGGACTGCTGACCAGGCTTGGTCCCCACAAATGAGGAAGGTTCCTGGGGGCAGTTTTCCTGCACTACCTCTTGGAGTCGAATTGTTACAATATTCTAAATAGTTGTAATACAATGGTGATCTGGGAGACAAGCAAGTGTTGTCATCTGTCAATTTTCCATTTTCTTGAGTTGGTTTGGTAGCATAAGATCCAAATATCAAACAGTAATTTCCTGGGACAGAACCCAAAAGACCAAATTCTTGAAAATTGTCATCAGTAAATTTAAGGTTTTGCACAAATGCAACAGCTTGCGCTCCCAGAGTGCTATTTAAATTTATTTGAGCTCGGGTCCAAGTTTTGAACTCTGCAATGGGACCCAACGAAACTCCAATTAAACAAGTATAAAAAGGGGGTTAAACGGTGTGGCTAACAACAGGCAGAATTAATCTTGCCTAGTTTGTTTGGCCCAAGTGATCCACATATTTTCTCTCTTGTAAATGTCAAGGATTCCAGATACTTCAACAACCAAAACACTGCTTAATAAAAACATTGAGGCCCACCACATTCTTCTCAGGTTTTTGAATGCCCTGTCTAACATGAAAGAAACAATCTTAATTCTAAACATAAACTATAACTTCTAATAAACTAACTTCTGATAAATCTAACTTCACACTTATAATATTTCAACTTATTTTTCTGTACTTCTACAAAATTAATTTTCATCAGAACTGGATTCATCAGGGATGTTCCAGGCAAACTGTTGTTGTTCACGTTGTTATCACTGCGGGTTGATATCTTTTTCATCTATTTTTAAAATTCTGTTTCTGCCTTTTCGTATCAATGCAGCAAGAGCATCTGTCCTGTCCATCACACGACTTCTTGGTTGGATGGGTAAAAACACTCACTCAAGTAGAATTGCTGTTGATCCACGTTGGGACCTCCCTCTTTTTCTTTTGCCATTGAAAGACAATGGCAAGATGAACAGAAAAATCACAGGCATTACTAAAACTTATTAAAACTTAGCAAAAAAAAATTCTATAACATCATTAAAAACACACTTATAAAAAAAAAACTCAAAGCCCACGATCTGCTGTGGGTGAAACACAAATCTTTGCACAATCCACTTTTGCTGTGCATCCTCTGATCCACTTGTGGAGAGATCAGTGCCCTCTTGCAATTGATAAGTTCCACATTCTTCACTGAAATCTATCCAGATTCTGCACCTGTTAAAACACAAACAAACCCAACACCCCCACAGGGACTGGAGGGTCCTCTCTCAATTCTGTTCCCTAAAAGTTGCATGAAGAAATGGAAATATAAACATCTTTGTTATAAACATGAAAAAACATTAAAAACAAAACAATGCACATAGTAAAGAAACTAACAACAAATAAAAATCAATCAGATAATACACAATCAATATTACATATAAAATCACAGTTACCAAGTACTACACTATCAAATTGTCATCCCAGAGTCTGCAGCAGCTGAAAAACCTTAAAACAACAGAGATTTGGATAAAACATGTCCGGATCATGTCTCTCCAAAACTCCCTTTGAGGCTCAGCTGTCCTGTATGGTCAAATTGTCAAGCCAAAAGGACTTGAATACTTTTTGATGCAGAAAACATCTGGATCAATCACACCATCCACGTAGAGCCAGAGCGTGGCCAGAGCTCGAACTCTAATTGGAGGATATGTTTAAAACAAAAGTCTTAGAAATAACAGTTGTAAGTAAAAAACCTTATTATTAAAAATTTATCAAAACATCAAATAATTGAACCTGTCTAAAATTTCTTTTTAAAACAAAAATTCTCTAAATACAACAAACCTTTTCTTCAAAAATCTGAAAATTTGAAGTCTGAAATCTTGAACCAAAACTTGGACAAAGAATTTTTAAACGAAGATGAATTGCAGCTGCATAGAAGATTGAATAAAGAAAACACATGAGTAGTTAAAAAATCAAACACACAGGATCCTGAAAAATACATCTTGCAATCAATCACCTAGAAAGACAATAAAACATATGAAAACTGACTGTAAATATTAAAACAACACCTCAATATCTTAACATCTTAATAATAATTCTTATCACAAAAATCAGACAACTTACATTATATGATCAACCTATCAACAAGAAATGTTTAAAATAGTTTAAAACAATCTTGTCAAAGCATTCATATAACATTAGTAACAATCACTACTTATCATTACCTATAAAAACTTGACAATTATCATTTATCTTATTATCTATAAAAACTCAAAAACAGAAATTGTGAACTCAATGCCAACATTCCATCTGACTGACTTTTCTCAAATCTTTGCTTTCAGAGACATTTTTGGCCATTAAATCATTATTAACATTTCTATCTTTTTTTTTTTTACAGTAATTTTCATCCACATTGTATTTGAAATAACTTTAATTTGCATAATGTCCATCCCTCTTGGTTTCTTGGAAAACACTCAGTACTGCTATACTTTTTCATTATGTCTTCTGACTCTTGCGAGGAATTGAAAAAATGCTGTTGAAATTTTTGCTGTAGTGTTGCCATCTCGCCATCGGTGGCACTGCTGTTCTCGGCGTTGTTGTTACCGTGGCAACCAGGCTGTGCAGCTGTCTCCGCTGCCATTGCTGGGTGCTGCGGGGAGATGAGGGGGCGGCGCCGTCTCGCTCCGTCCTTGCTGCGTCACTGTGAGGACGGGAGAGGAGACGCCCCTGATGCGGCCGCGCCCCGCCTGCTCCGACTCCAGTGCGGCCGAGCCCCCGGGAATGCCCATCTCCCTCGTCGCGCTGTTGCTCAGCAACAAGGAGCCTTCTGTCTCTGGGCCGAAGTCCGCTCTGCCCCGGGGCCGCCTCAAGCTCGGTGCTGGCTGGCCCCGCTCTGCCTGGCCCCGCGCCTGCCGCTCCGCGCTGCCACTTCGCGCTGCCGCTTCTGCTCTCCGCCCGGGCGGCTGGCCGGTGCTCACCGCCGCACCCTGCTGCTGTCTGCCACAGTCCGTTGCCTTAGTTCTGCCAACCCGTTCCGCGAGGGACGAGGAAGGGCTTTCTGTAACTTTTTCTTGCCTTTGTATCTTGTTTTGTGATCGCTTGTTTCTGCTACAATTGACATGCCGCGTTGGGTTGCTCGCCGCCGCTGCTGCGGGGGGGCGAGGGGCCAGCGCCGCCTCGCTCCCTTCTCCGCCCTGGTCTCCGCCCCTGAGTTCCTGCTCCTGACTCAGCCCTGTTTCGTCACCAACTCCGCCTGCCTCCTCAGGTGTCTCCCCGCCTCCCGAGGGACCCGGGAGGGCCACTTCCTGGTCTGCCTCACTCCGCGGAACCGCCGAGCTGCTAACATCCGCCGCTTGCGAGCACACTTCCGCCCCGGCCGCGGCCATGCGTCCGCTTTGTCCCATGTCGGCCGGCTCCACTCCTGGCTCTGCACTTCCCTCCAAACGAGCGACAAAATCTCTGACAGAGGGACTGACTGGAGCTTTCTGCCCTCGCACTGGCCGCATATTACAAACATTAAAAAATTTTTCAACCCGAGATGGCTTTTGAGCTTCTATCTGTTCTGATGTGGATTGCTCAAATGCCTGAATTGCAGCTTCTGCTGCTTTTTTCTCCGCGGCCATGCTCTGTAAGGTATGTAAAACTTTTTTCCAAACGCCTCCGAGCTCCAACTGTTCTAAATCGGCTTCTTTAACTTTTTCAGCTCTCATTGAGAGAATATGAAAGAGCAGCCGCACGGAAGCCTGTAGATCCCCATCCATGGTGAACTTTCACCCTCTCTTTCTGCACGCGGCTTACCTCAAACCTCCGCGGGTTGCTTCGCTCTCGCTTTTCTTCGGCAAGGCAGCAACTCCGCTCCAGCTTCCCGGCCCCGGCCACGTCCACACCCGCCGTTCGGGTCTCTTGTGAACGCCGAGGTCTTCCCACTGCTCCAACGGACTCTCGCAAACAAACAACAATGCGAAGAGTCTTTTTCCTCCCGTTGGGAAACGGCCCAATTCGGAGTTTGGAGACTTCTGCTCCGTTCCACTTGATCCCCGTTCACAAAAAGTGAATTTGGGATCCCGGTCCCGTCACCATGAGGCGATTTGGACCTGAATTTTCGTCGCGCGACTCAAACCCGACTGCCCGTTACTCTAAAAGTAATTTGGCAGCCTTTTCGGAGCCTCCTGAGTCCCGGTCCGGGCGCCACTTAAAGCCAGGGAATCTCAGAAAAACGGGAAGCTGGACAAGACAAACGCACATCCAACCAATATGATTAATGCAACGTTCTCCGTTTATTCAAGATAAGGTGGTAGTTTATATAAGCTTCCACATAGTTTACAGAAACAAAGACACTCTAATTGGTAGGCTAACATTGTTTACCTTTTCCTTAAAACGGCCTACACTTTACACCATAAAACCTATACTAATTCACACCCAGACAATCCAGTGGTCCCCATAACACCTTAAGACTATTTTCTATCTGCGCCACAAGCTCTGAATTTCTAACTGCGTCAGAGGCTTTGAAGGCCCCACCAGGCCTCAATCTGAGGCCTAGACTGGAGTAGCTCAACTTTCACAATTCATGTCCTCTTTCTCTCAAAAATGCTGCAACAATAACATACTGAGTAAGGCATTCATCTCCTTCCAACATGCTGGTCTTAGCTTGGATATAAGTCCCTGGTGTAGCTAAGTGCCTCTCAAAGAGAACTTCTGCTGGTGTTAGTCCTACAGGTTGTCTGAGAGTATTCCAGACATCCCAAAGAGCCAAATTTAAGGCTTCTGGCCATTTCAGATTAGTGCATGTGTATATTTTTGCTATCTTTTCTTTTAATGTCCTATTCAACTTTTCTACTGGTCCTGAAGATTGTGGGCAATGCAGTGTATGTAATTTTCTCCCTGTCTTCAGTCTTATACATCTGTTCAATTATATTTGCGGTAAAATGAGCAACTCTATCTGATTCGTATAGAAATTTTCTTGTTTCCCTTTTCTCAGATGTGCTGCTGCATGCATCAAACCTACTAGTTCTGCTCCTTGTGAGATCATCCTTGCTGGGAGTTGTTGTGCTTCTATCACCTGCTCCCGGCTCACCACAACACACCCAGACCATCACTATCTTTGTAGGTAGTAGGATGGGCCATTTGCAAATAGAACTGTATCTGGGTTATGTGAGGGAACATCAGTTAAATAAGTCCGTGGTTTACTTGGGATACGTATAATTTGCTCACTGGTGATGTTCTCCATCATCAGGTAGAGGCACTAAGCTTGCTGGATTCAAGGTGTTACATCTTTTTAAGATTCCATTATCTGCTATTAGGAAGATCAGCTCATATCTATGTGTCTGTTGTTACATCAAATCTTGGGTCACACACTGTCTCACCAGTATTTTTACCTCATGTGATATCATGTTCTACCTATTCTTTCCAGATCAAATCTCTTGATTCAAAGAAAATCACTTCACAGCCTAAACTGTTAAGAAAGCATTCCTTTACTCAATGTCAAGAACATGCTAGGGGTGTCCTTTCCATAAGCACATTGTCTCAAGCACTGCTCCCTCAGGTTTATTTACATTGTAATATTCAAAAATCCCCCAAACCATGCCCAAAGTCTGTCCTCCTTGTTACATAATAGGTATGTAATTTAATATTTCTTGGATTTTCAGTCTTTTGTGTTCTCATGAAACAGGATAGTCACTTATTGTCCACTGTTTGGAACCGCATCCCCCTTTTTTTGAGTTTCAGGTTGTTTTATTTTATTCCAGAGTATTCCTCATCATGTTCTCTGTTTGAAATTCTAGGCTTGTGCACATGTCAAATTCCTCTTGTGCTGAGTTGTGCATTTCTTATCTGGCAACATAAGACTCATACAATTACCCTCAGCAAGGCAAAACTTAAGACTTTCATCTGGACAGGTTTTTACTTATTTAGTGCTTTGAAGGTCTTAAGTCATTGTGATCAAGCCACAGCTGGCAAGGTTTGCTTATCTTCTCAGCCTCATGTTATCAATATTCCAATATGAGCTAATAGCAATTTTTAAAAAGCTACGAATGTCAGTTATATGGTAAAACCAAACTATAGATTAAAAGTTACAAAGTTTAAGCAAAATTAAGTAAGTAAAGGTAAATTATAAAATGAAAGTTTGAATGTTTTAGGCAAACTACAAAAACAAGTAAAACAAACTACCGAACTAGGCAAAAATACAGGGTTCTTTGCTTAACTCCTTTCACTCTGTTGCTGTTTTCCCAAAATAAAGCCTAAATATTTAACTTTCTTTTGACCCAGCTGAAGTTTGGATGGAGATGCACGGTGTCCTCTTTTCACTAGGGCAACAAGTAAATGTATAGTGTAATATAAAGGCATTCTCATCACTACTTGCTAATAACAAATAATCTACAGACTATACAAAACCTGATTTGCATGGTGATTTCATACCCTTTAAATCAACCTCCAATATTCATGGAAAAACTGGTAGTGGATCCAGAAAATCCTTGGGAAAAGCATGTCCAAGTCAGTTGATGTCTTTTCCAAGGGAAGGCAAAGGGTGATTTTTTTCATCTAATGGAATACTTCAAAATGCATTGGGCTAAGTATTGGTTTGTCTGCTTCTGGATATTCTTCTTGGCTTCTAGGGGAATAGAGTCCTGTCTCCCTTTGTTTTAATACATAGGGTCTGTGTTGAGACCAACAGTCCCCCCATCTGTACTGGTCCCTGCCACACTGGCATATGTTTCTTAAAATATCTTCTGATGTTGGGGGCTGCCTGGTCTACAAAGACACTAACTGCAAGTGTGTCATTAAAGTTTTGTGATGGCCATTGCCCTGCTGAGCAAACAGACCAGGTTATAGCTGGCCAATTCTCCTGGCACAATGTTATTGCACAGTCCTTCCAAACTTCTACTGTACTAAAAATTTTTCCTAATTTTGCACAACCTCGGCCAAGGGCATTCCCCTAATCTACGCTGGGTTTATTTAGCATAATTTCAAACACTACAAAGAACTTGATACCCCTTTTTACATGCTAAAAAGGGGACTTGTCATGGTTTGACGCTGGCCAAATGCCAGGCACTCATGAAAGTCGCTCACTCACACTTCCCTGCCACAGCTGGGCAGAGGAGAGGAAAAAACTAAACGAAGGGTTCATGAGTTGAGATAAGGACTGGGAGAAAACACTCCAAGGGCAAAACAGGCTTGACTTAGAAGTACAAACTGAATTAATTACTGACAAAACCAAAGGAGGATAAGGAGAAATAAAATAAGCCCTTAAAAACACCTTTTCTTTCCCCAACCCCTCCCTCCTTCCCACTGACAGTGCAGGGAGACAGGGGTGGGGGTCCTGGTCAGTTTGTCACCTGAGGTTTTTTTCTGCTGCTCAGGGAAAGAAGTCATTCCCCTGTGAGACCGTGGGGTCCCTCCCATGGTAGACAGTTCTCCATTAACTTCTTCATCATGGTTCCAATCTCATGAGCAGCAGTCCTGCCAAAACTGCTGCAATGTGAGTCCCTCCCATGGGCATGAAGTCCTCCCAAAACTGCTGTGGCATGGGTCACTCTTCCACAGGGTGCAGTTCTCCAAGGACAGGCTGCTCCAGCTTGGAAGCAGGGGCCCCCTCTTTTCACTGTGTCTCCCACTGGATCACAGCATCCTCCAGGCATTGCCCTGCTCCAGCATGAGCACTTCCCCCACAGGCTGCAGGTGGATCTCTGCATCCCCGTGGACCTCCATGGGCTGCAGGGGAAAGCCTACTTCACCATGGTCATCACCACAGCCTGCAGAGGAATCTTAGCTCTGGTACCTGGAGCACCTTCTCCCCCTCCTTCTTCACTGACCTTGGTATCTCCATGTTGTTCTTCTCACATGTTCTCACCTCCTCCTTTTCTCTGGCTAGAAAAAACTGTTCCCCATTTTGTTTTGATTTTCTTCTTAAATATGTTATCACAGAGGTGTTACCAACATCTCTAATTTGCCCAGTTTTGGCCAGCAGCATGTCCATCTTCAGAGCCATCAGGGATTGGTTCTGCCGGACATGGTGGAAGCTTCTAGTAGCTTCTCACAGAAGCCACCTCTGTGGCCCCCCATTACCAAAAACCAGGCTGTGCAAAACCAACACAGACTTCATCCCCCCTTCTGTGTGCACCAATGGACTCTACCACTTCTTGCGCAGTGTGAGTGACTCCATACCCACTGCATGGTACAATGGACAAGCCTGTCACCAAAAATCAGGAATAAAACTCTCTAACACTCTAATTTCAGTATTAGAAAGCAGCATTACTTTATTTCAGTGCTGGGTGTGTAGTGCATATCTCCACCTATCACTGCAGCTAGCTAACAGACTAGTTTATATATATGTAACTCATACATATGGGCTAAATGTCCCAGGAATTCTTTTACATATTTAAATAATTTCTTGGAACTTATATGCATTAGAGGATCTCTGGTGGTCATTTGGGGAAGATCCCATTCCTCAAATTATCCTTTTTTAGTCACAGGCCTCAAAAAACCCAGTTTCTTCTTCTTGAATGCATCCCAACGATGTAGTCTGGCCAAGATATACCTTCTTTTTAGCATTGCTCAGGCACACAGTCTTTAGTCTCAAGGCTAAGATATCCACTTGCACACATTAATCAATGATATGGGTGAATACAGGACTAAGCACTGTCTGTTAAAGCTAAAGGAATGCACAAGACTTATACATTATTTGTTACAATTAAACATTTTCCTAATATTCCTCCCCTTTGATACTTGTTGAAATTTTCAGCAAGTCTCACTCAAAAGCTATATAATATTTTGGGTTACAAAATTCAGTACAATAGTTCACATAAATGCCTACAAAGACTATAATCACTATCATCACAGTCACTATAATCCATTTCACGCATTGAGATAGATGTGGAAACCAAGATGATATTTTTTTCCAACAACTCCTGAAATCCCCAAATTGCTTTCTAATTAGTCACTACTTTCTGAGTTTGATCAATATAAACACAGCAACTACTGTTAGTTATGGTACAGACTCCCCCTTGTGAGGCCAACATCATATCTAAAGCCATTTGGTTCTGATTTGCTTATAAAATAAAACAATCACGTTACATTTCATATCGTTTCCTACAAAAGTATTGTTGACACAATCCACTTTGCCTAGCCCTTTTGGGGATTACATCTGTTTATACATGTTCTAGGGTAAGGTGATTCCTCCACATCCCATTCCTGATCTTCTTCTTGACTTATATTAAATGAGGTACTTACCCACAACATTGCCCATTTTATATCAGTAGAGATTGGAACTCCAATTAAGTGCATTCCTTTTCCCAAATGTTTAGGCATATGAACACATACCCAACAATCACTCAGATTAGCTGTCTTTGTTACTTTCTCTACCAATTTCAGGTGGAGATTGAAGCTCCATTGTTTTCCCAGACCTGATCTCAATGGTATTGCTAAACTTAGTACACTTAACAAGATAGTTAAAAACTTCATACTGCTTTAAATAGAAATATCAAAATAGAAATACAAACACTATTGTAACATATCTTTGTTTACACGTTATTTTCCAATAACTTGCAGTCCTCTCATGTACAGTTTATGTGGGATCTTATTAAACTTTAATTGTAGATATTCAGTTGATTCCACTTTCCATTCAGACTTCAGTGTGTCTTTAAGTCTCCTGTAATGAATCCATGGACCAATTCCATCAAGCTTGGCTGCTGCATGGGTGGTTAACGGAACTTAATATGGTCCTTTCCACCTTTCCTTTAAAGGTTCATCATTCCAGGTTTGAAGATGCACCCAATCTCCTGGACACTGAGGGCGTGCTTGAACATCTAAGATCACTGGTGATGCTAAAACAATAAACCTATGTAAGGATGAAAGTGTTTTTCCCAAAGATATTACATACTCCTGCAAATTGTGATTCCCTATTATGTGACTTTCCCCAGGTATAATTACAGCCTGATATAGGCCCCCATAGAGTATTTCATATGAGCTTACCTTCTCCTTACAGCTTGGATTAATTCTAATTCTCAGCAATGCCAGGGGAAGAGTGTAGGGAACGCTGTGCTCCAGGATGGCTTTGATGAATGGAAACGAGAGATCTCTGAAGGCTGCTCTTAGAATATAAGGTTTATTAGGGATGGTGAAAGGTCTTGCTTGGAGCTGCCAGACGCAGCACATGGCAAGGCCTGAGGGGATGGGGGAGGGGAGAGACAAGGGGTAGAGAGGATGCTCTAGGAGAGGGTAGAAGTTCCAAGAGGGGGAAGATCTAAGAGGGGGGAAGATCCAAGAGGGGGGACACTATTTCCTTTCTTAATAGTTCCTAGTGGTGGCCTTTTAAGCATTTGTGGGTTGTTTTGTAGACAAATCCAGCATTTCCCTACTATACTCTTAATAATTCCTACCATCCTGATGCTAAGCATCTGCTTTTAAGTTCTCCATCATTGCTTCTCCTCCCCTACAAGTTTCATGATGTTCTTTCTCTGTTATCCATTTCATTATTACTTGTGGCACTATTACTTATAGGGTTGGGGTTGCCCACCAACTTTCGGCATTTAACTGAGCCTTTAAGGCTTTTGCAAGTTGTTGATCTTGATCATAGTACATAGGAGTAATTTGGGGAAGCATCCCTTCCTTTGATGAAATTACAATTCGAATACTTTGTTCTGCAACCTCAACTTTTCACTATCATTCTACTTAACCTTATGACCTAATACATGCCTTGCCATTTATTTCTCCCAATAAATTCCCTATCTCACAGTGTTCATCAATTGCCCGCATTCTCCACCAGATATTGTGGGTGTGGCTGAAACACCAATTTCGTGTAGTGGTTTTGGTTTGCCAATTTGAGATTTCATCAATTTTGAGAATTCCCGGCCAATGCTCCAAAAAGTGTGGTGGGTTTCAGTGCTGGCCAATCACCAATGCACTCACTTCCTGCTGTGAGATAGGATTAGGAGGAAGGCAAAACAGGCTCAAAAGTTTAAAAGGGTATAAAGAAAAATTTATTAACAGTAGCTAAAAGAAAGAGTAATAAGAATCACAACAGAACCTTCAGAACACTTCTCCTCTCCCCACAACTTTTTCTTTCCCACGGACAACGTAAAGAAACAAAACCTAAAATTTCAGTCAGTTTACCACCTCTAGAATAGTCTTTCTTCAGTTCACTTAGGGAAAGAAGTCCCTCTTCTTAATGTTATGGAGACTTCTCCACAAGAAAAAAGCAGTCCTCTCATGGGTCTCTCACAAATAGCAGCTGCCTGGGGAAATCTGCAATTGTGAAGTCCTTCCCATTTTTTCATGGTTTGATGCTGGTGCAATGCCAGTGCCCTCATGAAAATACACCTTCCCCAAATGAGTGCTGTGAGATGCGGCCAGAAACAGAGCAGAGCAAGCTCAAGTTTAAAAATAAAGAAAAGAACTTTATTAACCTACAATTATAATAAAAGACACACACAGAATTCAGAATGAAAACCTTCCAAAACATTCCTCCTCCCCCCACCCAATTTCTAGCAAAACACAGTGAGATTTTCTCCACCCTTCTGTCCCGCCCAGTTCCAGTCCCTTCATCCCCTGGCCTACCTCTCCCAGGCTGCATGGCTTCCCCCCACCCACCCAGCCTGTGGCTGGGCAGGGGAGATCTGCACTCTTCACTAACCAGAACAGAAGAGAGCGTTCCCTGGGAGTACTCTGCTTTTAACCCCCTGTGTTCTCAGAGGTGTGTCCAATGTCTTCAGTGGTCACACCAGGTGTCAATATTCAAATCTGACCACTGATTGTTTTGACCCCAACTTCCTGAGAAAACTTACTTCCTTGTCAAACCAGGACACATTTTCCACAAGCTTTTCCCACAGCTGTGTTTATGGGCCATGTCAACTTATGGGGTACTGTTTTAAAGATGAGCTGTTCAAAGGCAAAAGTTCCCATTATCTATCTCTAAAATCATGTTCATCCCTGAGAACAGAGGTCTTCTAGGGGCACAGGACTACTCTTCTCTCCTTCTCTATTCAAACTTCTCATAGGATCACAGCTACTTTAACATCTGCTTACTTTGGCATGGAGGCCTTTGCTCGATATCAAATTGAACCCTTCATCTCCCCATGGCTTTCATGTGTTACGGGGAAAAAAGAGTCTTTGTCCATAGCTATTACAAGAGGATTTCAGCCCCAAGATTAAGGCATCTCATCATCCTTCCCATCTGGGACTTGACTTCTTCACTGACATCAATGTTTTCATGTTGCTCCTTTTTACATGCTTGCATCTTGTTCCTTTTTCTCACTCGGGGGAGGATGGAAAGATTGAAGCACTGAAAGAATTAACATCTCTCCCAGGGCCTGCAGACCTGACCCCGGCCAGGTTGGGTGCTACAGATGATGGGAACTGCAGCTGAGGGGTGGCTAGGATCTAATCAGCCAGACCAGAACTCAGCAGCAGCATGCCGGGGTGTGTGTGGCTTCTCTTTCCCCCTGCCTGGTCTGCTCGGTGGTTGCGGTGGTAGAATCTTGGCCAAGCCGGCTCAGCCCGAGGTTGCTCCTAGGGGCCGGCGAACTTGGCCCGGCCCCAGGCTAGTAGCAAGGTTTCAGAAATTGCAGCCATGGCCTGGCCCACGGCACTCCGTCCCCTGCCTGGTAGCTGCTGGGGGGGGGGCAGGCAGATGCCCCAGGGGAAGGGGCCCGGCCCCGTGGCTGAGGCCAACCCACCCGGCCTGGCTAAGACAAAGGGCCAGGGTGTGTTACCTCTGTGCCAGCCAGAAGAGAGAGAAGTTCCCTCGTTTCTTTCATGTTTAACATGTTTTTCACAGAGGCGTGTACAGCGTTCTATTGGCTAAAAGCTTTGCATCACTTCCATAAATGTCTCCCATGCAAAACCATGACACATACTTGGTATCAGTCCATATATTAACTTTCTTAACTTCTGATAGTTCTAGGGCTCTTTGTAAAGCTCTGCCTTCTGTGCAGATGTATTGACAGGTAGTGGGTTGGCTTCAATTACTTTACCATGAGTTACTACAGCATATTCTGCTTTCCACTTGCCTTCTTTGGTAAAACTTCAGCCGCCTGTAAACAGTTCCCACTCCAAGTTTTCAGAGGGAATATCCTTTAAGCCTTCCCTGCTAGAATAAATTTGTTAATGAGTTAATTCTCTGATCCAGGATCAAGAAACAGCAGGATTTAGAGCAGTGATGGTCTTGAATTCCTGCTCCAGCAACACAACCTTGTAATGAACAGGACTTATGCCTTTATTAATGTTCAGCTCTTTATTAAAAAGATCAGCTGGGCAGGGGGCTCAACACACAGCTTGCCCCCGCTGATGTAGCTTTTTCCAAGTAGCCAAAGGGGGAGAAGGTGTGCAGAGTGTGTCACCGAAGTCTTTGTGGCACACTGGTAGCTGAAGGGTGAAGAGGTGTGCAGCCTGTTGCTGAAGTCCAGCAGCAGCTGTCCCCTCTCCTTTCCTCATGGTAACACCAGGAAGGTCTGCCTCTTGGTTCCTGCTTCCCACAGCCCACACTAGTCTAGTCTTCTGTAGGTTATGGTGATAGGTCAAACATTGATCAGGGATGTGGTTCCCTTTTCCTCAGCCAGTGCACCTGTCCAGCCCCCTCTACTGTGTTTAGTTTTCCATTTAGGGGTGTCTTTACCCCCAAAACCCCACTCCCATGATTTCACAGGTTCCTCTATTTGCATCTTAGTCCTAGAATGGCAGGGGGGGGGGGGGGGAGTAGGTAATTAACATTAACTAGAAGTAGCCACTGCCCCAGTGTTGCCATGGGAACCAGGAAGGCCCTGTCTGCCCGGCAACCCCAGGGGCATTGTGAACTTTGTTCCTTACAACCTGATATTTAAGCATTATGCTCAGGGACAGCCAGTGCCCCCCCCCTTTTGTTCTAAAACAGAAATTACCATATGTGAAGCATAAACAGTCATCTTTTGGCCCAAATTCCAGGCCTCTTCTATAAGAACTGTGGCTGCTACTACTCAAAGGCAGGCAGGACGTCCTTTACTTACATTTTTCAACCACTTGGGAAAATACACTACAGCCCTCTTCCAGATTCCCAACTTTTGAGCTAATACACCTGTAAGTGCTCAAAAGCTTTCATCAAGTCTAGTAGTCCTAATGCCAGGGCCGACATCAAGGCTCTTTCCAAATCTCTTAGACCAGTTTGGAACTCAAGACTCCATTGTAACATTTCCTTAGAATCCTTTAAAGTCTCATACAATGGCCTCAGTAACAGTCTGTAATAAGAAATCCATAATCAACACCACCTAGACATCCTGAGAAAGGTTTTCAACTCACCCACTAACCTTGGTTCTGAAGTTTGACAAATTGCCTCTTTTCTTTCTGTTCCAAGGCTTTGCTGTCCTCATGAGATGGTGAATCCTAAATAAGTAACATGTTTTTGAGCATTTTAAGCCTTCTTCTTGGATGCCCTGTAACCAGCCTGTTCCGGAAAGTTGAGTAAAGTTACAGTCATTTCAGTGCAGGTCAGTAAAGTAGCTGAGCCTTATGGCCAGTTGAAAGACTTTCCCATTTGAAAGCAAAGGCTGTTTTTTCAGCTTCTAGAGGTATGCAGAAGAAAGCATCTTTAAGATCTAAAACTGTGAACCATTCATCACCTTCTTAATAGTAGTCAAAAGTGTGTATGGATTCACTGCTATCAGATGTAGATCTATCACTATTTTATTAATCGCTTTGAGATCTTTTCTAACCTGTATTCATCGGAGTGGGGTTTCTTGACAGGTAAAATAGGTGTGTTATATTCAGATGCACATTATTTTTATAGTCCATGTAACTTGAAGGTATCAGTCAACTTCTGTAACCCATTTCTAGCTTCTAATTTCAAAGAATATTGTTTCAACCTTACTGGTTTGGCCTCAGGTTTCAATTGTATTTTTACTGGTTCAGCTGCTTTTGATTTCCCTGAACTCCTGTAGCACATACCAATGGAATCACAGCATTTTTTACCTCCTCTGGAATTTCCTCTTCTTTCTTTTCAGGTTGTTGTAACATAAAAACCTGGGCTTCCAGATATTTATTCTAAGGAATCTGCACTTGTATTACATGTCTTTAAATGAAATCTGAGCATCCAATTTTCTTAAAATATCTCTTCTTAACAGGGGTATAGGACATTCTAGCATATATGAAAACTGGTGGGTTACCCATCTTTTTTCCAATTTAAACCTTAGAGGCTGGACAAAGGGTCTGCTTTCAGCCTCACCCATGACACTGATGCCTTTTTCAACCTAGAAATGAAACAACATGCACTTTCTAGATAATATTAGTATGGGAGGTAATATAAAAGTGGATCTTTAATGGCACTCCAGGGGCAGTTATGGAAGAATGTCCACAAAAGTCCACCCCCATGGGAGTGAATACAGTTTTATAAGTTGGGCAAATTAGCATAATTGACAAAAAAGTACCAATTAGGAGGACAAGTGGTGATGCAGTTCCCCCCAGGTCAAGCCCCTTCTCTGGAGCCCCTCCCCCCCCCCCCCCCCCCCGTCCTTGGTACTAGCTATACTTTGTTTATGAAAATGTGTCTCAAAGAGTTGGTCTCAACCTTGGTAGCCAGGGAGAACCAAGATAAGATAGGGGCACTGGAATTTGTTTCTTCTTTCTGCCTAGGGAAAGGACATGGAAAATTACTGGGAAAGTAGCCACTAATACAATAAGCCACAAATATATATGTAAAGAATACAGAGAATATATAAGAAAAAAGGCAAAAACCAAAACGGCATCAACACCCACATCATTTACAGTCTCCTGACTAAATTTTCTTTTACATGTATTTAAAACTGAATGCACAACTCCAGTATCTACTAAGAAATCCATTTTCTCACTCCCCAGCGTAAATGTAAGCAGAGGCTCAGTTGGGGATGACACCTTCGTTCCTCATCACACATCTTACTTCCTAATCAGGAGCCCTGGGTAGAGGCCAGGGTCCAGCAGCTCTTACTTGTTCCTTTCCCCACAGACATTCCCGCTTCCAGTGTCCCTTCTTTTTAACTACCAGCATATAATTCCAGTTAGGGTGCTGGTGCCTTAGCGCTCTCTCTTGTCCCCCCTTTCGTCCCAGCTAGCTCCATGAGGGGGGGGGGGAGCGCTGGCAACTTCCGTGTTTTCCGGCGAACCCTCGCGGGTATCTGCCGGTGCTGCGTGGGTTTGGGAGTGAGGCGAGTCCCGAGGCGAATAAAAGGAGAGAGACTTTTTCCCCCGCGGGCAATATCTCGGTTTATTACGGCTTGGTTGGGAAGGCAAAAACCGAGAAGGCTGCTGCGTGCTAAGTTCGAGTTTGTCCGTGCCACCTTGCCGATTCGGGGGCGGGGCGGCACGCTCCGAAGCTGGCCGCGATCCAGGAGAGGCTGCGTGTGGAGCCGCGGCGCTGCAGCCGGCACGTGCGGGAGCCGCAGCGACCGCCGCAGCGGCGGCGGCGGCGGATCGGCTGCGACAGCGATCGCAGGGCAGTCCGAGACGGCCGCGATCGCCCGGGGCAGCGGCGGTGGTGGCGGAGCAGATGCAAGCGGCGGCGGCTGCGGCAGTCAGGGGCCGGGCGAGAGAGATAGTCGCGGCAGCACGCAGGAATCCGGCGGGAGAAAAGGCGGCGGGCCGGGCAGCAGCAGCAATCGGGGGCCAGGCGGGAGAAAAAGCCCGCGGCGGCACGCAGGAATCAGGCGGGAGAAAAAGCCCGCGGGTTGGGCAGCAGCAGCGATCAGGGGCCAGGCGGGAGAAAAAGCACCGGGGCGTCCCCAACCTGCTCTATAAGTACTGGATAGGGGAAACCCGGGGCGGCCAATGAGATAACGCCACGGGGGAACTGGGACAGTGGGGTGCAGGGGTCCAATGGGAGATGGACAGATGGAAGGGTGCCAGGTCGTCTCCCGACCCCGCCGCGTGGCTGACAGATGGTCTGAGAGACGTAAACAGAGTGACTGGGCACTTTCTCGGGAAGGCAAACCGCGGGGGGAAATGGGAGAACCCGGGGGGTCGCTTACAGAGCGCGGGGGGATACATGGAATGACCTTATACATAATAGAACATATAATAACACAATTCCACATCCTGGGTTCCAACAATGATTTCAAATACCTTTACAACTTTCTCTGGGTCTTCCCTGATAACTCTCTCTAGGACCTGAGGTCCATCACTGATAATGGTATCTTTAACTAGCACTGGCTCCTATGTTACAACTGCTTGCCTCAGTGGGACTTGAAAAAATAGTTCTGGAATTCCAGACTGTCTGGTACAGCATTACAGAAACAGTAGCACTGCCCTGGTCACCTGCCAGCCCATGGGCATTATTATCAAAACATTCCCAGGCACAATACAGTGAGGTGATCAGCAGTACAGCAAGCAGTGAAAGCAAAAAGTGGCCACTAACAAGCCCTAGACACTGATATACAGTCAGGGAAGGGGACACCCATGGCAAGTACAGGAGCCTGCTCATTATCAGCTAAACAGCACTAACGGATCCTTATCTTGCCAAAAGGCTTGATTTAACCGCAGCCAGCAGCAGGAGCTGCTCGTTCATTTTCCTGTCATCTGAATAATGGAAAGAATCAGAACGGTACAAGAAACTCATTCACTGCTTCCCATGGGCAGGCAAGTGTTCAGCTATCTCCCAGCGAGCAGGGCCCTATCATGTGTAAGTTACTTAGGAAGACAAACGCCATCACTCCAAATGTCCCTCACGTCTTCCTGCATCCATTCTATCCCCTCTCTCAGGGGCTACCAGTAAATCAACCTCCTCTTCCTCTGCCTAGCAGCATCAGGTTGTTGTTTTTTTTTTTTCCCATCCCAGATGATTATGCAGTGTGAAAAGCCAATTTACATACGACACGTCATTCTATCAATTATAACATTGTATTATAACTTAAAATTCTATTCTTTGGCCATTTTCACCATCATCCAAAGAGTACAAAAGCCACCAATTATTACAATATTCAGTTAACTGTCTTCTGGAGAGATAGCCTCCCATTACACCTCCCATCTCTCTACAGTATTTCAAAATACATCCTGGGAGGGCAATTCTCCAAAACTTCCCTTTTGATGATAGACCAGAACTCATCACAGAATATAATAAAAGACAATTAAATTTTCCTTTGAGATGGATGCACAACACCCACTCACACCTTTTTACCCTGAGGGGTGTGCAACACTCACATGCTGCAGAGCTTGAAACACAGGGCACCTGTGTAAGCTCACCAACAAAATAGCCATCATTGATTTCAGTATGTAGGCAGTGAGACTCTAACCCACAAGGTACCTTCCTTTTTACCTTTTTTCCATTTAATATTTTTAACCTTCCATAGGGCTGGCACTCTGGGTATCCCCACAGAAATGTGCAAGCAAGACCAAAACCTGGTTTCCAAATTCCCTTTACCTTAATAATCCAGTGAGACTTTCCAGAAGCCTTGTTGTACCCCCTCCAGTAATGCCTTAATAAATCCTAGGGGAACTTCCCTTGAACTCAGCAGATCCAGGGACTGAGAGGATCTCCCTGAATAAAATCTTTGGTGCATGCTGGAGTCCTCGGCATCCTGGAATCCGTGAAGCGTCAACAGTTGTCCCATCTGGGTCACCAGAAATTCACTGAAAATCAGGAATAAAACTCTCTAACACTCTAATTTCAGTATTAGAAAGTGGCATTAATTTATTTCGGGGCTGGGCATGCAGGGGATATATCTTCCTATCACACGTGTCACAGCTAGCTAACAGACTAGTTTATATCTATGTAACTAATACATATTCATTACATTTCCTGAAACTCATACATATATGCTAAACATGGCCAAAAATTCTTTTACATATTTAAATGATTTCTTGGAACTCATTTACATTAGAATAAGGGTCTCTTGAGGATTGCTGGTTATCATTTGGTGAATATCCCACTCCAAATTATCCTTTTTTAGTCACAGGCCTTTAAAAATGTTTCTTCTCTTTGAATGCATCCCAGCGATGTCATCTGGCCAAGATATACCTTCTTATCAGCATTGTTTAGTCCCACAGACTTTAGTCTCAAGGCTAATGTAACCAAAATCATCAGGAAGAAATACAAAGTCTGTTTTGTTAATTAATATACACACATTCCTTACACAATCTTTGGTCAAATTAAGCAAGAATTAATAAATAGACTAAATTAACAATATACTAGCTGGCATTTGTTGCTTCTGGTTTTGTAGCAATGACATTGAAAAAAGTTCAGTTAATTTTTTTAAAAAAATCCTGGTTGGTAAGCATGATATATTCTTCTCAGGCTTATAAAAAGCTTTTACTATATAAAGGACAAACTTCTACTTTACAAAACAGTATCTTAAATAAAATTTTAAAATGCACTTTATGTGTATGTGTCAGAATTTTATCACCTTTTATGAAATAAATATGCTAAAATCAGCATTTAATTAACTGGAACAAAGTTTAACAGTAGAGCAATGAAGATATTACAAAATAATTCTTGCTTTTACTGTTTTCTTTTTTGATGGTAACAGCTCAACAGTATTTGTAATAAAAGAGAATAGTTATTTAGCACTTTTTACATGTTCAGTGTGTTGTACACCCACTAGCTACTTGGTACAAAAGAATAATGCTATAGGTGATGTAATATTTTTAAATAATAGGAAAAATAGTTGTTTATTGATATGAAGAAGAAAGGGCAAAATGGGTGAAAACAGACAAATTAGATTTGGACCTAGGAAATTAGCTAGCTGAATTCACAGGACACGAGAATCTAAACCATGAACTTTCTTGTCAGTCATTTTCTAACTTCATGGACCAAGAGAATCTAAGAGAATTTTTCTCTTATGGCTTCAAATAAAATTAATATATATATCCTGAATTTAATTATAAAGACGATAATTTCAAGTAAACAAAACATAGTGTAATTGCATTGTGCAGTGGTTTCTAAGACTGCCAGTAAAATTCATAATGGTAAATATGAATAGATGTATCTTTTTATGTTAGCAATCCTTCCTAGCAAAGGCCAAGACATTCTTTAATAGCATCTCTTCCCCTGTATTGGGTTTACAGGGTGGGGTGGGTGCAGGGGTGCTGGTGCACTCTTCTCCCGTCTGCCTTTCCCTTGCCCCGGCTACCTCTGGGGAAAAGGGGGGCGCGGGCAGATATCCAGCGCTTCCTGCTGAACCCTCGCGGGCTTTGGGCTGCACTGTCTGGGTTCGGAGAGCAATCAGCGACCCCACGGCGATTTAATGAAGAGAGTCTTTCTCCGAGGGGCGAATTCCGTTTATTGCAATCCAACGGGAAAAACAATAATTCAAAGGGAACCAGGCGTGCCGCGCCGGCAATCGTCGGAGCTGCGCGAGCGGGCGGGGCAGAGCGGTACGCGCTGGAGCTGGCCAGGAGAAAGCCCCCGGGGCGGCTCGGGCGGGCAAAGCGCGCTGGGGCCTGGCCAGGAAAAAGCCCCGAGCACGCCGCACGCACGGAATAAGTACGGGACGGGGGGGAACTGGAACAGCCAATGGGGTAACGCCACGGGGGGTTTGAGGGTAGTGGGGTACGGGGGTACATCCAATGAAGGACAGACAGGTGGAGTGTCCCAGGTCGTCTTCCTATCGCCCGGCGTCCCGGGTGGAAGATTCCAGATGGAGGGGAAGGGATACCGAGTGACAGACAGGCATCTGGGGTAAACACAGTGACTCGGCATTTTTGGGGACAACGGACCTGCGGGGAGAAACGGGAAAACTCGGAGGGAACCATTACAGACCCGGGGGTACGTGGAACAAACTTATACATAATACAAATGTAATAGAACATAAAAAACACAACTCTACATTTCCCTCTTTTTTTTAAAAAAAGAAAAGAACGGAAAATAACTTAAATGGGGGATTTGCAGTCCTGCTCTCCATCGTCAAGCCCGATGCCCTCTGGGTGTTCTTCTTGGTCCTTTTCTGGATGTTCGGCGTTGAGCGGTGTCAGCTCTGATGGGGTGGCGAGGACGGCGAGGTTGATATGCATAGTGGAGTTGATGGCCTTTAAATTTTTTAACAACACAAAAACTTATAATAAGAACAATGAGTGCTAACAGCAACACAAGTCCGGTTTCCAAAATGGATTGGATCAAACCCGTGAGACCTCATCCTTCAAAAGCAACCTCAGCCAGTCACTTGTGAGAGGGATGAAGGTTATTGACGCTGACATTGTGGGTTGGGTCTTAGGCAAGGTGTCTGAAAAACAACTGGAACATTAATTAGCATTCTAGAGAGGGGAGATCTAAATCAAAAGGGAAGAGCGAGTCTAGGGAACTGGATGGGGAAAGGGAAGGCTCTGAGAGGGAAAGCGTTGAACTGGAGAGGAAAGGGGGAGACTTTCTCCGTCTGCGGAGGGCTGCATACCTCACCTGAGGATCTTCTTTTTTGTTGGTCTGGTGTTTGGGGACATATGGCCGGACAAATTTGGATGGGACCCATCTCAGGCCTGAGGGTGTGGACACGCAAGCATATCCCCGTCCCCAAGTGACTAACTCATGGGGTCCTTCCAGCTGCCAGGTGTCCGGATCTTTAGTGAGCACTGGTGGTTTCTCTCTGACATTGCTCTGCTCGTGGTTGGTAAAGTGCCTGGTGATTGGCGGGTTGAGGATTTCGAAAGAACAGTTTAAGAAATTCTATGTGAAGAGGGATCGCGCGAGTCGAACTTGGGGGGACTCAACCTTCATAGTTAGTGTTTGTTGTTTTAGCATACGCTTAAGACTCTGGTGAGTTCGCTCCACCACGGCTTGACCTGTCGGGGAATACAGGATGCCGGTTTTATGCTCTATTCCCCATTGCTGCAGGAAGCTGGCGAGCTCCTTAGACGTGTACCCGGGGGCATTGTCCGTTTTTATTAATTTTGGGATGCCCAGCATAGCGAAGGCCTGTATTAAATGCTTTTCGATGTCTTTGGCCTTCTCCCCTGTGTGGGCAGAAGCAAAGACTGCCCCAGAGAAAGTGTCTACGGAGACATGGACGTACTTCATCCTCCCAAAGGAATGGATGTGAGTAACGTCCATCTGCCATACCTCGCAGGACTTTAGACCCCTAGGGTTAGCCCCTGAGCTCACCGATGGTAGGGGGAGCGATTTACAGGACAGGCAGGTGGCCACAATGGCTCTGGCCTGGTCACGGGTGAGGTGGAATTGCCAGACCAGCCCGGGCGCATTCTGGTGGTAAAATTGGTGGCTGATCTTAGCTTGCTGGAACTTATCTAGGAGCGGTGCTACCTGAGCTGGGGCGGCAGCGAGAGAGTCGGTACGCCGATTGCCCTCGGCCAAAAACCCTGGCAGGTTGGTATGTGACCTGATAGGCATCACGTAAAAGGGTTGCTCTCGGTGGGAGACTAGCTTAATCAGTTTCGAGAGCAACTTGTGCAGGGCTTCGTTGGACACACCCTGCAGGACAGCATCCTGCGCTCTAGACACTACACCAGCTATGTATGCCGAATCGGTTACCAAATTAAAAGGTTCAGAGAACCACTCAAAAGCTCTAACGACAGCGGCCAACTCAGCTATTTGAGGGGAGCCTTCAACCTCAACAATATCTGTCTCCCACTGCTGCGCCTGAGGATCTTTCCAAGTTACTACGGACTTGTGAGAACTTCCGGACGTGTCTGTAAAAACTGTTAAAGCCTTGAGTGGCTTCTTGCTCTGAATTTGTTTGATGGATAATGCAAATTGAATTTCTGATTCGAAAATTTTGTGGGCCGGTCTCAAAACTGAAATTTTGCCTGTGTAGCTGTCTAGAGAGAACTGAAGGGATTCATTTTCCTGTAGAAGGTGCTCTAGCATGGCCTTGGTGAATTGGCCTGATTCCAATTTGATTGGAATGTGAATGCATTCAAAGTCACATCCAGCTAACTCTCGGATCAGGGCTCTTGTTTGCGGATCAGTTCTGCTACTAACTCTTGTGGCCTTGTCATTCTCTTAGACCGATGGTGACTTAGGAAGACCCATTCTCTGATGGAGAGTGGGTCCCTTCGGTCTTGGTCCTTGCCCTTCTTTAGGGTGTCTGTCCATTGAAATATCACACCATGGAGGTGTGGCAGTCTGCCCAATATGATGAATTTAAAGGGCAGGTCCGGATCGTACTGGTGGGCCTGTCTGGCAGACATAGTCTCCTGGACCTTATTTAAAGCAGCCTGGGCCTCTGGGGTGAGTTCCCTGGGAGAACTCAGCTCTTCCCCCCCTTTCAGTAAATTGAAAAGAGGGGCTAGGTCTTTGTTTGTAACACCTAACCATGGCCTCACCCAGTTCAAAGAACCACATAGCTGCTGGACGTCAGCTAGGGTCCGAATTTTTTTTTTGATAGCCAATTTTTGCGGAACAGTGGTCCGCTTGTTAATTTCCAAACCCAGGTACTTCCAGGGTGGCATCTTTTGAATTTTGTCTTCTCGCAGCTCAAACCCTGCAGCAATCAACGCATTGGTTTTCAGGTTAAGCACGTGTGTAAGGAGATCGCCATTGGGAGCACAAATTAAGATATCATCCATATAGTGCTGGATGATCACGCCCTTGGTGGTCGCACGGACGGGGGTCAGCACCTAAACTACATACCGCTGGCAGATGGTTGGCGAGCATTTGAGGCCCTGAGGCAACACCCGCCAATGGTAGCGCTCCATTGGGGCTTCTCGGTTGGTGGAAGGAACCGAGAAGGCAAAACGTGGCGCGTCTTCAGGGTGTAGGGGAATGTGAAAGAAGAAATTTTTTATGTCAATGACAGCCAATTCCCAATCTTTTGGCAGCATCGTGGGGGACGGCATCCCTGGTTGGAGGGGACCCATATTTTCAATCACATTGTTGATAGCACGGAGGTCGTGAAGGAGCCGCCATTCGTCTTTGCCAGGTTTTTTCAAGACAAAGACGGGGGAATTCCAAGGAGATGTTGTTTCTTGGATATGTCCCTTGGCAAGTTGCTCTGCCATGAGCTTTTCGAGCGCTTTTAATTTTTGTTTGTTGAGCGGCCACTGCTCTACCCAGATTGGAACATCAGAAAGCCAATTCATCTTTTGGGTAGGACGCCCCTTAGTGACCGCTGCCCGAAAACTTGAGGGGTTGGAATGTTCAATGTGACCCGCCACTGGGCCATCAGGTCCCTTCCTCACAGGGGCTCCGTGTAATCCGGAACAAACGGATGCAGGTAAGCTGATGTTTTGTGATTGTTTTGCCAATTGTGCCCCTCCAACACCTTGAATTTGTCCAGCGACATCCTGCAACTCCCAACGCGATGGCCAATCCTGTGAGGGAATGACCGTGACGTCTGCCTCTGTGTCCAAGAGGCCATTAAGCCACTTGTGCTCACCGCCTTTCCACATGTAACATGGGATTTTGGGTCTTTCCTTCCCAAGTACCTGGGCCTGACACACTTAGTAGATTTTCTCAGCAGTCTTCATCCATAGATCTTCTGGGTAGACGGGGGCCCAGATACAGGTATGGCTTGGGCGATGATTTGCCCTTTGGGAAGGTAGACTGGCGGATGAGCACAGTGCAACCACAGCACCAGGTGTTTGGGGTTTGCAGATGTTAAGTTTGGTGCAATAGTGATCTCGAGTGGCGTGTATTTTGTGTCCTCAAGGACGATGTACTTACTGTGGAGTCTCCTCCAGGTCCCTGGGTCCTGTGTGTCAACCGTGACAAAATGCCAATTGCTATCCTTGAGTAGCAGAGGTTCGGTCAGGGCCAACCTGTATGGAGAGAAGTTGGACTGGGTGTTAAGGATTGGCCTGGGATGGTCGGGGTCCCGACCAAGCCATGCCTGTGAAATGAAACTCCCAATTCCCCCCACGCAGGCTGGTTCGCCAGCCATAGTTCCCCTAGTGTCTAATCTGGTAATGTCATGTCTGGTATTAGAGTCCTTGTCCTCAGGTGGGTATGCTGATGCGTTGTCCCTCCTCTCCTCTGATGTTATGTTTCCCACCAAATTTGTGTCCTCACGCAGGGAGGGACTGAGCTGAGAAACTAGTTTTTTGATTGTTCCCCTGGGTTGGGGGCACCTTGCCCTTGCTTTTGGTTTTGGTTTTTAAAATGTAAAAAGTCTTTTAGGGGGCAATGGGATGCCCAGTGTCCTCTCTTATTGCAGAGGTTACAGGGTTTTCCTGGGTGGTAACCTTTGGGGGGTGGCCCTGAGATGCAGCGCGCAGGAGCTGGGGTCATGGATGGCGTGTGGGCTTCGGCGAAGGAGACCCTCCTTGATGGCATTCGGGGAGTCCCCTGGAAGTCCTTCGATGGTAAGGTGACCTTCCGCACGCACACGTCCAGCGTGTCTTGGAGTGTCAGATCTGGGTCGAGGGGAAGGCTCAGGATCGCCTGTTGGCAGGCTTCGTTGGCATTCTGGAGTGCTATTTGCTTCACCATGCTTTGCCTCAATCCCTCTTCCAGAATCTGGGCTTCTGCTGCCCTGCACAACCTATCTACGAAACTAATGAAAGATTCTTGTGGCTCCTGCTTAAGAGAGAAACGGTTAACAACAGGACCACTGGGTCTTAACTTAAAGAATGCTTTTTCTGCTGCCTTCGCGCTCGCTGACAGTGCCTCCCTTGGGATCTTTTCGGCCTGCCTTGTTGCCATGTCCCAATCCCCAACCCCGCACAGATGATCAATTGATAACACGCCCCCATCGGTGTCCATGGAAGTCTCTGCATCAGCCCAGAGGCTGGGTAATAAATCTCGTGCCTCCCGCCTCCATGCGGATTCCCACATCAAAAACTCAGCTTGAGAAATCAAACACAAAAAGAGAGTGCGCATGTCAGCAGGGACATATTCGTTTGTGGAGAGCGTGGCTCTTAATAGCCCCCTAAAGTATTCACTTTCCCGGCCAAACTCCTTTTTGGCTTTGTAGAGATCCTTAATTACCGACTACGGGATGGGAATCCACTGAGCGAGGGGTCTGCCCCTCTGCCGCGGTGTATAGGTGACCGGCGCAGCAGAAAAGGCAAGCAGGGATTGCGGCAGGTCGCAGTTTCCCCCCTCCTTCCCCCCCCCCCGCGCTGGAAACCAAAGCCTGGGAACCAGAGGGCGGGTCTTGGGAACTGAGGGAGGAATCAGGACCAGGGCTAGGGGGTGTGGTAGGTGTTACATCACCCCTAGGGGTGGGGTTCAAGGAAGGACTGTTGAATGATTCATTAGGGGAGGTGCGTGAAGGGGATGGAGAGTAGGAGTGGATGGAGAAGTCTCTGGGGTGGAAAGGGTTGGCTGTTGGGAGAAAGGGATTGTTGGGAGAAGAAGCACGAGTGGTGAGGAGAGCCATGCGGTCCCCTCCATCTTGTGCCCTGAGGAAGGAAAGGGAACTCTTTTGGGAAAGGTCCGGGGAAGATTGTGGAGAGGGATCAGGGGTCTTAAAACTTACAGATTTTCCACTATGGGGCAGGGCTGTACAAAGAGAGGGAATTGGGGTGTGGGGAGAGTGCAGAGCGATACCAGCATTGCCCTGTGAGGGAACCCGAGGGTTTACAAAGGGGCCAGAATCTGCCTGCGGCTGCTGCCGGGATGCCCATCTGAGAGTCCCCGGGCTAGGGAGGGAGGGAGAGGAAAGAGGGCTAGGGGTTTTTAAAGTGGGTCTGCATTTGCCTTCGAGTGGCTCTGGCATCTCTTCGCTGTTATTTTTGATGATATTTCTAATTTGGAGTGCCAGATGAATGAAAATCGAGAGAGAAGGGTCTCCTTTTCGGAGGATTTCCATTCCAACTCGGTCCCAAAACTGGACTTGGTATAAATTTGCTGTCGATGGATCCTGGAAGGACTGCAGAAGCCACCGGGCGAAATGCTTAACATCGGACTTTTTAAATTTTTTTTCTCCCCCAACTAGGATCCCCACAACTTGGACATATAATCTCCTCTGCAACACTGACAGTCTAGCACCCATCCTGCCGATCTTAAACGTGCCGCTAAGCTTCACAACTGGGAAAATAACAAAAGAAAATACCTCTATCAGACGCCAGGCAGACCTGTCCTTACAAGCTCCCACTCAGAAGGGAGACAAACCACAAAATGTGGGCTCTTTCCCCCCCGCGGGAGAAAGAGAAACCCACCCCAAAAGAGACAAGGTGTGCCCAGCCCCAGGGGCCCCCTGTAACTTACAGAGGGTCCAGCAAAGTCCAAAGGGGAAACGAAAAATTCAGCTGCGAAGTGCTCGCCCTAGGGGGACCGATCTTTGGCGGTGCAAACCGAAGCTGCCGGTCCCGCCCCTCCGGAAACGCGGCTCGCTAAAACGGAGCCTTGGCTTGCGGAGGGGTATCGTGACGTCCACGAGGTTAAATCCACCGGTCTCTCAGGGCTCGGTGGTCCTCCGTCCGTGTGCCTGATGCTCTCAAGCCTCACGGCTGGGCGCCACAACTGCCGGTGCGCTCTTCTCCCGTCTGCCTTTCCCTTGCCCCGGCTACCTCTGGGGAGAAGGGGGCGCGGGCAGATATCCAGCGCTTCCCGCTGAACCCTCGCGGGCTTTGGGCTGCACTGTCTGGGTTCGGAGAGCAATCAGCGGCCCCACGGTGATTTAATGAAGAGAGTCTTTCTCTGGGGGGCGAATTCCATTTATTGCAATCCAACGGGAAAAACAATAATTCAAAGGGAACCAGGCGTGCCGTGCCAGCGTTCGTCGGAGCCACACGAGCGGGCGGGGCGGAGTGGTGGGCGCTGGAGCTGGCAAGGAGAAAGCCCCCGGGGCGGCTCGGGTGGGCGGAGCGCGCTGGGGCCTGGCCAGGAAAAAGCCCAGAGTGGCTTGAGCGGGGCGGCGTGCGCTGGTGCAGGCCAGGTGAAAGCCCCGAGCACGCCACGTGCGCGGAATAAGTACGGGACGGGGGGGAACTGGAACAGCCAATGGGGTAACGCCACGGGGGGTTTGAGGGTAGTGGGGTACGGAGGTACATCCAATGAAGGACGGACAGGTGGAGGGTTCCAGGTCATCTGCCTATCGCCCGGCGTCCCGGGTGGAAGATTCCAGATGGAGGGGAAGGGATACCGAGTGACAGACAGGCATCTGGGGTAAACACAGTGACTCGGCATTTTTGGGGACAACGGACCTGCGGGGAGAGACGGGAAAACTCGGGGGGAACCGTTACAGACCCGGGGGTACGTGGAACAAACTTATACATAATACAAATGTAATAGAACCTAAAACCCACAACTCTACACAGGGGTATCTTCCGTGAGAATTCATCAGAAGCTGACCCTGTGTTGGGCAGAGCCAGTTTCAGCCAACTCCAAGCTTCTGGACAAAGTTGAGACAATCAGTAAAACTGGTAGTTACTCTGTGATAACACATTTAAGAAAGGGTAAAAAATGCTGTGCAACAGCAACTGGGAGAGAGGAGTGAGAATATGTGAAAGAAACAATTCTACAGACATCAAGGTCAGTGAAGGAGGGGGAGGAAGTGATCCAGGTGCAAGGGCAGATTCCCCTGCAGATTGTGGTGAAGACTTTGGTGAAATAGCTTGTCCCTCTACCGCCCAGGGAGGACCGCACGCCACAGCAGGTGTACATGTCCTGAAGGAAGCTGCAGCCCCAGGGAGAGTCCATACTTGAGCAGGTTCCTTACAGGAACTGTAGTTCCTGAAAAGGGACCCATGGAGGAGCAGTCTGTTCTTGAAGCAAACCGACCCAGGCTGGAGCAGGTCATGAAGGACTGTATCCTGTGAGAATGACCCCATGTTGGAGCAGAGAAACAGTATGAGGACGGAGAAGCAGAGAGGAAGTGTTATGAACTGAGTTCAACTGCTATTCCCCTGGGCTGTCCAGGGAGAGCATGTAGAAGAGTCAGGAGTGAAGTTGTGCCTGGGAAGAAGGGAGAAGTGGGAGTAAAGTGTTTTTATTTTTTTTTTTATTTCTCAGTATCCTACTGTTACAATTAATTGACAATAAATTAAATTATTTTCCCAATTTAAATCTGTTTTGCCCATGACAGTAACTGGCATATGATTTCCCTGTCTTTATCTTAGCCCATGAGTTTTTTGTCGTATTTTCTCCCCCTGTTCTGTTGATGGAGGGGAGTGATAGAGGGGCTTTTTGGGCTTTCGAAGCAGTTCTACTGGCAGATAAGAATTGCTGAAACTTTGCCCGAGGAACTCCAGCGCCGTGGTGTCAACCTCCAGTTCTTCAGATGCTGGTGCCATTGTCTCACTTCCTTCGTCTGCCACCCACTGGACTCTGCCAGTGCTGGTGCTGCTGTTTCTGAGCCATGGGGTTGTATGTGTGTGTGTTGAGATGGATGAGAAATGAGGAGGAACATCAATAAGACTTTTACATTGGACTTCTGGAGGGCAGACTTTGGCCTATTTAGGAGACTTATTCAGAGAGTTCCTTGGAAAGCAGCCCTTAATAACAAAGGAGTCCAGGAAAGGTGGATGTACTTCAAAACAGAGATCTTGAGGGCACAGGAACAGACTGTCCCTGTGTGCTGAAACATGAGTCAATGAGACAAATGTCCAGCCTGAATGGGCAATGAGGTTTTGAAGGAACTTGGGAATACAAAGAGGATGTATAAGCTTTGGAAGGAGGGTCATGTCTCTCAGGATGTATTTAAGGGGGTTGCTAGGTCATGTAGGAAAAAAATTATAGAGGCCAAAGCTCAGTTAGAACTTAATTTGGCAACTTTTGTAAAATATAACAAAAAATGTATTTAGAAATATATTAACGGTAAAAGGAAGGGTAAGACCAACCTTTGTTCTCTACTGGATGTGGGAGGGAACTTAGTAACTGCAGATGAGGAGAAGGCAGAAGTGCTTAATGCCTTCTTTGCCTCAGTCTTTAGTGGGAAGATGGCTTGTCCTCAGGACAGCTGTCCTCCTGGGCTGGTAGATGGTGTCAGGGAGCAGAATGGTCCCACTGTTATCCAGGAGGAGGCAGTCAGAGAACTGCTGAGCCACTTGGATGTTCATAAATCTATGGGACCAGATGAGATCTATCCCAGGGTGATGAGGAAACTGGTAGATGAGCTTGCAAAGCTGCTTACCATCATTTGCCAGCAGTCCTGGCCCACTGGTGAGGTTCCAGATGACTGGAAGCTGGCCAGTGTGATGCCCATTCACAAGAAGGGTAGGAAGGAGGATCTTGGTAATTATAGGCCAGTTAGCCTGACCTCAGTACCCGGTAAGGTAATGGAAGAGTTTATATTGTGTGTTATCATGCAGCACTTACAGAACGGCCAGGGTATCAGACCCCAAGCATAGGTTTAGGAGGGGTAGGTCATGTTTGACCAACTTGGTGTCCTTTTATGACCAGGTGATCCGTCTGGTGGATGCAGGAAAGGCTGTGGATGTTGTCACTTTGGTCTTCAGCAAGGCCTTTGACACTGTCCCCCACAGCATACTCCTGGAAAAGCTGGCAGCCGAAATCTTGGACAGGAGCACTCCTTGCTGGGTTAGGAACTGGCTGGATGGCCGGGCCCAGAGAGTGGTGGTGGTAAATGGTGCTGCATCCAGCTGGTGGCCAGTCACTAGTGGTGTTCCTCAGGGGTCTGTGCTGGGGCCAGTTCTGTTCAATATTTTTATTGAAGACATGGATGAGGATATTCAGTCTTTCATTAGTAAATTTGCAGACGACACTGGGACACTGCAGACGACATGCTGGGAGCATGTGTCAACCTGTTGGAAGGTAGGATGGCTCTGCAGAGAGACCTGGAACAGTTGAATGGATGGGCAGAGTCTAACAGGATGAAGTTCATTACATCCAAGTGCCGAGTCCTGCATTTTGGCCACAATAAGCCCTTGCAACATTATAGGCTGGGGACGGAGAAGCTGGACAGTGCCCAGGTGGAAAGGGACCTGAGGATACTGGTCAACAGCCGACTGAACATGAGCCAGCAGTGTGCCTTGGTGGCCAAGAAGGCAAATGGCATCCTTGCCTGTATCAGGAATAGTGTGACCAGCAGGACCAGGCAGGTCATCCTGACCCTATATTTGGCATTGGGTGAGGCCACACCTTGAGTACTGTGTCCAGTTCTGGGCCCCTCAGTTTAGGAAGGACATTGAGATGGTTGTGTGTGTCCAGAGGAGGGCAACAAGGCTGGTTAGGGGCTTGGAACACAAGCCCTATGAGGAACAAGTGAGGGAGCTGACGTTTAGCCTGGAGAAAAGAAGACTCACAGGTGACCTTATCACTCTCTACAACTTCCTGAAAGGTGCTTGTAGTCAGGTGGGGGTTGGTCTCTTTCTCCAGGCAGCAAAATTCACTCCGGAGCAGTTTCTGATTGCGAAGTGCATCTTTCTTTTGGGTTGCTACTGTTGTGAGCTCGGAAAACCCACCTGAAACAATGCCCTCTGAAGCGGAGCCTCTGCCTTAAACAAAAGCCATCAGGTAAAAGTGGGTTTGCTTGGTCACTCCCTACTTTTTAAAGGCACCCCAGCAATCCCTTTGCTTTGTTTCCGGTTTCAATGCCAGACCTTAAAGGAACAGTAACAGTTTTGCGGACAAATACATATGGAATACAATAATAATTAGGGTTACCCAGGATACCTCTATATTCATTTTATCTGATTTAGAGATTTAAAATAATTTAGGATCAATTATGTTTCCTCCATGAGTGCATGTACATGTGCCTTTTTAGAGTTGCTGAAGGACTTACAGGTGTTGTGTAATGTTCACTAAGCCAGTTGACAGCTGTTTTGTGTTTCTGTTGATAGCTGTTTGTGTTCCTTTTGCTTGTTTTTTTGTTTAACTGAAATTATAATATAAAAAAATTATGAAGAAGGGTGACTTGTGTGTATAACATTTTAATAGCTTAAAATGTAAGCTAAAAATTTAGACTTGAACACTTCTCATTTGTCTGTTTTGCAAAGAAAATATGTATAAAATAACTTTATTTCATAGAAGTAGAAGTTTACTTTGGAGAAAAGATAAAAAAATAATAAAAATAAAGCCTCCTCCCTTGTGTGAGTGAAATTTCATTATGATTATTGTTAGGATCTGGTCTTAACACAGAAGAACAAAGAAAACTAAGTGTCTATGAATAAAACAGATTGAACCCAGAAAATTTCAAATTATACCCCAAAACTTGATTAAAACTAAATGAGCTTAGATGTTGGTATCAATAAAATTGATATATTTTATTTAATAATAAGAGAGGGAAAGAAAGAAAGAAAGAAAGAAAGAAAGAAAGAAAGAAAGAAAGAAAGAAAGAAAGAAAGAAAGAAAGAAAGAAAGAAAGAAAGAAAGAAAGAAAGAAAGAAAGAAAGAAAGAAAGAAAGAAAGAAAGAAAGAAAGAAAGAAAGAGAGAAAGAGAGAAAGAGAGAAAGAGAGAAAGAAACAGAAAAAGTGGTGGTGCAGGGGAGGGGACAGGATGAGCATTCACTGCCTCTGACCAGAGGCTTTTGCACCACACACCCAAACCCTTTCTTCGCCTCTTCTTTGGTGTGAAGGTCTGTGTGAGCTTTGCAGCAGATAAACCTGGGGCTGTGGTCTCCACCCCCAATGTGTGAGGGTTAATCTTCCTGTGAATATATTTTTCTTCCCCCAGCCCAAACGTGAGTCACTTTATCTTATCTCCATCAACTTGCAGTGCAGGGCTTCAGTCAGGGCGTGGTGTTCTTCTATGCAGCTTTTGTTATATAGTTTTTCTATAATAGGTAAAAGTCCTTCATTAAGATGCTTAAGCCATAAATGATAAGATTTCAGTCTCCGGCAATTCTTTGCAAGAATATCAGAATAGGAACTGATTTCCTACCTAAGCCTATTCTTGAATATCTTATTCCATAACAAATGAAAATAACTAGAAATATATTTGAGTTAGTTCTGCAAAACCAGAAGCAAGTATAACTAGTGAAAAGTAGAAATATTGAAAACATTATAAAACAAAAACCTTAATTAGCCAGTGACTGTAGTGAATTTAGAATTTTTCCTCAGATGGAGAGGTAAAGCAGAATTTATAATGTCAGTAACTCTTATGCCAGTAATCAGCTTGTGGGCTTTTATTAAACAAAACAAACCACATAACATTTTAAGAGAGCAGAACTGAAGAAACTATGGGAAAGCTTGGCTTTTTCTAAGGTACATAAAGCTGTACCTCGGTAGTATAGCTTATTCGCTAGAGGTGATGTTGTTTCATTAAAACAGTAGTTGTAACTCACAGCTTCTGATTCTTGCATTTAGTAAGACTTTTCATACTAGAAAAGTATCAGGGAGTAGATACTGTTTCTGAATGGCAACAAAGAACACCACTTATCTATAATTTTAATTGTGTTCTGATTGACATAATCTTTTGATTTTTAATGCCTTTTTAATAGAGAGCAGTTACTTATTAATCTAGACACTTTTGGTTGATATTTTACATATGTGTGTTTATAAATGCTATAAAAACATTACAAAAGAAATAAAAACTTTTTGAGGAGTTGCTGATTTGGTATATACAAGGTTTCATAATCAAATCTAAATAAATATGTACTTTAAGCACATAACAAGCTGTTAGGTAAGTATAAAGAAAAGCAGCAGCTTTTCTTGAAGAGAATGTTGGGAGTATTAGAACCATTAATTTTGATTTGTCTGAAAAGGTTGGAAATAATTTTTCTTTAGGTTACTGAATTAGCTCACCTGAGCAGGTGGACAGAATGGAGCTGAATTCAAGTTAGTACGGCTGAATGTGCCCTACAGGTAAATGCTGTCCACATAATGTGATGCTCTGTTGTGCTGCTAATAATTTTGCAGAAGAAATGGAATATTATGCTGTTCTTTTCAGTCATAGGAAAACAGTGCTTTAAATTACATAATATGTTAATACACTGTGCTGTTATAAATGCAAATGCAGAATGAAGTGACCAGATGATTTGACTGACAAAATCTGCCCATTTGTCCCTGGTATCTTCTAATCTCGTGTTCTTAGTGATCCAATAAAATCTTCTGTCCTTCCCTTCCCCCAAGAATAAATTTTGTTTTAATTTATTGCCATGAGAAAATACTGCATCTAAAAATTCACATTGCATTTCACTAATCATGTAGTTAGCACCAAAATACCTATATAGTATAGTGCATAAGGCTAGCAAGGATGTCCTATGAGAACTTAGCTGTTCAATTTGCTTTCTCTTTTATTTCTTTAATAAATAGCACAGGTTTCTTTGTGTGTGTAGAATATAATTATTATTTTAATTATAAACTTGTTCTTTGATAATATTGCCCTTACCTGTTTTCTTAAATTTGCAGTGCCAGTGGTATATTTGTACCTATAAAGTCTTTATCACTGTGTGTGTCTATCTACACACATTAAAGTATATGCATAGGTATATTGACATTAAAATATACAAGGAACATGATTAAAACATTAATTTATTTAATGACTTTTGATAACCTGTCTTCCTAGTTTGAAATAGTTGAAATTAGACTTGGGGTCTCTTCTGAGACTATAGAAGTTGTATTGTTCCTGTCCAGCTAGACAGCTGGCTGGCCTTGACTAATCTGTATGGGAACATGGCCATCTTCCATGGGGAATGCTGGTGAAGGGGAGTTGGCTGGGCTTCCTCCTTTCCTTGCTGGTGGACAAAGTCCATAGAGGGGATACTTTCTTTGAGGGGGGCTTCTTGCAATAGCTGTGAAGATTTAGAAGTGCAAGAGGACAGCAAAAAAATTGCTGGTGACTCTCAAAGGAAAATATACATTAAAAAGTACTCTCAAGGACAACCCACTTTAAGCCACAGGAAATGTGTTACAATATTTGGAACTGTGCTACCCTCTGGGTACAGTTATAATGTTGCCCTTGGAACGAGTACTGTTCTGGTTTGAAAGCAAAACCAGTGAGAGGCTCCAAGTCAAAAATACAATTTATTAGGAAAAGGGGAAAAAAACCCCAACAAAATACATGCAATAATAGAAAAAAACCCAAAAAACCAAAAAAAAAACCCCACCGAACAACAACAACAACAACAACAACAACAACAAAAAACAAACAAAACCACAAACCCAAACCACTGACAGAGTCAAAATACAACCTAACACCCTTTTGGTCAGGGTGTTGGTAGCAGTCCAAATTGGAATGGCTGACGTCCTCCTGGAGTGGCAGATGTGGCTCTGTCGGAGCAGTGATCTTGTAGAAGGGTGTAGTCTTCCTCTCAAGATCCAGTGGAAAAACCCAGCTGTTCCTCTGGGAATCCAGTGAAAAGGCTGAGTCTGGTGTCCCAAAAACTCAGATTATATCCAGTTAGGAATGCTTGGCTCCTCCCTCTGGGCAGAGCATGTCACAATGGGAAGCTGTAACTTTTATCAGTCATGCAGTGACATTCAATAGGCCATTAACAGCAGATGTCTCCTGGGAGGAGGATTGGTTTAGTGGAAGAGATAAAGAAAACTTCTCAATTAACAGAAGATAATTGCCACACCTCTAACAGATGGCAAATAGAATACATCTTGCCTTGCAATCTAGGACAAGTAGGGATTTCTCTGTATGCACACACATGTGGGTGGATGTTGTGAGAGAGATAAAACTGTAAGTGATCCTATAAATTCAGGACCAAGGAAGAAGACAAATTCAACATTTGAGTCCCTAAGATTATGTGAGAGATAAAAATAAAATGTGAGTAGTGTTTTCATTGTCTTGCTACATGTCATGCCCTGTTATGTCATTTCATAATGCATTCTCAAGGCTGGTAATTGGAAAGTTTTGTACCCTTTGGCCTTGACCTCCCACCTCCCTCCAATTACCTCCTTTTCTATTCCTCTGTTGGAGGTTATGGCTAAATTTATCCATATGATTCCTAGGTAAATTTTCCTGTGTTTGTGTGTTTTCTTGGTTTTATTTTATTTTATGGAAGAGTGGTTTTGTTTATTCCTTATCAAATGACTAATATACCTCTTCTTCCCCCTCCCCCTCAAAGTTTAATTATATAATCACACTGAGGCAAATCTGAAAAAACAGAGTAGCCAGGATGAGAGTATATGGAAGTGACATGAATGCTCTTTTGAGAATGGTCTATGAATGGCCTCAAAACTAGGTAGATGTAGGTCTAGATAGTTACTGCTTTTTCAGTCTTCTTAAAAAAGAGGAGTGTGACGAAGTTCTATACACTGGTACAAGGAAAAGGGGTTAAATATGAGAAGAAAATATTTATTGTGAGACAATATTTTACTTACTTAAGATAGTATTACCCTTATGGTACTCTTAAGATGTACTCTCTTGAAAACCAATAAGGATATACAGTGAGTAATAAATACTGTAAGGTATATTGTTTTAAAAATCATGTTATCCATGAGGATTCAAGTTGTTGGAAGGCTTTGATTGCATGACCATGGACTTGTATTTTTTGTGTTTGTTTGAAGTAAGAATTACTTTATCATTTTAGTAGAAGTGGCATATTTGAGCCTTGAAAGAATCCTTTGTTCAGGTGTAGTTCTGACTGAGCAAATAGGTGTTATGGACAATTGAAACTATCAGACAAGCATCTGAATACTAATATTTCATATATAATAGCTTTATGTTTCTAACATAAGTTAATATATTTTATTGACTATATTATGTAGCACGAGATCCTAAATAGATACATGGGAGAAATGTGTTTAATCTATCATGTTAGAATGACCAGCTTGATCTGCATTTATGTTTTGTACCATCTAAACCCATATGATAGTGTTCTTTCTTTCACATGTCTAAACAGCAGGTCAAGGGAGGTCATTCTCCCCTTCTGCTCCACTCTCATGTGACCCCATCTGGAGTACTGCACCAAGTTCTGGGGTCCCCAGCACAAGAAAGTCACAGGCTTGTCGGAGTGGGTCCAGAAGAGAGCCACAAAAATAAACAGAGGGCTGGAACACATTTCCTATGAAGACAGGCTGAGAGAGTTTGGGCTGTTCAGCCTGGATAAGGCTTTGGGGAGACCTTAATGCAGCTTTTCAATATATAAGGGGGGCTTAAAAGAAAAACAAAGAGATACTTTTTGCCAGTGCTTATAGTGACAGCATTTCACAGAATATTCTGAGTTGGAAGGGACGCACAAGGATCATCGAGTCCAACTCTTATGTGAACAGCCTATACATGGATCAAAACCATAATCTTGGTGTTAACACAAATGGTTTTAAAGACCTTAAATAAAATTTAGATATTATGAAGAAATTCTTTCCTGTGAGGATGGTGAGGGCCTGGCACAGGTTGCCCAGAGAAGCTGTGGATGCCCCACCCCTGGCAGTGTTCAAGGCCTAGTTGGATAGGGCTTTGAGCAACCCAGTCTAGTTGAAGGTTTCTCTGCCCATGGCAGGGGGCTTGGAGCTAGATGATCTTTAAGGTCCCTTCCAACTCAAACCATTCTATTATTCTATTCTATCTAGGCAAAAGCCTAGAATTTGAGTGAATATCTGTTCTAGAAACAGGTTTTTTGCCTGTAGGCAGGGTCACCACCAAAGACAGACACCAGCTTAAGGAATAAGTATAGTTTACTATAATGCAAAATTGCAAAGAATTACAAAAGGATAATCTAAGAAATGCACCAAATCATTAGCAAATAATCACAAAAGGATAAGCTAAGCAATACATCTAATCATTACCACAAAAGATTGCCTGTAGTCATTAAAAAAGATACATCACCAGTTACCCTAATACTTTACCCCTTCATCCAGATCTGCAAACATCAGCTGGGGGAAGCTGTCATAGTGAAGGACTGGAGAATCAGACCCAGTAACTGGGAAATTCTGTGGTGTGTCCACCTTGCAGGCCATGAGGCTTCTGACTTTGCTGTGAGATGGGTCCTGTTTTTATACTGTTAAATAAACAATCTACCCTAACATCTAGTGCAGGAACATCTGGTTTTATTCTTCTTTTGGCTTTCTCCCAAAGCCTGGCCATGGCTCAAGGAGGAACCATGGGAGTTGTCTTTGATCCTACACCCCCAAACAAGGCCAGATGTGGCCTTTTCCAGCTCCTAAATATGGAAAGGTAAATATATGTTTTGCCAATGAATGAATACATATATCATATTGCCAATAATACTTTGTTCACAGAATTCACAGAATGACTAGTTTGGAAGTGACCTTAAAGATCATCAAGTCCAACCCATGCCTTAACACCTCAACTAAACCATGGCATCGAGTGCCACATCCAATCTTTCTTTAAACGCATCCAGGGATGGTGAATCCACCAACTCCCCGGGCAGACCATTCCAGAACTTTATCACTCTTGCTGTAAAAAAATTGTTCCTAATATCCAAACTATATTTCCCTTGGCACAGCTTGAAACTGTGTCCTCTGGTTCTGTCAGTTGCTGCCTGGAGAAAGAGATCAACCCCCGCCTGACTATGAGCACCTTTCAGGAAGTTGTAGAGAGTGATAAGGTCACCTCTGAGTCTCCTTTTCTCCAGGCTAAAGAACCCCACCTCCCTCAGTCGTTCCTCATAGGGCTTGTGTTCCAAGGCTCTCACCAACCTTGTTGCCCTCGTCTGGATGTGCTCAAGTATCTCAATGTCCTTCCTAAACTGAGGGGCCCAGAACTGGACACAGTACTCAAGGTGTGGCCTTACCACTGCCAAGTATAGGGGAAGGATGACCTGCCTGGTCCTGCTGGTCACACTATTCCTGATACAGGCCAGGATGACATTTGCCTTCTTGGCCACCAGGGCACACTGCTGGCTCATGTTCAGTCGGCTGTCGACCAGAATCCCCAGGTCCCTTTCCGCCTGGGCACTATCCTGCCACTCCGTCCCCAGCCTATAACATTGCAGGGGCTTATTGTGGCCAAAATGCAGGACTCGGCACTTGGATGTAATGAACTTCATCCTGTTAGACTCTGCCCATCCATTCAACTGTTCCAGGTCTCTCTGCAGAGCCCTCCTTCCCTCCAATAGATTGACACACAATCCTAGCTTAGTGTTGTCCGCAAACTTACTAATGAAAGACTCAATCCCCTCATCCATGTCATCAATAAAAATATTGAACAGAACTGGTCCCAGCACAGACCCCTGAGGGATACAATTGGTAACTGGCTGCCAACTGGATGCAGCACCATTCCCCACCACCACTCTCTGGGCCTGGCCATCCAGCCAGTTAATGAGTTGATACATATACCATTTGGTTGGAAGTTTCATCTAGAGGTCACCTATGGCTCAGGGCCTGTTGTTCAAGCCTTAGACTTCATCAGTGGCCAAAAATTTGTAAGGGGAAAAAAATCATGAAAGCACTAAGAAGCACTTGTTGTTCTTAGTCTCTCATTTAAGATAATAATATTTAATAATATAAAAAAATTCTACTTGACATAAATATTGCACTGTAACAGAAGCATACCTATTCCTATGGCTTCTGTTTTTAATACAGATGCTTATGCTGGCTTTGGTATGATAAAGCAAATAATTTTTAAAGAATTTATACATTTTAAGAAACAAAATGCTCTGCAGTATCCTTTCATTTCCTGGATGGAGGCCCTTAATACAAGTGGGAGGTCAAAAGTTAATGTTATTTTGTCAAAACAGACCTTACAAATGTAAAATATGTGAAATATTAAGTGCCCTTTGGAAAGTGTACTTTTATCTTTTTGCAATTTTTAAAAACATATTATTAAAAAATAACAAATTGCATAACATACCATACTTTAATTTGCATTTCTGATGTATACAAACATATATCAAGTATACTTTCCAGATAGTACTTATATAAAATATTAAATAGAAAATTGAGTGCCAAATATTTTATCTACAGCTTATGAAAGAAAGATGTACAAAGTATAAAGCTGTATTTCTGTGGCAAATGTGTGGGTTCAGATTTTTCCTAGATATATTTAGGTACATGATAATTATGTATAAGACTAGAAAACATAAAGAAATCCAGACCCATCTTTTCCAGTTATAATGACTGAAATTTCATTCAGTGGAGAAAAATGTTACTCAGTGAGGCTGGAAGGGGAAGACAAGACAAAATAGGAGGAGCTGTTGATCCCCATGAAGGTAGAGAGGCCTTAGAGAGAGAATTTGATAGATTAGAATGCTGGGCAATTGCCAGCCTTGTGAAATTCAAGAACAAATGCTGGATTCTGCACCTGGGCAGTGCAATCTTGGGTGAAAATAGAGATTGGGGAATAAGAGGTTGGTGTGCAGCCCTGCAGAAAGAGCTTTAGGAGTTCTGGTTGATGGTAAAACTCAGTATGACTGAACAAAATGTCCTGGTGGCCAAAAGGGCCAACTATGTTCTGGGGTGCATTAAGCACAGTATAGCTAACTGATGGCAAGAGGTACTTGTACCACCATACTCAGGATCGGTCCAGCCTCACCTTGAGTATTGTGTGCAGTTTGGGACTCCACAATATAAGGAGGGCAACAAAGATGGTGAAAGGCCTCAAGGGCATGAATTATCAGGAGCAGCTGAGGATACCTAAGTTTGCTCATCTTAGAGAAGAGGAAACTGTGGGGTCACCTCATTGCTGTTTGCAACTTCCTCAAAGGGGGCAGCAGAGGGGAGGTGCTGAACTATTCTCTGTTGTGTCTGGTGACAGGACATGAGGGAATGGCCTAAAGCTGCATCAGGAGAAGATAGATATTAGGAAATAGTTCTTCACTGACAGGGTGGTCAAACACTGGAACAAGCTCCCCAGGAAAAAGGCCATGGCCCCAAGCCTGTTTGTGTTCAAGAAGCATTTGGACAGTGCTCTTAGGTTAATGTTTAGGTTGCCCTGTGTAGAGTCAGGAGTTGGACTCGATCCTCATGGGTCCCTTCCAACGTAGGTTATTCTATGATTCAAAGCATATTCTGTTTTACCATTTTGTAGTTTCCTTTCTGCTGGATGTGTGCCAGGAAAAATAGTATTAATGCAATGAATTGTGCATGATGTTTGTATATAAGGGGCTACTGCTGCCTTTAAGCAACTTGACTACTTTCCTGACTGCTATAAGTGTGCTATCAACCAATGCTTTGATCTTTTCATAGTGCCAATCATGGAACTTTAAAAGGTCAAAAAGATATAAAAATAGTTTTACTTCAGAGCTGCAATAATAGTCGTAAACATCACTTTCCACTGATAATAATGCTGTAATCATTGCAACTTTGCTTACCTAACCTTTGAGATCCATTAATCCCAACTTTTCCTTGTTTTGTTGTAGCTAATAACGCTGCTTGTTTTCTTCCAAGTTATTCTAGTTGTGGGGGAAGTATCTGAGCAAATCCCTAGACATGCATATATTTCATGTTCTGCCACTAAGTAGCTTTATTTTCACCTAAAGAGGATTTTTTTTTTTACAGAAATATGTGATTTCATAGTTAAAAAAACTTTTTCTGTGCACTTTTTTTGTGACTAACAGTAGAAAAATATTGGCTTTCTTCCCCTTGATCATAACAATCATAACAAAGAAGTTATTAATGTTAAGATTTTGTAAGTTCCTCTATATTGTGTTTAAAATTGCATATTCACTTCCTAATAATTTCTGTGTAATCCCATAATTTCTATAAGATCTCAAATTCATATTCTTTTATCCCATTTTAGTGCATTCTGTGATGGAAATGTTTCATTATTATTTTTTTTTTATTAGCATTACTTTTCACACTTTTCCCCTGTACATAGAATCATGGAATCATTTATCTTGAAAAAGTCACTTTTTATCATCAAATCCAACTGTAATCCTAATGCTGCCAAGTCCACCACTAAGCCACGTCCCTAAGCGTCATGTCTAAATATCTTTTAAATCCCTTCAGGGATGGTGGCACAATCACATGCCTGGACATCCTGTTCCAATACTTGATAACCCTTTGGTGAAGAATTTTTTCTAATATCCCACCTGAACCTCCCCTGTCACAATTTGAGGCCATTTCCCCTCATCACTTGCTACTTGGGAAAAGACACTGGCACCAACCTCACTACAACCTCCTTTCAATTATTTATAGAGTGATAAGGTCCCTCCTCACCCTCCTTTCCTCAAGACTAAGCAACCCCAGCTCCCTAAGCTGCTCCTCATAAGACTTGTGCTTCAGACCTTTCCCCAGCTTTTTTGTGCCTCTTTGGATACCTTCCAGCACCTTGATGTCTTTCTTGCATTGAGTCCAAATATGAACACAATAGTTGAGGCGTGGCCTCACCAGTGCTGAGTACAAGGGGACAATAACTTCCTTAGTCCTGCTGCCCACACTATTGCTGACACAAGCCAGGATGCCACTGGCCTTTTTGCCTACCTGGGCATGTTCTGGCTCATATTCATAGGCTGTCAACCAGCACCCCCATGTCCTTTTCCTCTGGGCAGCTTTCCATCCATTCTTTCCAAGCCTATAACCTTACATGGGGTTGTTATGACTGAAGTACAGGACACGACACTCCATGCAGTTAAGGAGGGCTGGAAATGCTTGCTTCGCTGTTGCTGCTGGCTTAACCACAAGATCAGTCTATGGGAAGAAACAGGGTGGTTTATTGAGCATTGACCTAAGAAGGGATGGACTTGAGAAAGCACAGGGAAATTACATTTTTATATATGTATGTCTAGTATCACATTTTCTTTTGCATGTGTGTATGTGTGGCTATGTAAAAAAGATATTGGATCCAGTTCTGTCCCCTTACAGACTTCTAGAAAAGCTGAAGACAGGAGTAAAAATAGTTTTAATTCAGCACCATTGTATCACAATCTTTGCAAAATTTAGTATACCTTTATATCTCCAAATATATTATCACCCTTAGACTAACAAAGCCTTAGTACAGTGCCACCCAATTAAAGAATCACAAAACTGAATAAGATACAGACTCTTTCTGTTATATTTTCATGAGTTTAAAAAATTTTGTTTGTCTATATATTGTAATTTTTCTAGACTCACAAAGAGTAAATAATTTGAAGTACTGGTTTCTGCAACATAATGCAGATTGCTTTATCGGCATGTTTTCTTTCCAGTTGTGTATGATTTTTATTTCTACCTTAACTCCCAGTAAAGAATTACAAGCTTCAAGTTTTATTTTATTTTAAAACAGAGTAGATGACATAAAATTTCTATAGCCAACCCAAATTTTATTTCTATAGATTTTATTTTAAAGAAAGCAAGGAAGCAGCGCTGGGTGGCCGGGGAGTCACTGCTCCACTAATGGCACACACCACTTACAAGTTTGGCAAAGTATATATACTATTTTTAAGCCTACAAATCATTTTCCAATGTGCTTGGTTAGTCTGAAACAGCAAATATCAATAAGCTGCAATAAGCAATTTCAGAATCTTTCCAGGTGGTTGTTGCCTTCCTGTCCTTCTTGTGGTTGTCTGGAGGGAGGCCTTACACCGGTGTCTGCTACATGCTTTTATCAAATGCATCAAGATTTTTATTATACATAAGCATTGTAGTCACTTTGTTGCAATACCCTTTTGACTTTACCACAACCTACTCTATTTTATTCTAAGCATCAGTCGTTTTGCTACCTCGTCTCTTTATTCTACTATACTTCTTCTATTTTGATGCTTTATTTGGCTATTCGGTCAGAAAGTTTCAATTGCTGATTCCATTGCCAATTGACACGAATCGTGGGGTGTCTGTCAAGTTGTTGGAGGACACGGCCTCCTTTCATCCTGAACTGTTGACTGCATGTTCTCCCTCTTCTTTCCCCACTGGGTGCAGTACTAGAAAGGTACAGACTCCCCAAACCGCCTACTACATATTCCCCTTTTAACATGTATTACCCCCTCATCATGCATTTTATGACCATTAAAATTAGCTTTAAGCCCCTCCTGGGCAGACAAATTAATATTCATAAGTCTATTAAGCCTGAGCATTTTCTTCTAAAGTTCAGAAGTTCAGACTGCTGCATTCTGCAACAAACTTGTGCGGCTTGATGTTCATGAAGACTGCCACACCCAATCTTCCAGAACCTGATTAGTTCTTTCAGATCTAGTAGTTTGCGCAGACATTAACACCCATTTCTCCTATAAGGGAGATTTGGTGCAAATAACATTTTTTTATGTGTTAGTTAAAGCAAAGCTTTAGTAAGTGTTAATCCTGTCAAATATGCATGCTATATATTATTCTGTGCTTTATGGATTCAAAGTGAACACTCTTATGATAATTATATAACATATATTGCAGGAAAAATGACGCTTCTCCCTCTCTCAGCCCCTAAACTATTAGGCTAGCCCAGAGATATGAGGCCTTGAGGGGAGGAACATCAGGAGATGGGCAAAGATTCCAAAAGAGGCTTTCACCCCGATGCAGTTGTCCAGCTCTTTATTCCATGAGGTCTGGGGGGAAGAGCGGGAAAAAAGAGGGTGAACAGGAAATGTCAGGGGTTTATCTATGCTCTGGACAGGGAGGGCTTCTCGGCTCTCTGCCAACTCCGTTGGGGCAGGAAGGAGGAGACCAGGCTTATATTGATCAGAGTCACAGGGGTCCCAGGGAAGGGGGAAAGGCATAGCCCAAGCACACTGCAACACCTCCCCCTTATTTGTTTAACAAGGTTACCGGAATTCACTGGGCTCAATTTAACCCTGAGTATGGGTTTCCCACCACCTACAGTTGGTGGCGTAGTCAGATCTCCTTAGGTTTGTCATCTTTATGTGGTTGACTTCTGAGGAAGAAGGTATGAGACCCCTGATAGCCTTGAAAATCAAGTGACGCAGGATCCTGAATGCCAAGGTTACAAGGAACAGAATGACAAGGAGTAATAAAATTGATCTAGCAATAGAAGTCCACCACCCCGTGAATCCCCAGCCCTTGAACAGTTCTTTGAACCAATCCTCAGATTCTTGCTTCACTTGTCCAATCAGGCTGTTCATGCTTCGAAGGGCAGCATGGACGTTTGGACCTTTTGCAGTCAGGTTCATGCAACAAAGTCTACAAAAGTCCTTCGAATTCTTTGCATTCATGTCCATGCAGTAACAAAAGGAAATCTATAGCAGCACGATTTTGAAGTGTGGCCTGTCTGGTAATTTCCTCGTCTTCTAGGAGGAAGCTGATAGTGGCAGATGTTAAGTTTGCCTGTTTGACTACCCAGCACTCTAGGTGGCCCAACTCACCCAAAGCCTTGATTGCTGTGACCCATGAAAGGAACAGGGACACAGCAACTCTTTTTGACTTGGCCCAATGAAAAATTTCTGAGTTACAATTTAGGTCCAGATTGTCTGCATTCCTCTTTTGAATTTTGTTTGCCAATTTGTTTTTATGAGTCCATTCACCAATTAGAGTTTGGTTGGGTGTCAATACGGACAGCCTCCCTATGGTACATGGCCCTCCTAAAAGCCAAGACGGAATTCCTGCCCATGCCCTATCCCCACAAATCAAGAACAATCCCTTAGGGAGACCTTTGGGACTTGAGTGAGATGGGTTGTCTGCCCCGACATAGCTCGTAATCTGACACCACCTCCTTGCAGTAAACTCCCCATGGTGTTGTTTTATAACGTGGTACTCCTTAGTGTTAGAAGGTTTTGGGAGAACAGAAAAATGTACGCAGTAAGCTGCAGGAGAAGAACCCAATAGCTCTAATTCTTGGGGTTCCTGAGCCATCCTGGGAAAACCTCGCAACCACTCCTCTAAGGATTTCATAATCACCCCAATTTGTTTCTGATCTTTGTGTGTTCCGGGGGTGTGTGATTCTGGGATTTCGTTGGGCCTATGTTTGTTCAGGCCTGCTGGAAATTCTCCAGCCTGCCATGGAATTCCTACCAGACAGGTGGACATAGCGTCCTTTGCTGCTGCAGTGAACAAGCAAATGTTTTCCTGCTGTAGTGTCTGTGCCAGGGTCACCCAGACGTTTTGACGCAGCTGAGGGGCGATCCATGCAGCTGCCTGAATGTTCAGCATTAGCAAGATGACAACTTGGATGGGGTTCATCACAGGGTTGAGTGGGAGGTAGGTTTTCTCTAAAAGGGAAAAACAAACATTTTGAGAACATGTTAAGGTTTCTGTTTCTGCCGGAAGGAATTCACACTTAGGAAAATTATTCTTCCTCCATTCGGTGGTGTCTTCTCTTTGAAGCATCAGCTACTTGCTTCTCATCCCCTTCTGTCTGACCTGGATTCTTGGGGACAAAAGGTTTCACCCACTTCTGGGGAATCCACCAAGGGCCTGAGGAAGTAGCTTCACATGCATAGCCACAACACCAGGTCACGAGTTCATAGGGACCCTTGGTTTCCCAAGTCTGGATACCTAATCAAGACCGGTGGACGTTGAGACAATTTGAACTGATTGCCACTGTTAAAGTGATGTACAACTGGTGGACTCATGCTTTCAAATGAACAGTTCAGAAAATTGATGGTAAACATGGCTTTGCAGAGCTTCGCCCGTGGAGACATCCACGAAGCTGAACTGCTCTGTTTTTTCAATAGCTGTTTGAGCGTCTGGTGTGCACACTCGACCACGGCTTGACCTGTGGGGGAGTGGGCGATGCCAGTCTTATGTTCCACTCGCCACTGCTGGATAAATTCCAGAAACTCCTTGGATATATATGCTGGGCCATTATCTGTTTTCGAGACCCAGGTATCTCCAAGGTGGCATCCTTTGAACTTTGTTTTTCTGCAATTGAAATCCAACAGAGGTTAAAATCTTAACCACTAGGTCAAGCGTGTATTGGAGTATTGAGTCATTGGAGGCACACACAAGAACATCATCCATGTAGTGAATGATGATGGCATCCTTTCTCTCTGCATGTACTGGAGACAGTAGCGATGCTACGTATTGTTGGCATATGAAAGGACTGGATTTTAAAATGGAGGGTGCAAGCAGCGTGCCAAGAGCATAAGGCTTGATATCTTTCCCTTAGTAGTCATGGGAGCTACCTCAATCTCTGAAGGTGTGTGTGCTGTATCTCCAATGACAAAATACTCACTGTCCGGTTCCATTTGGCACGCCTGCAGGTCCTGTGAGCTGTTTGAGAGGTCCACTATAGTGACTTCCCAATCAGTGGATCTGAAATGAAACACTTTGGCAGTCACTAGGCGAGGTCTGCCTAGCGGCTGCCAACCTTATTAGTTGTACATTTGACATTTTTATTTTTATGCCCCCCCCCCCCACTATGAGTCCCATCCTCCCCCTTATTTGTTAAGAGAGAAGCATTTTCCTGTGTGGGTCCTGTTATATTTATATCTTTGTGCGTAGTTGTATTAGCAGCGGGCATGCGCTGTTGTCGTGGTCTTACACGGAAAAAGAATTTTTCTCGTAAGGAAGAGGTCAATTTGGATATTGACCAATTGAAGGTGGACACGCCTCTGAGAACACAGAGGGGTTAAAAGCAAAATTCCCAGGAGAACTCGCTCTCTTTGGTTCCGGTCAGCGTGCAGTGCAGGCTCTCCCCTGCCCGGCCATGGCTGGGTGGGGGAGGAGAAAAGCCATGCGGCCTGCGGAGGTAGGCCCAAGAGTGGAGGGACTGGAACTGGGCTGGCAGATGGAAGGGAGGAGAAATCTGGGATGTTCTCGTTCCCCCCCCCCCCCCCAGAGTCTCTCTCTCTCTAACAGACAGCGGCAGTTTTGTCAGCAGTACACCGCGGGGAAGGAGAAGAGCGGGGGGGCCGCAAGGTGCCCAGCTGCCTGTGGGAGCCCGAGAATCTGGGCAGGGAGCCATCCTTGGGAGTCGGGACTTTTAACCCTTCCTGAGAAATGAAGGCTTTGTGAAATATTACTCCTCCTTGATTTGAAGGAAAGAGAGACAGCCTGGGACCTGAGATTGTGAGGGAAAGAAGGTTGGGGGGAGATGATGGAGTGGCTTTTGGCTGGACTTTTTCTTGCTCGCCATAGACTGAACTGATCTTCTCCTCCAAGAGAGACTGTATTTTAGGAGGATGCCGGTGAGTCAAAGAGACCTGCTTCAGCTGGGAAAAGACAGAAGTGGAGCAAACAGAGAAAAGTTAGGGAGGTTTGTGGTGGTGTCCCCGTCTTCAGAGAAGAAGAAGAGAAGATCTCTGTTCTTGGACCCTCGGCCCCGGGAGAAAATGGGGGGACTGCGGTCCCAAAAATGAAAAACTGAACTGTTGTCTTTTCCCCTCTTGGCAGGGCATCCTTGAAAGGAAAAATCCTAAAAAAGCAGTCTGTCCATCCATGCATTCGTGGTTAGAGCACTGTGCATGGAAAGGAGAGGGTCACCTTTGGAAAACTTTTTTTCTCCGGGCTGTGCCATGTGTGACATGGAAGCGCAGGATGTGGCAGCTGTGTTTCTTGGGAGGGCCTGTGGCACAGGAGGGGCTCCTCTCTCCCTCGATGGACTGAGTATCAATTGTCTGGAGGGTGGAAACCTGATTGGGGTCCAGGTTGTGTCTCACTGTTGTCTGTTGGAGTTGGGTGGTGGGAGGAGGAATGCTTTGGAAGGTTTTATTGTGAATTTTGTGTGGGTTTTTTTCTTCTTTTTCCTTTTATAGTAGTATAGTAGTAGTATCTTAATAATTTTTTTCCCTTGTTATTAAGCTTGGGCCTGCTCTGCTCTGTTTCCTGATCGCATTTCACAGCTTTCGATTGAGAGGTTGCATTTTCATGGGGGCGCTGGAATTGTGCCAGTGTCAAACCATGACAGCTGTACACTCAGGTTTTTTCTTTGTTGATCTGTCTCTGGTTCTGGCTTCAAGGACAATTTTTGGTGGAGTGTCCTGGTTTCTTGCAACGGAGACAGATGATGTTCTGCAGCTGTTCTGATGACATTGGTTGCCTCCTTGGACCTGGTACGGGCATGGCAGTAGACTGTAGTTATGCAGATGCTGTATTTCTTTCAGGGGTATCGAACAGCTCTGCTCTCCTGGCGCAGGCATCAATCATCTGAGCGAGGTTAGGTGTTGGGTCGAGAGGAAGGCTGAGGATAATTCTGCGGCAGGTCTTGTTTGCATTCCTCTGAGCCATCTCTTTAACCAGCTCTGTCTGTACCAGAGGGTCCTGCACCTGTCTTTCGACTTGAGTTCTCAAGCGATCCACAAACTGCAAAAAACTTTCTGAAGGAAACTGTTTAATGTTAAGATAGCTGCCCTTAGCCTCAGTTATTGGTAATTGATAAAATGTTTTTTCTGCAGCGTTACAGATTTTTTCTAAAACTGACCTAGATAGCACTCGAGTTTTTTTTCTGGACAGTGCCAATCACCTGTGCCGCATTGATGATCTATTGTAACAGGGTTACCATCATTATCATTGGCCTCACTGGGTGTTTGTATTTCCTGTAAAACTGCTGTTAAAGCTATCTTCCATTTGTTTTCCTGTATGTCATATTCAGAAGGTGTTAGTAAACATTTAAATAAATCAGTGATATCTTTTGATACCATCTCATTTGAATTAAAGTCTCTGAAAATCTCACTGGATCTCCCAAATTCTCTCTGTATTTTAAAAATCTCTGTTTTGTCTCTATATGGTAGTGGTTGGTAAATTCGGGTACCGTTTCTCCCACCTAGGTATACAACAGGTGCTACAGATGGTATGGATTTATTTCCAATGTCCGTAGAGGCAGGCGTTTTTCCACCCTCCACCCCTTGGGTCCCGGCGGGAAGCAGCTCGCCCCCCCCTCCTGGGCTGCCGATGCCGTGGGGGAAGCCCGCACGACGTCGGTGCTGTGGGCTGGGCTGCCCTTCTCTTCCCCCCGCACTGTCCGGGCTGGGAGCTCTGCTGGGGCTCGCCCCTCCCCCATTCCCGAGGCAACGTGGAGGCAGGCTGTTATAAGGAAGGTGGGGGACCGGTGCTGTCGGAGGCAGGAAGGGATTGGGGGAGGTGTGGGTGGTTGGGGGAAGGCAAGGGTTTTGAGAAGAAGGCAAAAGCATATGGCCAGCGCCATTATGCTGCTGCGGGTATTTCAGAGACACTGATATATCCTCAGGGCTCTGGGAAGAGAACTTTTCGGTTTTGGAGAAGTCCGGACTATATTTCTCAGAACAACCAAGTGTTACAGGGGGGTACAGGGTGGGTAAAGCGATATCAGGGCTGGGCTATTGAGGGGGTGGATAGGGAGGTGAAAAGGGGTTAGTCGGACTGTTAGTCTGTGTCTGTATGCTTTTTTCTGCTTCTAAAATCTGTTTTTGAGCTTGTAAAAATATCAGAATAAATAGAGAAGCTTTATGTTCACCATTTTCGACTTTTAAAGTTAATATCTGTTCAATCTGGTTTCAAAATTATATCGAATTAATTTCCTGCACAGTAAAAATTGGTATTTCTTTTGTTATCCAGCATACAAAACGCAGTAGAAGCTTATTTGGGAATGTTACATTGTTTAAAATATTGTTAAGGTGTTTTAGTGTACTCTTTTGTTCCACCGATACTTTTGCACCCATTATTTTAATTGTATCAATGGTCTATCCTCCACCAGACTTTTAACACAGCTTGATTTTTTGAATTCCCCGCCATTAGCACAGGAGTCGGTGCGGGGGGGAGGTGGGGGGTGGGGGTGGGGGGGGGGGGGTGTGCGCCGCGTTGCCGCCAGAGCGGCACCTTCTCTTTTTTTCTTGGCTTTCCTGGGGCAGGGGGGTTCCCCCTCCTGTGAGTTCCCCACCCCGGGAACGCGGGTTCTCTTGGTCAGAGTGGATCTGCTCTGCTACACAAGCCCACCCCTTCCAAGCTACGTGCACAGGCTTCTAGCTTAGCCCCCGCAGGCAGCTTCCCACAGCCACTATGGTAACCCTTCCCAGCTAGACGCGGTCCCAGGAAAACGCGAACGAAGGGAATCTTACCAATCCTGTGAACTGTGGGGTTCGTCCGTGAAATCATCTGGGGTCCCTCTCCAGCCGGCTCACCTGGGGGTGCTCAGGCAAGGTCTCGACTTTTCCCTGTCACTCAAAGCCTTTAAAAGCAGCTAAAGTAACAGGGTAGTTTACTGTCCCAAAGAGCTTTTGAGATCCTTTAAAATAAGGCCTCCAGCTCCTTGCATGGGCTTTTAGCAAGCCATGTTTGGGGCCAACTGACGCTTCTCCCTCTTTCAACCCCAAAAGCCAGGGAATCTAAGAAAAACGGAAAGCTGGACAAGACAAATGCAGGTCTGAGCCAATGTGGGTAATCAAGCGTTCTCCGTTTATTCAAGATAAGTTTACAAAAACAAAGACACTCTGATTGGTAGGCTAACATTGTTTACCTTTTCCTTAAAACAGCCTACACCTTACACTACAAAACCTATACTAATTCACACCCAAACAACCCAGTGGTCCCCATCACACCTTAAGACTATTTCTATCTGCGCCACAAGCTCTGAATTTCTAACTGCGTCAGAGGCTTGAAGGCCTCACAAGGCCTAAATCTGAGGCCTAGACTGGAGTAGCTCAAATTTCATAACTCATGTCCTCTTTCTCTCAAAAATGCTGCAACAATTCCCTCTTTTTCTTTTTGAGCTACCCAGGCTGAAGTGAAGGCGCGATTAACTAATTTTTGCACACACTATAAAAAACACGGTATAACAATTAAAATAACTATAAAGATAAAAAGAAGTACAATACCAAAACGAATTAAGTCTTTGACCCAGCCAGCAAAACCTAAAGAATTGAGCCAGTTATCAAATGGAGTGTCTACTACGGTAAGTTTTTTCTGGTTGTCCCTCAATTGCGTTAACTGTTTATAAATCGATTGAGAATGGTCAGACAAATTCATGCAGCACATGCCCTCAAATTCTTCGCAACCATGTCCTTGTGCTATAAAGTAGGAAATCAATTGCAGCTCTGTTTTGTAGAACCGCATGACGGCTATCGTCTACATCTGCTGCAAGCTCACTTATCAATTTAGATGTAATATTAATTTGTTTTCTGTCCAGCAGGCTAGAGTTCTCAATTGTGTGAGCGCTTTTGATGAGGCGACCCCTGGGGCAAAGAGTGAGGCTACTACTACAGAAGCACGCCCCCACAATGACACTATATCTTTACAATTAGGGTCCAGTTGGAGAACACTGCGTTTGGCTCGTTGAGTCTTCTGAGGCAATTCGAGCACCTGATGTATGGTGGGAGCAAAAAGCGTCAACCTACCGATATAACATGGGCCTTCCCTAGCATTTTGAGGGACTGCTGACCAGGCTCGGTCCCCACAAATGAGGAAGGTTCCTGGGGGCAGTTTTCCTGCACCACTTCTTGGCGGTGTCACAGATTGAGTCAAATTGTTACCATATTCTGAATAGTTGTAATACCATGGTGATCTGGGAGACAACCAAGTGTCGTCATCTGTCAATTTTCCATTTTCTTGAGTTGGTTTGGTAGCATAAGATCCAAATATCAAACAGTAATTTCCTGGGACAGAACCCAAAAGATCGAATTCTTGAAGACTGTCATCAGTAAATTTAAGGTTTTGCACAAATGCAACAGCTTGCGCTGCCAGTGTGATATTTAGATTTATTTGAGCTCGGGTCCAAGTTTTGAACTCTGCAATGGGACCCAATGAGACTCCAATTAAACAAGTACGAAAAGGGGGGGTTAGACGGTGTGGCTAACAACAGGCAGAATGAATCTTGCCTAGTTTGTTTGGCCCAAGTGATCCACATATTTTCTCTCTTGTCAATGTCAAGGATTCCAGATACTTCAACAACCAAAACACTGCTTAATAAAAACATTGAGGCCCAGCACATATTTCTCAGGTTTTTGAATGCTCTGTTTAACATGAAAGAAACAAACTTAATTCTAAACATAAACTATAACTTCTAATAAACTAACTTCTGATAAATCTAACTTCACACTTATGATATTTCAACTTATTTCTCTGTACTCTACAAACTTAATTTTCATCAGAACCGGATTCATCACGGGATGTTCCAGGCAAACTGTTGTCGTTGACGTTGTTATCACTGCGGGTTGGTATCTTTTCCATCTATTTCTAAAATTCTGTCTCTACCTTTTCGTATCAATGCAGCAAGAGCATCTGTCTTGCCCAGACTTCTTGGTTGGACGGGTAAAAACACTCACTCAAGCAGGATTGCTGTTGATCCACGTTGGGACCTCCCTCTTTTTCTTTTGCCATTGAAAGACAATGGCAAGATGAAGAGAAAAATCACAGGCATTACTAAAACTTAATAAAACTTAACAAAAAATTCTGAACCATCATTAAAAACACACTTATATAAAAAAAAAAAACCAAAGCCCACGATCTTTTGTGGGTGAAACACAAATCTTTGCACAATCCACTTTTGCTGCGCATCTTCTGATCCACTTGTGGAGAGATCAGTTGCTCTCTTGCAATTGATAAGTTCCACATTCTTCACTGAAATCCATCCAGATTCTGCACCTGTTAAAACACAAACAAACCCAACACCCCCACAGGGACTGGAGGGTCCTCTCTCAATTCTGTTCCCTAAAACTTGCATGAAGAAATGGAAATATCAACATCTTTGTTATAAACATGAAAAAACATCAAGAACAAAACAATGCACATAGTAAAGAAACTAACAACAAATGAAAATCAATCAGATAATACACACTTAATATTACATATAAAATCACAGTTACCAAGTGCTACACTATCAAATTGTCATCCCAGAGTCTGCAGCAGCTAAAAATCCTTAAAACAACAGAGATTTGGATAAAACATGTCCAGATCATGTCTCTCCAAAACTCCCTTTGAGGCTCAGTTGCCCTATATGGTCAAATTGTCAAGCCAAAAGGACTTGAATACTTTTTGATGCAGAAAACACCTGGGTCAATCACACCATCCACGTAGAGCCAGAGCTTGGCCAGAGCTCAAACTCTAATTGGAGGATATTTTTAAAACAAAAGTCTTAGAAATAACAGTTATAAGTAAAAAAACCTTATTATAAAAAATTTATCAAACCATCAAATAATTGAACCTGTCTAAAATTTCTTTCAAGACAAAAATTCACTTAATACAACAAACTTTTTCTTCAAAAATCTGAAAATTTGAAGTCTGATATCTTGAACCAAAACTTGGACTATAAATTTGTAAAAGAAGATGAACTGCAGCTGCATAAAAGATTGGATAAAGAAAACACATGAATAGTTAAAAAATCAAAAACACAGGATCCCGAAAAACACATCTTGCAATCAATCACCTAAAAAGACAGTAAAACACATGAAAACTGACTGTAAATAATAAAACAACACCTCAATGCCTTAACATCTTAATAATAATTCTTATCATAAAAATCAGACAACTTACATTATATGATCAGCCTATCAACAAGAAATGTTTATAATAGTTTAAAACAATCTTTTCAAAGCATTCATATAACATTAGTAACAATCACTACTTATCATTACCTACAAAAACTTAACAATCATCACTTATCTTATTATCTATAAAACTCAAAAATCATCATTATTTGTATTATTATCTATAAAAACTTAAAAACAGAAATTGTGAACTCAATGCCAACATTCCATCTGACTGACTTTTCTCAAATCTTTGTTTTCAAAGACATTTTTGGCAATTAAATAATTATTAACATTTTTATCTTTTTACAGTGATTTTCATCCACATTATATTTGAAATAACATTGATTTGCATAATGTCCATCCCTCTTGGTATCTTGGAAAACAATCGGTACTGCTATACTGTTTCATTGCGTCTTCTGACTCTTGCAAGGAATTGGAAAAATGCTGTTGAAATTTTTGCTGTAGTGTTGCCATCTCGCCATCGGTGGCTCTGCTGCTCTCGGGGTTGTCGTTACCGTGGCAACCAGGCTGTGCAGCCGTCTCCGCCGCCATTGCTGGGTGCTGCGGGGAGTTGAGGGGGCGGCGCCGTCTCGCTCCAGTCCTTGCTGCGTCACTGTGGGGATGGGAGAGGAGACGCTTATGATGCGGCCACGCCCCGCCTGCTCCAACTCCAGCACGGCCGAGCCCCCGGGAACGCCCATCTCCCTCCTCGCGCTGTTGCTCAGCAACAAGGAGCCTTCTGTCTCTCGGCCGAAGTCCGCTCCGCCCCGAGGCTGCCTCAGGCTCGGTGCCGGCTGGCCCCGCTCCGCCTGGCCTTGCTCTGCCTGCCGCTTCTGCGGTCCGCCCGGGCGGCTGGCCGGTGCTCACTGCCGCACCCTGCTGCTCTCCGCCACAGCCCGTTGCCTTAGTTCTGTCAACCCGTTCCACAAGGGACGAGGAAGGGCTTTCTGTAACTTTTTCTTGCCTTTGTATCTTGTTTTGTGATCGCTTGTCCCTGCTACAATTGACGGCAGAGGGGTCTGACCCTGAGTCATCGGAATCTGAACTCGGTGGAAGTGGGCAGCGCAGTGCCACCGTGGTGGGGTGGGGGCTGCCTGGGGCGGGGGTCTGCGCTGCTGTTGTTTGGGTGGCTGCTTCTGCCATTCCGCTAGCATTGGGGTGCCCAGCCTCTCCAAATCGCGCTGGGTTGTTCGCCGCTGCCGCCGCCGCTTCCGCTGGCGGGTACTGCCGAGCCGCGCTTCTGCGTATGCACGCACCCGCGGCAGCTGCCGCGGCCGCTGCGGGGAGGCGAGGGGCCGGCGTCGCCGCGCTCCCGTCTCCGCCCTGGTCTCCGCCTTGATCTCTGCCCCTGAGTTCCTCCTCCCGACTCAGCCCTGTTTCGTCACAAACTCCGCCTGCCTCCTCAGGTGTCTCCCCGCCTCCCGAGGGACGCGACGGGGCCACTTCCGAATTCGCCTCACTCCGCGGGACCGCCGAGCTGTTAACATCCGCTGCCTGCGGGCACACTTCTGCCCCTGCCGCACCCACGCTTTTATTCGGTCCCGTGTCGGCCAGCCCCACTCCTCCTGGCTCTGCGCTTCCCTCCAAACGAGCGACAACATCCCTGACAGAGAGACTGACTGGAGCTTTTTGCCCTCGCACTGGCCGCATATTACAAACAGTAAAGAATTTTTCAACCCGAGATGGCTTCTGAACTTCTGTCTGATCTGATGTGGGTGTCTCAAACGCCTGAACTGCTGCTTCCGCTGCTTTTTTCTCCGCAGGCATGCTTTGCAGGGTATGTAAAACTTTTTTCCAAATGCCTCCAGGCTCCAACACTGTTTTCTTGTCTTTTCCGCCCTCTATCACTGCGTCCCAAAGCAGCTGCCCCAACTCTTGCCATTTGATTTCACTAAAAATCAGCGAAGGCTTTTGCAGCTTGCCTTTGTTTCTTGCCCACAGGACCAACTGCTCTAAATCGGCTTCTTTAATTTTTTCAGCTCTCTTTGAGAGAATATGAAAGAGAAGCCGCATGGAAGCCTGCAGATCCCCATTCATGGTGAACTTTCACCCTCTCTTTCTCTCCGCGGCTTACCCCCAACTTCCGCGGGTTGCCTTTCCTCGCTTTTCTTCGGCAAGGCGGCACTCCCCCTCCAGCTTTCCGGCCCCAGCCACGTCCACACCCGCCGTTCGGGTCCTTTGTGAACGCCGAGGTCTTTCCACTGCTCCAACGGACTCTCGCAAACAAACAACAATGTGAAGAGTCTTTTTTCTTCCGTTGGGAAACGGCCCAATTCAGAGTTTGGAGACTTCTGCTCCGTTCCACCTGATCCCCGTTCACAAAAAGTGAATTTGGGATCCCGGCCCCGTCGCCATGAGGCGATTTGGACCTGAATTTTCGTCGCGCGACTCAAACTTGGCTCCCCGTTACTCTAAAAGTAATTTGGGAGCTTTTTAGGAGCCTCCTGAGTCCCTGGTCGGGCGCCACTAAAAGCCAGGGAATCTCAGAAAAATGGAAAGCTGGACAAGACAAACGCAGGTCTGAACCAATGTGGCTAATCAAGCGTTCTCCGTTTATTCAAGATAAGATGGTAGTTTATATAAGCTTCTACATAGTTTACAAAAACAAAGACACTCTGATTGGTAGGCTAACATTGTTTACCTTTTCTTTAAAACGGCCTACACCTTACACTATAAAACCTGTACTAATTCACACCCAAACAACTCAGTGGTCCCCATCACACCTTAAGACTATTTCTATCTGCGCCACAAGCTCTGAATTTCTAACTGCGTCAGAGGCTTGAAGGCCTCACAAGGCCTAAATCTGAGGCCTAGACTGGAGTAGCTCAAATTTCATAACTCATGTCCTCTTTCTCTCAAAAATGCTGCAACAAACCCCTAAATGTTTAGGCTAGGCCAGAGATAGGAGGCCTTGAGGGGAGGAAAATCAGGAGATGGGCAAAGATTCTGTTATAAATTTGCGCCAAAATGGAACATAATCCAATTAAGAATTTTATTAATTACAGCAAGTAGAATATGAGCAAAAGCAGCGCTGGACGACAGGGAGCCGCAAAAGCCGAAGCTCCACCGACTGCCGTACTGATCCGTTCAAACAGTCTCCTTTTATTCCAATTTCTTCTTTTGTCTCCCTGGAATTTGCAAGCTAGTTCCTGGGGCATTTTGCAGCTATCTTGTGTTTGTATAAGCAGTCTCTGGTGTAAGTGATTGTTGTGATCTTATCTTGCATAGGCAGTCTCCGGTGTAAGTGGTTGTTATCTTATCTTGCATCAGCTGTGTCTGTTCGCTGTTTGCATACCTCCGTGGCCTAACCTTATCCTAATAAACAATACCTCAGTCTGTATTTTTTTCCCACAGTTGTCTAACCTTTACATATATCTTAATAAACAATACCTCAATATGTATTTCTCACAATCCCCCCTTTTTCTTTTTATCCTATTATTGTTTATTAGACGCTGCTTTCATTCTCGGCACTGCAAATAAACCTTTTTCCACAATCCCAACATTTATCATAACACTCACAAGGTAATACTTCACAATTACAATGGGCGTAGCCCCCTCGTGGCATAACACATTCACAACCATCTTCATTCTCATCAATAGATGCATTTTTATATTTTGCCCCCGACCTCGTAGTTAAAATAAGCAGTTTAGCTATGTCAAATCGTTTTTTAATATCGTGTAAAATACAGCGTAATATACAAGGCCCGAATATAAGTCCCAGAATCAATATAATAAGCGGTCCTGCTAAGGCAGACAGCAAGGTGGTTAGCCAAGGTGAAACATTAAACCAATTTTCATACCATGTCCTGCTCACCTCACGATCTTTTCTATGTTGATTTAACCTTTTCCGGAGTTCAGACATAGTGTCCTGGACTACTCCTATGTGGTCAGCAAAAGAACAACATTCTTACATAATCCTCCTTCCTTTAGGAATAATAAATCTAATCCTCTTCTATTTTGCAATTCTACTTCTGATAAAGACTTTACTGAAGTGGCTAAATTTTGGATAGATTGTTCTATTTTTGCTAAATCTTCATCTACAGCCGTCTGTAAACTTTGTAACTCCTGACTTTTTACTAGGGAGGCTATGCCTGTACCTGCTCCAACTCCACCTGCTATTAGCAGTGTAGCTAAGGTTACCACTGTAATTGGTTCTCATTTTTGTATATTCAGGTCTCCTTCAAAGTGGCGTAACACCTCCTCAGAGGTGTGATAGATCAGACGAGGAACAATTATAAAGGGTCTTTGGATTTTAACACACCTGAATCCCCAACAGTCACCATGTCATTAGCTGTTCTATTTGTTACTGATAGGGAGTTTGGACGAGTGGTTGTAACACTTGCGGGGACAATCTTTTTCGTAGGGGAAGTGGGTGAATTCAATACTTTATTCGGCCCAACAGGGAGTGAGTCATGTGGTATTTTAACTTTTCTTATGAGAAAATGCCCTCCCACGTCTTTAGGAATTCCTCCATAGACACGTATTCCCCATGTTAGTCCTACTAACCACTTGTCTCCTAGGGGATGCAATACTTGAAATTTGATGCAGGTACAGACTTCCTTGTCCCGTGAAGCTACATAATCCATGTCACGCAGACCTGTAAGATCTACACCTGTTTGTTCAGGTACACATCCGTTAGGAGTCCAGGTTGCTTTTATATATTTATCGGGAGTATTTACTGACCAGCCCGAGGCTATTGTTTCACATCCCCAATAACCACAATAATAATGTCCGGGATAATTACAGTAAGACGGTCCAGAGGCCGGGCATATATAAAATGGAGGTCCTTTTTCACAATGTATCGGTACTAAATCACAAAGTTTTACTATGAATGCAGGTGGACCTGAGTTGCTAAAAGTGGTTATTGTTCTCGTTCCTTCCCAAGATATTAGTTCCCACTTAAATGGTTCATGTGGGTTTCCCCCTTCTGACAGGGTTATTATCAATATCAAGACTAACGGTATACCAGGAAAAAGAGTGTCTGTCAATTTTGCCAATTTAAGTATATTTTTACCAATCCTGGAGAAGTTCTGCCGTTCCTGCTTTTGCGTCCCATTGTTCTGGTTCTTTTCTCCACAGTTTGTTCATCTTCTGCCTCGCCCGTCGACTCAGTTGCTTCGAGTCACGGGGTGCAACATCTTCTCGGCAGCAAGGGAATTCTTCAGGAGAACAGCTGTTTCGGGATTTCTGCCTGTTTATATAGGCTTCCCACTTTGCAGCTTGAACTAATGGGGCAAAGCAAGACACAGTTAGTACTTCCCTTCTACACTTTATAACCAAGATTTCAGCCACAAAGACGACTGGTTCATTGGAATGGTAACAATAATATTGAGGGTATCCACATTCACAGCGTGTCCACCATTTATCCTGGCATACCTTATGCCTAGAACAAGCAAATGGATAACAATTGCAGTTTAGATCATTACAACTAATTCAAATATCTAGAATACATATATTATTTACATCAGCATATCTTCTATATTCACTATTGTGTGGCTATATATGTCTAACAATTTCCTTCAACACACGTTGTACACTTCCATATATAATAGATAAAAAAAGAAATAATTATAGCAGATATAAACAATACATACTTTACACCAAAAGGTAATGCAGCAAAAAAATCAAATAAAGTCTTTATCATTGCTTTATCTTTTCAGGGTTATCTTGGTGTCACCTGGAGTACTGATTACTTTCCAGTGGGGTCTTGTCACTGGGCCTTTAATGCGGCTGGCATGAGTCCATCCACGCTCAGCAGTCCGGACAGCTGTTTCTGTTGTCAACAAAACGAGATAAGGTCCCTCCCAATTGGGTTTTAGGGTTTCTTCCTTCCACACTTTAATCAATATCCAATCCCCAGGTTTAACTTTGTGTATTTTTAAGTCCAACGGGGGTTGTTGCACAATCAGTCCATGTTTCCAAAGATGGTTACGATGTTCTGCTAATTGTGAAACATATTCATTAATCACACGGTCTCTAATTAAAACATTTGTTTGTGGGCTTTCAATTCTGTAGGACATTCCATACACCATTTCAAACGCTGATATTCCTACATCTGCTCGGGGTCTGGTTCTGAGAATTAATAGTGCAATAGGTAGGCATTTAATCCATGATAATTTGGTTTCTATCATTAGTTTAGTCAAAATAGTTTTAATTTCTCCAGTCATCCTTTCAACTTTTCCTGAACTTTGTGGATGCCATGGTGTATGGTATTCCCACTTAATACCCAAGCTTTCTGTCAGATCTCTAACAATTTTTGACACAAAATGTGTTCCTCTGTCCGAGTCGATTACTTCAGGTACTCCATATCGAGGTATAATATGTTCAAGTAACACTTTAGTGACTTGGTTAGCGGTTGCCCTGGAGGTAGGAAAAGCTTCAACATAATGT